>NC_133659.1:247010145-247610145 GCF_037893015.1 Macrotis lagotis
GGAAATAAAACTTAGCAAAGAGATATCAAAGAGCAGTTTTTACTTGCAATATATAAATGATACAGAAAGGATGTTTATGGCACACAAAATAGGCAGGATATTAATGACTCTCCAGTTTATGTTGGTTAATGATTTCAATTGATGTGACTTTAGGATCTTAGACTTCTCTGGTACATGTTTTCCTCATCTGATAAATTAAAGGACAAAAGAATACAAATTACACCTGTAATTTCATTTGTGTAGAGAATTCCCAAATGAAGATCTTTCTACCAGTATAGACTACTCAGGGACATAATCAATAATAATTCTTATAGAAATAGGATTTTCTTCGACTGTATCAAGGTAAAAAAATCACAGGAATAATTAATTGAATTAAATATTATTTGCTCAAGGTCCAAGGGATCTTGACCCCTTTGTTTGAATTTTCCTCCTAGAAATTCAGTTTTTACACTGGCAACATCAATCAATATTAATCCTCTTGATGAATTCCTTTTGTAATGTAAATATATATTTGAGAAGATGTTAGAATCCCTTTGGAAGTTTCTTGGAATTACTAAATTGCTATGAGACTGATTTCCTGATTTTGACTTTCCTTAAAGGCAGTCAGCAGCAGCCAGTATGGTATCATTAAAAAGTTTTCTTTCTAAGAATCTGCCCCATTGGGTCAGTTAGATGGTACAGTGGATAGAGCACAGTCCCTGGAGTCAGAAGGACCACAGTTCAAATGTGATGTCAGATATTTAATAATTGCCTGGCTGTGTGACCTTGGGCAAGTCACTTAACCCCATTGCCTTGCAAAAAAATTAATAATTAAAAAATAAACCAAAAAGAATCTGCCACATTAACCTTATGAAGTTTGTCCTTCCCTTCGATTAGAACCTTTATTAAATTTTTTAACTTATTTTTTATAAAAATAAATGACACAGCAAGCCTTTATTCTTTATTCACAACTTAGTTTGACTTATGCCTTAGCAAGTACCAGATGTTTAATTCATATTTGTGAATTTAATTCAGTTATCACAATAGTTAAGAAGATGAGGGAGTGGGTTCAGACTTGTTTGGATGAGAATAGTAAGAAAAGATCTGAGAACAGATTTTGGGTTTGGGGCTTCTTAAATTGTAGTATTAATGAACTGGGTAAGCAAAGGACTAGAAGAGGTGGACATGATAAAAAAAAAACAATTTTTTGAGAGTGAATACTCATAACTTTTAAATAGAACTAAAATTTTTGTTCTCAATAGAATGTCTTACTGAGTCAGTCTACTCATTTTGCTTAATTCTTTTTTAGAGGTTCTTTACCCAGGACCTTTTTAAATATAGTTCAGTAAATTTACTTGTTCTGTACTTACTCTGACTTTTGTTTTATACACTTAAATACCTTATTCTGAGAAATGATTCATAGATTTCACCAGAAAGACAAAAAGGAACATCATATATATTCAAAATAAAGTTAGGAACCCCTTCTTTATTGAGTGTATAATGGAAAAACTACTGGACTTATAGTCAGAATGAATCTAAATACAAATCATATGTCTAACTCTTATTAGATGTGTGATCATGGTCATAAAACAACATTGTTAACCTGTTTCTTAGTACAATGGGAGTTATGTTAATAGTACCATTTTTAACTACCTTAAGGTATCATTATGGAAAATACAATTAAAATCTATGTAAAATGTTAATGTAATATATATATATATATATGTATGTATATACAGATGTCAGACTTCGTTATTTTTAATGATAAAGTCCTACATTGATAATAGAGAATGGTATCAAGGATACCCTGGATTCTGTAAATTCTAACTTAATCTTATATGTCTTCCTAGTAGACCCTGAGTCCTTGAAAGCTGTACCAAAGACAGTGAGATTAATTTCTTCACCAGGGCATAAAAGAAGAATATCTGAGATGTTAGCACTCAATTGTTACAAGTATCTGTGTTTGGTTTTAGAGTGTGAAGCAAGGAGCAAGGGGGTAGAAGTTGTAGAGGATAATCTGGAGTGATATTAAGGAAAAAAATTGTATAATAATGTTAATCATCTAAATATATAATGAATCACTTCCAGGGGTAATAGTTTTTCCTTTACAGAAGGTCTTCAGGCTGAGATTGAATGATCACCTTGCAGAAAAGATTCTTGTTTGGTTATGTGTTATTTTAGATCAGATATTCTTAGTCTTCTTTCATGTTATTATGAACTTGTTTAGACAGTGAAGCCTTTGAAGTCTACCCTCTCAGAAGAATGTTTTTAAATGCACCAAAATAACATAAGATTCTAAGGAAGACAAATATGTTGACTCAAAATATTAAAAAATGAAATGAGTTCATGGATTCCAAGTTAAGAACTACTGGTAAGAATCCTTCTAACCCTTACATTCTTCCTATAATTTTATCTTATGGTCACAGACAGTATGAAAACCATCCTAGCTATGTCTAGAGAGCCTCATCACTAATTACTTTCAGAGTACTGAATGTTAGCCATAACAACACTCTATGACCTTCCATATTCTCTATCTTCAAATGTTACACTAAGTCCTAAAAGAGTTGTACTCTACTTCAATGGCCTTACCAAAGAAGTTTCAGACAATTACCATTGATTTAATTTATAGATGAGTTTGACAAAGTCAGATGACTGCTTCCTGTGACTCATTTCTGTAAGTACAATTCATGTAACTATAGAAATGGAACCACGAAGACAAGATACGTGAAGATACTTTATCCCTCCAGAAGTGTGTGGCATGGCAGGCCAATTCATTAGTGTAGATCCCTCAACTCTTAATTTATTTATTAGTATGAGGACATTTTTTCATATTTATCTTTTTTTTAAAAACTACTCTTAATTATAAGGGAATAATGGCTTCTATCATTGTCAAATAAATTTTGATCATGTAAAACAATTTTGTGTGTTCACATATTTATTTATGTTTATATGTGCATATGTGTATATATACCTATGTATATTACTTCATAAATCTATATATATATGATATTTAAAAAGTTACAATAATATTATCTTTATTATCATGATACATATAGGCATATATTCATATTATCATGTATACATATGAATACATATAAGCATACACAAAAACACATATATCTTTTTTCTTGCATATCCTAGATTTGATCTGTAACCCTCTCCCTTCACAATGACAAAAGGTCATCTTTTATAAAGGAAGACCTCTGGCCCCAATTCTTTGTAGAGGTGAGAGACTTCAGCTGGGCAGTACTGCATATAATGTTAGATCTTTTTGATAAATTGTTTTGTTTTTAACTGAACATTTTTCTCCCTCTTTAATTGTTTTATAAGAGATTCTCTGGTAAAGAGAAGAGGGAGAGAGAAGGGAAAAGAGGAAAATGCAAAGGCGAAAGGGTAGGATACATTGAAAAAGATAGGTTGTTTAAATTGTTTTTTTTTAAGACAGCAACATTTATTAAAATGAAAATGAGATCAAATTATTATTTTTCTCATGATATATTCTAAGTCACTAACAACCAAGAAGTGTACTAAACTCAGTGAATTATACAAATTAATTCTGAAGATTTCCTACCATTAAGACCTTTGCTACTCAATGGGCAAATAGGACTAATATTTACAAAATCATTTTTTGGATAATAACATTAAATTGTATATATCACATATATGTAGGATCAATTAAGACTGGAATCATTGTGGAAATTTTCAAGTATCATATGGATTTTAAAGTATGCCTTTAAGTACAGAATGAATTTAGATGGTAGCAAGATAGCAAAACATTCTTTGGTACAATTCAGAGAAGAAAAAGAAAGAATAAATAACAATCAATACATTTTAAGCAGCAGTTAAATTTCTCATCCAAAGATTACATTTACCTTAAATTGTATGCAAAGTATCATGACTTTTGAGACTTTGCCTATGAAATAGGTGTAAACACAGACATTTTCATTTACTTTCTAATGCATAAAGAAAATAATTGTCATCTTGTTAAATGCTATTATAGGTAGGAATGCCCCCTCATGAATAGAGGCTCATTCCTTTGCTTCAGAAAAGAACTACACTTAAAATTATCTCCAAAATGATAATTTTCTTTAAAATATGCAAATAATTTTACTGGTTATTTTATATGTGTGTTTATGTATATTATATATATATATGTGCATATATACAAACACATACACACACACACATATATATACATATATATATATATATATATATATATATCTCAAATGAAAGAAGTATATTGCCATAAAAACTAGACCTGTGATTTCATTAATATAGGAAACTCTAGGTTGAATAAATTCTCTCTTTCAATACATGTTGGTCCCTTCTCTACAGTTTATAATCTTAAAGAGTCACCTAGAATCTTGAGTGATTGATTCAAGATTATACAGCTAAAACATGTCAGGTAGGACTAGCATTAAAATCAGGTCTCTTTCCACTGTCATAGTGAATATTGTACCTATTTAATTTATATATTTGAATACTCTCAGAAAAACTAAGAATTCCATATATAATAGACTGATTGTCTTTCACAATCTTGTACTAATCTTTCTAGCCTTATACAATATTTCTCAGCTTTGTAAACACCATTCCATCAAAATGGACCATAGATCAATTATTTTGTCTTATCTAAATTTGTATCTCCCTGGACCCAAATATAGTGTTCAATCCACAGTACAAACTAATTAAATATTTCTTAAAGACAATTAGTTGAGATAATGATGAGAATTTTGCCTTGGACTCTGGAAGACCTGAATTGGACTGTCTCAATCATTTACTGCCAGTGTTATGCTGGACTAGTAATTGAGCTTCCCTTGATCTGTTTCTTCATATGTGAAGTAGAGATCATAAAACCATCTCCCTCACAAGGTGGTTAAAATAATTAAGCAATATATGTAAAGCATTTTACAAACCTTAAAGATCTATACAAATATTAGCTGTTGCTCAACTATTTTGTGTTTCTGTGTATGCAAGTTTGTCATGTTCTCCTTTCCACCTTCAAAAAATCTTTTGCAAAAATCCCCTTCTTTATCCTCAGATTGCCCCCACCCTGTTGCAAGTGGTCACCATGTCATGTCTCAGGCTTTTCCTTTTAACTTCCTACATCATGGTCCTACCAGCTCAAATACAGCATCCACTCAGTTATCAAAGTGATTTTTCTAAACATCATTTGACTTTTAAAGTCTTTCATAATCTGACTTTTTCCACCTTTCCACTCTTCTCTCTTTTCATTTTTATTTTTTCTCCAGTCCACATCCAACATAATCCAAAGATACTGGCATACATGCTATTCCTCTCACATGGCATGGCATCTTTCAGATCCCTGACTTTTTATTGACTTCCCCATGCCTGTATTGTTCTCATTCCCCACCTCCATTTTTGACTTCCCTGATCTCTTTCAAGACTCAGCTCAATTCCCATCTTCTGCCATAAACTTTTTCCTATTTCTTTCCCCAGTACCTCTGCACTAATAGTACCTTCCTTCTATGATTAACTGTCAAACTGTTTGTGTATATGTATGTGTTTGTGTGTATCTATCAATAATGCATTTTTATGTTATTTTCACCATTATGAAGAATAGAGTTCAGTGAGATCAGAGACAGTATTTCCTCTTCTTAGCACAATGCCTAACATATTACAAATGCCTATTGACTGACTTAATGAGGAAGGAAGGAAGGAAGGAAGGAAGGAAGGAAGGAAGGAAGGAAGGAAGGAAGGAAGGAAGGAAGGAAGGAAGGGAGGGAGGGAGGGAGGGAGGATGGGTAAAAAAGGAAGGAAGGAAGGGATGATATAGTCATGCCATACTGCTGACTTTTGTCAATCAACAATATGAAAGCCTATTTCTAAAGATAGAAGGAAATAAAATAAATTTTTTGGTTTTATAGCAGTTAAAATATTTTAGTTTATGTTTTTAATAATTCTAAGCACTTGCCAAGGAATTCTTTTTATATTCTTCATCTTAAAAAAAATCAAAATAACTCTATTTCTGATTCTTCTTGTCATTAAGAATATAGACAAAATGGTTAGGGATAGTGAAAAGCTATATCATTTACTTGAGAAAAACTATAATTAGTCAGCACTGAGTATAAACTTCATCCATCTAAGTAAGAGATTAAAAATATACACTGGTAGTATGAGTATTGATTAGTTAACATATGAAAATTAGGGAGAAAAAACAAGTATGAAGCCAAATGGATTTTAATGAGACACGATGTTTATTTCTATGACAATCTGTGTATAAAATCAAGCTTTATTGTCTTATGTTGGAATAAATGTTGATATAGCCATGGCAGTTCTGAACGGCAAGATAACTTGGTTTTCCAACCAACCAAATGACTCAATGAGACTGCTGACACTTAAATCCCCAAACCAATAAATGTTTCAAATTTCCATATTGTTTGGGTAACCATAGGCAATGACCATTTCATTTTATTTATGTTGTAGGATTACTCCACACCACTGAAATTCAAACTGAAGCAAAACACTGGAAAAGTAGCAGCAGCAGCATGAGTAAATAAGTCTAAATAAAGAAGCCCCAAATGAGAACTGAGAGAATGACTGCATTTGTGCAGCCTTAAAATACAGACAGTTGTCCAAAGGAAAAAACATATGACTGACTTGGAGCTTCAAGAGTAAATTAATATATAAAAACACCTACAATCAACTGAGGTCAAACAGTTGCTTTTGCCTCATAGATGTATTGTCTTTCACACCTTCCAGATTAGCTAGACTACTATGGAAACTATAGTCTCTGCTAGTTTGCAAATGAAATCAATTGATTTAAAATGCTGATGTACTTGGACTCTTGAGAACATAATTTCAATTATATTTGGACATTGAAAAGAGAGGAAAGCCAATTTAGCTGTTTGTTTTATACTGTGACTAGGAAGCCAAGGATCCTTAGAGTTGATAGCAAAAGACTGGGAAGGTAGTTATCTACTCAATTAATTTCTGGTATGTCTGTCTGTTTACCCTCTTGTGTGGCCTGTTTTATTCTTAGAGATTCAGATTTACATTTTCTGGGTGTTCTAATTTAAGAGAAAACAAAAGCATTTCTGTGAAGCAGCCAGATGAGAATCAGTCTTTGTACTGAGCTCATTTACTAATCCAGTCAGTGAATTATGACTACAGAAAAGTAAAAACTATAATGTCTACTTTGTTTTAAAAAAAAAGATTATTATTAAAGTTTATTGTTAAAACTTACAAATCTTAAGTAACAAATTCTGGTTGTAATGTTAATAATCTTTGATTTTTTTATCTTAAATGTTTTTTACTGTCTGTATTTTACCAGATCTAATAATGAATCATTTTAAAAATTATTTTAAATTAATAATAATAAAAAAATTTAAATTTGGAATTGCCACATATTTTAAGATTTTATAAACTTTGTTCAATCAGTTTTGGTTAAGATATTAGTCTCATTTTATAGCATTGAATCTAATATTGTGATAAGAATATAGTCATGGAATTAAGAATTTGATTTAAACTCATAAATAAGAAATCAGCAAATCTCATCTTTAAATTATAATCCAATCATTTATTTTTACAAATGGTTTATTTACAGCAAATCTTGCTTTCAATTATATGCATGAGGTGTTCAGGGATAACTGTTTAACCCTTTTCAGGCTGGCTAGTTTATCTTTGGTATTCACAGTCACCCAACTTTCATCTCTGATTCCAAGCAGCTATAATGTAGGTAGCAGCTGCACCCTGCTAAACAGTCTAAACAAGATTAAAATAATCAACAAGCCTCAAACTTGTCAGTAAATTTGGGGAGTGTCTATACCAAGCATGCAAAGACTTCCCCCTGGTAGAATGGGCAGATGAGAACAATTTGTTTCAAGGCCATGAAGGCAGATGAAGCAGTCAAAAATGAAGTAGGTAGAATTTGATGATGCATGAAAAATGTCAAGCTCATCCACTGCACCCTGGGCTATTGCCAGTCATTTTGACTTTCATCCTGCCACTGGACTTTGACTCAGGAAGGGAGATTGATGCTATGATGTTGTGCAATTCTGACTCCTTTAAATCATATTTGAGGCCAAACCATCACTTATGATATAATTCATCCTCCCTGAAAACAAAGGACAAGTTTTCATATTCTAAAAATCAGTTTCATCAATATAGGGAAACCAGGTGGAAAAATTCACTTTGCTAATTCAAGTTGGCATCTTCTCTGCACCCTGTAGACTTAGAGACATACCCAAAAACACTGGGCCCTGGGTCACACATACAGTCTGTGTGAGAGACAGGGTTTAAATTCAGATCTTCCTAACCTCAAGTTCTAGGGTGTCTATTATATTACACACACACACACACACACACACACACACACACACACACACACACACACATATACATACATATAATATACAAATTGCTTTCATCTCTGTTTATTTTTCTCCTGTCTAAAAGCACATTGTAAAAAATAAATAAAATAAAAGCATGTAGTCATCAGAAGCCAGGAATGACTACTTTTAAATTAAAAATCTTTATTTCTTGCCTTTTATATTCAGGAAAAGTATAAACCTCAAATAGAGGAGGCATTAAGACAGCTTCCATAGGATTGATGCATGGTATCTTTCTGAGAAGTCTCCAACCATTTTATTGAACTGTATATTAGGAAAAGATAAACAATGAAGTTACTGGTTAGTTGAAAGGATGTGTATTCCTGAGAGATATTCATGATGCTATTTCATTTTTTCTTTTTGCAGACCTATGATTTCTATAATTCAGGAAAGCCCAGATGAGGAAATCCTTTCTAGCAATGCAAATCAACAACTTATCTGTTCCTTAGAGCCTTAGAGAATGTTACCTAGATCAAGGAGAAGTTAAGAGGCTTGCACAGGATTACCCAGTCAATAAATGTCAAAGGTAAAATTCCTGAATCCAGGTCTTCATGGCTTTGAAGCCAGCTCTAATCTCTCTGCCTCTCTGTCTTTCCCCATTACAAAATTTAAAATGTTGTGAAATGTCATCAAACACATTTAAAGCCATATATCCTAGCACTTCTAAGCATGAAAAAAATTCCAATTAAACATATATGATTTATCTTCATTTGTGGATGATACAGACCTTTTTGGTTTTTGTTTTTTCTTTTTTTGGGGGGGAGTAGGGGGGTTGGGGCTTTTTTTTATTTGTTTTGTATCCTACACACATATCCACCAGTCATACTAAGGAAGCAGAGAGTGGGGCTGGCTGAGTGAGGAACCTACCTGGAGCTAACCTCAGAATGTGTAAGAAGAGAGGTGTAAAGGAAAAAAAAAACCTATAAAAAAACAAAAAAAATTGAGCTTAGTCAATGATCTTAGAAAAATAGAGAAACTGGTTTCTTAAGCTAATAAAGAGTTTGCTCAAAAGGCAGCAAAGTATTGACAAAAAAGAATTTGTAATGACATATATTTAGAATTGGAAAGTCCAATTGACTCAATGTACAGTTAAGGACTCTAAGACCCAGAGAGAGATCATGGAACTGGAAAATCAGAGGGTTATAAAGGGCAAGGGGCTAACATTCAAGATTAAGTCCTTAGTCCAAATTCTGATCTCTAGGCCATTCTACAACTGAGTTCAGGTATAAAGTCAAAGTTATTAAAATGAAAACCTTCCAAACTAAATAATGGACAAGAAATGTTGGTTCAAAATTATCTTTTGGAAATATATTTACATTGCCTATCTGATCTTTTGAATTAGCCATACCCCTTCATTTAAATACATAATCAATTAATCAACAGTCAGAAACTTCATTTGATGAATGGAAGTTGGTAATATTGACAGAAATTAATAAATTTTGCAATAATTTCATAATCCCGTGATAACCATCATATTTCTTTTATATAGCAATGACATGCTTTCCAGGTAACTGTTGTCATCACACCAAAGATTAACCTCTGTTTCAGATAGGTTTCAAATGCCAGGAACAAATATTAAGGAAGCATAAGTCAAAATGAGACTTGCTGTCTGAGGGGAGGATGTTATGCCCTGGAAGAAGTTCAAATGTATTTCTCCAAGTCTCCAAAGTGAAAAACAGTTCAGAGACAGAATTCAGAGAGTGAAATAGGAAAATAAACAAGAAAGATATTGAAGCATGTTTTAAAAAATTAGAAATATTTGTTCTTTAATCATATCTGACTCATGACTCCTTTTTGAGTTTTCTTGGCAGAGACTTGCCATTTCCTCCTTCATTTTTTACAGATGAGGAAACTGAGGCAAACATGGTTAAATTACCTAACCAGGTTCACACAGCTACTAAGTGTCTTAGGTCACAAGCCCAGCACTATATCCACTATGCCACCTGGTCTCATGGTATAATGAAATAACTAATCTAGGAGGCAAGAGACTTGCCATATGACTTTTGGATTCATGATCTAATTTATTTGAAACTTAATTTCAGTGATGAATTTGGACTAAATTATTTATAATTACATTTCAGCTTTATTCTTTTTTTTCTTTAAGGTAATAGGGTTAAGTAACTTGCCCAAGGTCACATAGCTAAACAATTATTAAATGTCTGAAGTTGGATTTGAACTCAAGACTTCCTGACTCCAGGGCCAGTACTCCATTTACTTCATCACCTAGCTGCCCCTACATTTCAGCTCTGATCATCTATTTCTATCATTTTGTGAATGAGTAGTGATTACAGTCTTTAGGAAAGATTAACAAAAACCAGTCAATTTTTTAAAATTTATTTTTGATCAGTCAAATTCTAAAGAAAAAATACACATAACCAGGTAATATTTAAAGAATAGAGGAAAACCAAAGAAATGGTTGGTATCTAAAGTCAAAGGGCAGGATCATATACCTTAAAGTAAGTTTTTGTTTTTTTTTCTATAGAGGAACAGAATAAGACATAAGCTCCTAAAGAACCTTTTTTGCCTTTTTTCTTTTTTTTCTAAAGGATTAGCAGAATTCCCAGAACATAATAAATATTCAGCAAATATTCATTAACTAAATGAACCAGTAAGTCAAAATTGCTACAAATTGAACAGGGCATTATTTCATGTCTTTTTGAAGTCATAGTACATGCTTGACATGATAGTAGCCTGGAATCTAAAATATTGTCACCTGTGTGATAGCTAAGCTAGAAGATAACTAGAGCTAGCTTAGTGACCTTTTGTCATGGATCTATGAGTTACAAATGTTATGACTGATGCAAACTGGAAAACAAGTAATGTTTTTGAGTCAAGAATATGAATGTTAATGCTAGTAATATTGCAATGACTGTGTGATTTTGAGCAGTTCTTTTTCACCTGCCTGGGTCACAGCTTCTTCTTCTTTAAAACAAAGGGATTAACCTCAATGAACTCTAAGATCCTTTCCAACTCTTAGTCTATAAACCTATGAACTTCTATTTCTATTGTGTTTTGTAATACGATTTATGTCCTATGTCCTAGGTTGCAGAAATGGTGCAGGACTTTTAATAATTCTTAGCACTATTCTGAAGCACTTTAAAATAGAGATATTCCTACATGAGATACCTTTTTATTCCTTTGTAAAATAGACTTCAATTATCAAGGCAACGTGGGAATGTTTATTTTAAATAGCAGGAGAGGTAAAAGTAGCAAAACAAATTAAGAATTATAGACTACCAGTGATGGTAATAGCTAGCAAAGATATAGAACAAAAAGGTTTACAAAGCACTTTCCATCCTTTAAGTCATTTGATCCTTACAACCTGTAGAACTGGTGCTTTTGTTGTTGTTGTGGAGTCATTTTAAGTTGTGTCCAACTTCTCTGTGACCAGATTTTGTGATTTTTGTTTATTGGTTTGTTTGTTGGCAAACATACTAGAGCAGTTTGCCATTTCCTTCTCCAGCTTACTTTCCAGATAAGAACTGAGGCAAACAGGATTAAGTGACTTGTCTAAAGTAACATAGCTAGTAAGTGTCTGAGGTCAGATTTGAATTCATGAAGGTGAGTTTTTCTAATTCCAAAACCAGTGCTCCATCCACTGCAACACCTAGCTACCCACTGGTTAGATGCCACCCCACTTTAAAAAAATAAAGAACCTGAAACACAAGGAGATGTGCCCAGGATCACATAACTAAGAAGTGTCTAAGAGGATTTTAATTCAGTTCTTTCTGATGCCCAATTTCACCCTCCATCCACTTCACCAATAGTAATAAAATTAAATTTAAAAATGGTAGGACTAAGAGGCACTCATAAGAGGGACAATATATGGATACAAGCATTCTGAAAAATAACATGGCAGCATGTAGTAAAAATTAAATTTAAAAACATGACCAAGTAAAATATTAAGACCTTTTAGGAAAGTATTATTTTCTTTTTTTCTATTTCTTTCTTAGCATCTTGCACAGACTTTTACACATAATGTTGAGCCATTTTTCAGACACATGTTTGACTTTTCATGAACCCATTTGGGTTTTTCTTTTTTTTTCTATTTTTCTTTTTTTCTTTAGGTTTTTGTAAGGCAAATGGGGTTAAGTGGCTTGCCCAAGGCCACACAGCTAGGTAATTATTAAGTGTATGAGACCGGATTTGAACCCAGTTACTCCTGACTCCAAGGCCAGTGCTTTATCCACTACACCACCTAGCCACCCCCATTTGGGTTTTTCTTTATAGCAATTTATCATTTACTTCTTCCATTCATTTTACAGACTGAAGAACTGAGGCAGAGTTAAATGTCTTACTCTAAAAATAATTGTTGAATTGAATTAAATTGATAATTAGCTTTCTTACTAGCAATTCTATTGCCAAAATTTTACTCTAGCAAGCAGTGCAGAAATGGGAAACCTAAACCCTAACACAAATAAGGCAGATTAGGCATATTCAATGAATTGGGCTTCAAGCTAATCCTGGTTCCAGAAGTGCCTGTTTTTCATTTCCAGAAGAGGACTCAAGGCTCTTTTCTCTCCTAGAGAGGACTCCAAAAAAAGTGAGCAGGGAAAAATATCTGCACAAAAAGTATTCAGAGATGCTATATTTATAATAACAGAAAATGGAAATAATCTATATGTTCAGCAATTGATGTAATTTGTCCTTCATTCTTAAAGAAGACTAAGATATCAGGGAGGTGATGCATGAGAAGCACATGAATTGGATTTAAGGGAGGGGGAGGAATTCAATAAGTCATACTTTCTCCTCCAGAGTCAGTTGTGTCCAGTAGCAAGATATGGATCAGGATGACTGGAGATGACCTGGATGCCTGGCAATTAGGTTTAAGTGATTTAACCTAAGATCACACAGCCTAGTGTCAAGTGTCTGAAGTTGGTTTCAATCTCCCATCCTAACTCCAAAATCAGTACTCTATCCACTGCTCCACCTAACTGCCCTTCCAGGAATTGAGTAATGACTAAACACATTGTTGATATTTTTTATATTCCTGTAATGGAATATTATGGTGCTATAAAAATGATATCTATGAAACATACAATGATTCTGTGGAAAAATATGCTCAGTGATAAAAATCAAGATTAACAGAACAAGTATATAAATTATCAATATATTAGTATGCATATATATATATATATATATATATATATTGACCAAAGCTACATTTCTGAAATTGAATAAAAGAGGGAAGAAGGAAAGACAGGAAGAAGGAATAAAGATCCAAGGTTAACAGCACATAAGAAAGATCTCAAAATGAACACAGAAGGAAAATACATCTTTTTTTAATGTTATTTTTTCTATTTTGTTAAATGTTAATGGCTTTATGAAAGATTTTGCTCATTGCTTTTATAAGTTTATGTGGCAGTTTCTTTTAATGTCTATTACAATATAATACATTCCAAAATGCTATGCAATGTTTTTTTCCAGATTTGAAAGTTAAGAATTTTCCCCCTTAAAAAAAGGCAGGGCAAAGGGATAGAGATTTTCAGGAATGTCTTTGATTCTAAATCTTGGATAGGAATTGGAATTGTAAGAAAATTTGATGTTTATTCTTAAATATCTAAAGGGATGCATTTCCTCCCCTCCAAAAAACCCAGTAGAAGTGACAAAGGCATTAAATCCATGTCTTTTAAGGATTTGATAAATACCCAAGTTCCATCTTTTCTTCTTTTTCTTTCTGTTTTCTTTCTCCTTTTTACTCTCCTCTGCAATTAGATTTAACATAATAAATTTATTCTTAACATGTTACCTAAATATGTTATTATTCTAATTAAGTAAATCTTTTTTATATATCTATTCTCATGTACATAAGTGTATAGGTAAAATATTTCAGATTGATCACTTTTTTAACTCTGTAATGTCATTTAGTTGCAAATCATAGAATTCTACGATTTCCAAAAATTCAACATTGTATCAATGGAGAAATGTATTGGGTCACAAATAATATATATATATATATATATATATATATATATATATATATATATATATATATATATATATATATATAATATTTCCAGTGATGGGTTATATAGTATAAATGAAAATTTAAAAATCATTCTCAAGAGCCTATATTGGCAGAAAAGAAAACTCCATGACTATTTAGCAAAATCAAGGGATAATAGATGAAAAAAAACTGAGCACTACACTGATCTGTACAAATTTGAAAATTTGACGGAAGTCCTCTAAAACTGGACAAAACTTGCTGAAGATTTAATAAATTTTGTGGACAAAAATTACATAAAATGGGAAGACATTAACAAATTAGGTTTAGTACCAGTATGTTGAGTCATTTAAGTAGTAAATTCATTTTTGTTCATCTGGTCTTCCTTTTTGCCAGTGGCCTTAAATGGAAAAATAAAATTCTATTTTATGGGGACATAGATTTAGAGGATCAAAAAACTTAGTAATAATCTGTATTCTAGAATATTAATTTTATTCACCAGGAAAGTTAGGTACAGTGAAGTAAAAAAAATAAAATTTTAACCCACAATTATACTGATAGTACATAGTAGAATTGTAATTCAAATATAGACCCTTTAACTACAAATTCAGAATTTTTCTATTAGATAAAATTGCTTCATTATATTATTGTGTTATATGAGGCAATTTCATCTATTACTTACATTTTCTCTTTTGTGATGTAACCTAGAAGCGAAAAAGAAATCCAATACTATCTGAACATATAAAATGTGCACCTGAAGATTCTCAGATGACATATATTAGTATCCAGTTTATATATTTTATTGCATCACTAGTATTATTACTATTATTAATGCTAATATATTAATAACATATACTACTTTTACATATTTTATCATGTCTATTACCATTAAAATATTATACTGCTAATCATATCTGATAGACTTGTTCTTTCAAATGAAACATTTGTAAAGAGTTTAATATCATCTGGTTCAAAGCACTTTTAAAATGTTTGTTTCCTTCCCCTTCCTGAGTCTTCTAGGTTAAAAAAAACCCAGTAACTCATAGGATCCTAGACATAAATGAGAAGGATCTAAAGAAGGAATTTAGAGACAGTCTAGCCCTTTCATTTTTATAGATTAGGAAATTTAGGCACAAAGATTACAGGAAGTGATTTGGCCAAGGTCCTATAGGTAGTAAATAGAAGATATGGAATTGAAACAGCTCCTGTCATTTCAAGTTCAGTAGTCTTCCCAATGCACTCTGCTGTTTCACAAAGAACCAAAACTTGTAATTTCAGAAAAGAAAAATTAAACCAAGGAAATTTATGACTTTGCTAAAAATAATACTGATGATAATAATAAAATTTTAAAAGATGATCTTTGGAAAAAATTGGTCATTGGATCAGTAAATAGCATACAATCTATCTGGCTTATTCTCTTTAAGAAGGGTCATCTACACAATCCTATTATTATATTTTGTGGGCAATGATGTGAAAACCTGGACATATTTTACATTGGTCAAATATTCATTGACAGAATAGTAATTTCCAAATGATTGCATTTATTTTTCAAAACCAAAAAATCATCCCCCAAGTCTTTTACAAATGCAAACGCACTTAATTTGTAAATTGTGTGTACTTCAAGGGCAATGGAACACATGTTGCTGATTCATATACATTAACTCATCAGCATATTGTTTTATTAAAGCTATTTGATGTTGGAGAGGCCCTTTGAGTCTTTGCATAAAACGCTCCAAAGGGTTTAAGTGTTCTCCTTAGAGAAGGGAAGTTAGACTGAGGCTATATTTGACCCAAAGAACTCTCAAGTTTAGTTCAGAACACAGAATTCATGGAACCCAGAATAGCCCTGATTATAAGGAAACAGCTTTAGTAGAACAGAAACCTGATTATGTACTCTGTGTTCTGAATACTTCTGATCAGTCTGGTCTGGACCTATAGTGTGGTCAGTCTCCATCTTTCAAATAAAACTATTTTTGATGCAATGTGACCTAATTATAAAATCAGAGTCTCTTTTCTGCAAAACAAAATGTCTAAGCAAAATTCCAAAATAGCCAAGACCTTTGAATTATAGCTTGCTATGGCTTCACTGAGTTTTAATTCAGTAAAAAAATTATGTATGAACTTGAGTAGAGAATAGACTTTATTTGTTTCAAATATTGCTACTTAGAGAAACTCATGAACTTAAACCATATATTTATAACTCCTAAAACATTTTAAGTACATAGTCTTTGACCTAAGTTACTTTTAACATATGTAGTTTGTGAGCATTTTTTTAAATAGAATCAGAATGCCAGATTAAAGTCAGATATTTAATTGGATTGATCTGGTTGCTAGCATATCCATGCAAAAATCCAAAGGACATATTTACAAAGTAACCCATTTGTTTCTCCATTGCAGTGAACTGCCTAAAAGTTTAACACTGACAAATCATCAGTTGTTTGTTGTGAAATAAGTTATCTGAGCATGGTGGCTAAGGGAGAGACTCCAATCACTTTGCTTACCAGTGAAGCAATAAGATAACACTCTGTATTGTGATTTTAAATGAGGTTCCCATTCCTTCCTGCAAATGACACTCTTGCTGACACTGGTGAGAATGAAAGTATTTTAATTACACAACACAAGGTATAGATTGATTACAATAACATCCAATACAGCAACTAATACATTAAAGACAATGGGTTAGTAATACTATAATCAAAGTAGAAGAAAAAGATAAAGATAACATCAACAATTCAGGGGAGCACTAACTCTGAACAGTCCATGCCTGGGGGTATCCCATGTTCTTTTCCAGCCTTTCTGTTAAGTCCCAGTTTGGGAAAGAAAGAAAGAAAGAAAGAAAGAAAGAAGGAAGGAAGGAAGGAAGGAAGGAAGGAAGGAAGGAAGGAGAGAGAGAGAGAGAGAGAAAGAGAAAGAAAAGAAATAGAGAAAGAAAAGCCCCAGGCAGAATCAACTCTCCATGGGTGAGATTCCCCCCAATGCTTGGAGCCTCAGAGTATTTATCAGTGGAGAACAAAGAAGGCTAGTTGCTAATTTAGTTGGGAGGGATTCCCTTAGTTGGGAGGGAGTTCCTTTAACAGTAATATGAGAACAAAGAAGGCTAGATGCTAATTTAGTTAGGAGGGATTCCTGAGTTCCTTTGACAGAAATATGGGAAAAGCCTACAAGTCTAGCAGTTTGAAGACTTCAAGGAAATGCCACAGGGGGCCGGAAGATTTTACTTTTATTAAGGTCAATACTGTGAGAATAGCCAGTTCTCCCCAGTATTACCTGTGTATTCCAAGGAGTGGCTGGCTGCTGGAGTCTTTGGGATGTGGCCAAATCACCTATGGAATGTCTGGGAGGGGAGGTAAATTCATGAGGAAGGCACATCCTCATACAGGCTCGAGAGAATTTACTTATAAGAAAACTTCATTTTCTTATTCACACTCAAAATATTATTAATTCACAAACTCAACCTTTGCCAGTTTGGCAAAGATTATAGACCTCTAACACATTGTTTCTGATGAGAGCTTTTGTAGTAGAAAAGCATGAAGGGGTAACAATATTTACATAAAGTCCTCAAACAATTCTACTTTTTCGATTTTGGCATTCTAATAGACCAGTATTTGGGGGCGGGGATGCTGAGGAGAAATTGAGTGTAGCATAAAATCATAGATGAGCTAGCATTTCAGTATAATGATTGTCTGGTACTCCCAATAGAAATGTGAGAAAATTTGGACAAAAAGAGGGTAAAAGCCAGGCCAACTAGGAAACAAGAGTTCCAGTGTGAGGAGAAAATTATATAGAGCTAAATTTGTCCAACTCTTTAGTCTTGTCTTTCTTACATCATGGTAAAACTGAATTTATCTTTCACATTCCCCCATCTCCATAGATACAACATGGTCCAAAAATCTTGGTGTAGATTTTAGCTTCTGAAGCTAAAAATTGCATCAAGACTTTTGGGACATAATGTAGATAGCATAAGATCAGTAGTTTGCAATAGTTAATTGACTGTTTTCTAAGAGAGACCTTAGGGCTATGGTAAGGGGTAGATTAGATCTGGAGCTAAGGACAAAGGGAAGGCTGTTTGAAAGAGGCCAGCACATACTATCTTAAAAGCCTGAAATTCATAGACCCTTTCACATATTATTGGCTTACTTTTTTTCTAAGCATTAAATTCACACACTCCTTTCGGAATTTCCTTCCCCTATTTTGCTCATGAATAGTTTTGTCTATTTTTTATGCATTTGAATCTCTGTGATGTGAAATCCTTGGATTTGAGTAGATTAAGAAAAGCAGCCTAATATTTTGTACACTTAATGATCATGCCATTTACCCAAGATAGTCTGGTTTTATGAATGGCTTTTGCAATTTGTGCCAATATTTTGGAAAGAAACCATCTAGCCACAGTGTCTCTGCTTCTACTTGCTTATATGTTTGCATAGTTTATTAGTAAACACCCTTGGCTAACTAAAATTCAAAGTTGATCTCTGAGCAAATAAACCTGACCTCTGAGATAATGGCATTTCCCTCCTTACTCCTTCACCCATTTAACCATTTTCCCTCCCTCTTTATGAACATTAGACTTATTGATTCAAATAAATTATTGAGTTTTCTGATACCCAAATTCACCATAGCCTGGTAGGAAGCTGTTGCCTAGCAATTAACTCTTGACCTCTGGGAAGTACACATAATTATGGTTTCTGTGTAAATGGTTCAACTTCTAAGGGGAAACATTCCATTAATATTGTCAAGCTGCAATGTCACAGCCATAATACAGAAGAAACCTTTGTTGACTTAGAGTCAAATGGTGTCAAAACACAGCAGGAAGCAGTTATTAACTGATCTGGACTTTCTCAACTCCAGATCACTAGTAGCAAATTCATTATAGATAAAATATAAGTGGGAATTTAATAGACCAGTTAGCTGTAAACATTACTATTGACATTGACAATCGAGCTATTCTAGCATTAAAGATAGACTCTTACATTGGTTTTTTCACCTGTGAATCCCCTCTTCCCTCTCTCTCCCAAATTTGGCAACAATAAATCATTTCTGCAAGTAGATAAGAACAGCTAACCTATTGGGAGGGTGAAAGTAGAAGGTTGTATGAGCAACAGAAACATGTGAAGACACACCAGCTGCTCTAATATGTTGATCATGCTAGATATTATAGAAACTTGTATACCAGGCAAAAGGCAGAACAGAATTTCAAGGCAACCATTCTGTGAACTGGAGCATGTTTGATCCATCGTTGGGATGTATTTATCTTTCAATGTGACGAAGACCATATGCATTCACTGAAAAGATGCCAATATCATACATGTGTGTCTTCAAAAGCTCTAAGTTCATGAGCCCAATTTTTTGGCATTTCATCCTCATGTTGGGGGTGGAGCTCAATTCATGTTCCCTATGTCACTAAGCTGCATTCTGGGATTTAATAGAGAAGGGTGCTCTTAGACTCTCATCAGTTTCCTAAAGAATCCAAAACTTACTCATGGATTTAATTTATGGCAAACATTAAGAAAGACTTGCATCTTTACCCTCTCATTCCTCTACACCAGCCAGGCACATTTACGTACTGCGACTATTAAGCTTATGGCTACTAGAGCCTGAGATCTGTTTTTAACTTAGAGAGTAATTGGAGTTTTTTTTATTAAGTTATTTCAGTTGTGTCCAGCTTTTTGTGATCCCCTATTTGGGCTTTTCTTGGCAAAGATACTAGAATGGTTTGCTCTTTATTTCTCCAGTTTATTTTACAGGTAAAGAAAGTAAGGCAAACAGTGTTAAGTGCTCATCCAATGCCTGGGACAGATTTGAACTCAGGTCTTTCTGAACCCAGGTCCAGCATTCCAATTACTTCACCAGCTAGCTGCCCCAAGGGAACCTGGTTTAATCACAATCACAATATATATTCTATTTATGCTGTTCTGTGTACATGATTTCTTTTCTGGCACTCCATGCTTATTACTGAGACCACTGTCCTAGATTATGACTTCCTATTGCTCTGAAGAGTTGGTCTGAGTTCCTGACCTCTATCTGAGTTCTGTTTTTTAGGCTCAGCCAAAATTTCTCCTCCCAGGCATCTGACATCATTGTGCTAGCAAAATTAAGAACACAGTGGATAGAGAAAAGAAATGTGTACACTGCAGTGAGAAATGCTTTTCCAGTATTTGCATTCAAACAATATTCATAAACCACTGAAAGAAACACAGATATCTAGTATTTGATCTCAAAGACCAATTATGATTGTATATTTGAGAATAAATAAGATGGATACAAAAACAGAACAAGACAGAGAGCAAGACAAAAAAAATGTTTTTCCTGATCCTTCTTCCTCCTATTCCCTCTCTCCTCCATATCTAGCCTATATTCATATTGTATATATTCATGTATATATTTTCACATTGCAGTTATATTCTGTATGTAATGTGTATATATATATATATATATGTATATATGTATATATGTATATATGTATATATGCATATGTATATTCTGTAAGGCAGGTAGCTGCCCAGGCAGCAGTCCTGGAGGCAGGAAGACTAGTTTAAATTTGGCCTCAGAAGCTGATAAAATGAGTAATCCTGGCCAGGTCACTTTATCCTGTTTATCTCAGTTTCTTCATTTATAAAATGAGTTTAAGAAGGAAATGTCAAATCATTCTAGGATGTTTCCCAGGAAAATCCCAAATGGAGTCACACAGAGATGGATATGACTGAGACAACTAAATAACAATTTATTTCATATATATTGGTAGGTGTACTTGTTTCCTTCTCCATTAAAATGTAAATTTCTTGATGTAAGGAGCTATTTCATTTTTTGTTCTTGTAACCCCAATGCTTAACACCATGCCTTAAATAATGTAAATGATTAAGAAATACTTATTAAGGGGCAGGTAGGTGGCACAGTAGATAGAGCACTGGCCCTGGAGTCAGGAGTACCTGAGTTCAAATCTGCCTTCAGGCATTAATAATTACAAATCTATGTAACCTTGGGCAAGCTACTTAACCCCATTTGCCTTGCAAAAAATAAATAAATAAACCTAAAAAAAGAAATACTTATTAATGTGAATGAGCAAGTGAAAGGAAAGGTACAACAAGTTCCTTGTTGGAAAAGTCTTGACATTCCCCTTGGAATATATCTTGTGTATTCATGACTATAATAGCAACTTGCCTAGATAACAGGTATATAGAACTGGCCAGTGAAAATCTAATGCTCTGGATAATCATGTCTAATTGATAATTTTGGGGTCATTCACCTTCCCCCCCTCTCCCAACATCAGAGATTCTTGTCATTCTCAACATGATTACTGCCTGCCTTACACATAAACTGAGAATTCTCCTATATTGTTCCACTTGATTTGGTACTTCAGATATTATGTAGTCATTGCCTCTCTCTAAATGCCAGTAAATAAATAAACATTCTGGACAAAAAATAATGTTTTGATAAGAAAAATGAAAGTATAAGATCAACTTATACATCTTATACAACTCTAAACATGGAAAATCCAAGAAATGGTATCAAAGGTTAATTCCACAAGTGTAGAGGGAGAGAGGAAGTTGGGTCTCCAGCTAATTAAAAGAGTGTATTATCCTGGAGGACAGATGATACATGACTCTGTATTCATATCTTCAGTCTCTAGAACAATATTTCACACATAGTCACTTCAAAATTAATTCACATGTCAAAGAGATTCCCACTAGGAAATTCATATCATTGTAAACACATTGACATTGAGATCTTCCCACCGCTCCCTTTTTTTTTTTCCATTCATGCCATCATTTTGACTCATATTAAGCCCATAATCTTTTTAAACTTTTGGATTGTTTTGTTGAATGTGGTGGCTAGGTGGTTTAGTGGATATAGTACTTTTGTTGTTTCTGTTAACAATCAGGAATAATATGCTCTATTGTTATTGTGGGTTCATTTCTAAAAAACTTTTTTTTTGGTTAAGCAGGCTTTTATTTTTGTCTCTTTTCTTTATTTCTTGGCCTTCTGATAATGTCCTGTAAGTACAAATGCCTAATGGGAACTTGTTTCTTTAGTATTATGGGATGAATGGTACTGAATATCCCTAGGTGAGAATTTCAATGATATTAGTTGTTCATTTAATGATTAGAGAGAAGCTCTGAAGACTGAACCCAGGATTCTTCATAAGAACAGGGATTTAGGAATTCCAAATGGTATGTGTTGCTCTAAAGTTCACAAAGAATTTATTTTAAAGTTAACATTTTGTAGTACCTGGTACAAATATGTATATTGTAAAGTATGTGCTATATACATACACACATATTTATGCATCTGTACTCACACACACATACATGGCTATAGGTATGTATCAATGTATGTGTGTATGTGTATGTCTATATATACTCATACAAATATACATGCACATATATTCACACATCTACATATGTATATTATATATATATATCTATATATATATATATATATATATATATGTATACACAGAAATAGTAACAGAATCTGTGTGTGTGTGTGTGTGTGTTAGTCCTTTTGGAAAATTATGAGATCATTCTCTCCTTTTCAATGCTCTGTTAATTCTCCTGTTGTCCATAATCCCTGTAGAGTCTAGACTGTTGTTGAATAATGTCTATAAATTCTCCTCAAGGCTTCCAGATATGATTCTTATGTTTCTAGGCACCTAAACTCATTTAAAATACCAAAGTGCCCACTGTATCCTTTATCTCACTCAATTCATTCTTAATCATGTTTACTCTTCTTTTCCAAACTACAGATTATTCAGCTGAATAAAGAAGATGGAAACAAATTAAGGGTTAAGATCCTTTTTTCCCCCTTTTTCTATTGTCCATTTCATATCACATTCTCTAAAGGGTTTTGCCCTTCCTTGTTCTGAGCAAATCTTACCGCCAACTCCTTTTTATTTGCTTTTGCCATTTTAAAAACTTCAGTTCTTTTAGAGTATTAGAGATTTTCTAATACTTCTTTATCTTTGTCCATATTCTAATGCACTTTTAGAAATGAGACCTCTTTGGTGAACTTCTTTTTATTTGCTGTGGCTGCCATTCTTCCTTTTTCTTTTTTTCATTACTAATGTTCATCAATATATAACACGATTTTTGTTTTCAAAAGCTTTTCATCCCTATTGAGTCATCTTTTATTTTTGAGTCTCTATTGGCCAATCACATTTAACATATCTTGAAACTTTATTTTTCATGTTTTCCTAAAATCTAGAGTATATCTTTGAATATTCCCAGCATCCTTCTCTTTGACTATTGTGAAATTTAATATGACATAATTGCTTTTAATTTTGTCAATTTTGACAATGAGTTATTCTTTGTTTATGGCAAGCAATCTACTCAGGGCAAGAATGTTAAATTATGAACAAATTTAGGAATTCATTTTCACTTTGTTGCATTAGCAATGACTGCTATAAATTTTATTTACAAATCAATGACTTACTAATTACAAAGGAACATCCAACATTATGACTTAAATGAAAACCTATAGTATTCAAGACAATTTCCAAAAATAATTTATATATGTGTACATCTTCTCTTTAAATTTCAAGAAGGAAAATTATTTTCTACCTTTTATATTTGCTGAAGTATATATATCAAATATAAATATATGCATATATATTATATATTAAATTCATTATTTTATTTTTTATCTTTACTTCAAAATGTTTTTATTCTTGTAAAAGGACATTGTTCTGAAAAAATGGCTAACTAGAGAGGTGGTAGAGACTGGATTTATTTCATTGATATTGCTTATTCTTAGTTAAGGAAATTTATTACTTTCTGTGCAACTTGTAGTGTTGCTTGAAAATCTGAGATTTAAAAGTTTTGTCCAGTGGCATGTGTGCCAGAAGTAAAACTTGAACATAGGTCTTTCTGACTTGAGGGTCAATCATCTATCCACCCTGTCACTGACTTCATTAAACCCTTAAAGACTGTATCATAATACACTTTGCTTATAATAGTTTCATAGAATTAAAGCTGGAAGGCCTTTAAGAAGCTAATTCAATAAACTCATTGCATAAATGAGGCACAGAAAGATTAAATAATTCACCCATTGTTACATAGATACCAAGTAGCAGAGGAAGGATTAAAACATAGATTCTGTGATTCCATGTCCAAGTGTTGTTTTTAAAGACTTCCATTAAAAGATCCCAATTAATGAATCCAACAACCCGGTATATTAATTCCAGTGTTTTCCATCATATTAATATGATAACTCCCCTTCAACTAGGCTGATTTTTCCCCTACTCCAGGCACCATAGTCATGAACTTCATTTTTGTATTCTCCTACTTTAGCTTACAAAATATTTTACCTTTTTCTCTCAATTAATTACAATATTTTAATTCAATGAAGACTTAGGAATTTTTTCAGTGCCCAATTTTCTCAACATGATTTGTGGAGGAAATACTTCTGTATAGAAACTTTACTATATGGTTATAAAGTCATAGACATATCTCTTAAAGGTACCTCAGAGTTCACCCAATCCAACTCATGGATTTACAGATGAGGAAAAGTAAGCCTAGAGATATTGTAAATTATTTCTCATTTGAATTCTTATTGTCTAATGTTTTTATTGTCTCCTCTATAAAACTTGTATCATCCAGGGATAAAAGCGTCAATCCCTTTTGAATCCCGCCATGGCACCTCAAATGATAGATGCTCAATATGTACTAAAAAAGATAAATGGATTTCCATTCCAAATATCTTCCAAAAGGATAGAGTTGTGGATTTTCTTTATGTTTAACTCCCAAAAGTCCATGTAAGAATAATTTAGAAGAGGAGTTTTAGGGTCAATTTACACTTGTTCAATTTAAATACATACAAATTTCAAGTCATAGGTTTACAAACTAGGAAGGAATTACAAGTTCAACCTACACTTGAAGTATGAACTAGATCTTGGATATCCTGGGGAAAAAATGCTCCAAATTCATTTATGCAAAATGAATTCTCCATACTATGAAACTTTAAAAATAATATAAACATATTAATAATATGATGGCAAACACTGGAATTTATCCAGATTTTCTTAAATATATTCAGTGAGTCTCTTCCAATTACATTTCAACAAAATTGAAATGCAATAGTTTAAGTCCTATAAAATCTTACAAAGAAAACTTTGTAGAACCAGGTACTTTCTTCTTAAAGTTTATAGGAATTAATATCTCAATGCAAAAATATATAATACAAAAATATCATCATCTCAGTAAAGGAAATCTTGGGTAACTAAGTGGTGTCATGGATAGAGTGCCAGTTTGGAGTCAAGAAGAAGACTCGTTTTTGTGAGTTTAAATCTGGCCTCAGATTTATTTACACAACTTTCTGGTTGTGTGACTCCTGGGCAAGTCATTTAACTTTATCTGCCTCAGTCTGCTCATCTGTAAAATGAGGTAGAGAAGTAAATGACAAATGACTCCTATATCTTTGCCAAGAAAAACCCCTAAAAGAGTCACAAAGAGTCATAGAATAACTGAAAAACAACAAAAAAGGAAATCTTATGCAAATTCCTGATCTTCTATCCTTTTTTTATAATGTAAATATTTCTAATCCTAGGATACTGTAGTTTAGTATGATGGAGAAAGCAGAAAAAATAAAGTAAGCTAAATTTAATTCACATTTCTCCTACCTTTGACAAAAATATATAGAGCACTCTGTATACGCAAGGTATTTTGTTAAGAACTGGAAATAGAAAGATTAAAAAATAATTACCCAAACTCAGGACTCCAGGCAAGAAGACAGTGTGTAAACAGAAAATTTTAATGTAAGGTAGTATAATGAAATGTACAACACATAGTACATGGTATACTTTGATGTGGGGGAAGAAGTTGTGGACAAAGAGCAAAGAGCTCTAAGCAAGTTGGTGATGGAAAGAATACATTTTTGTTTTTGTGGGGAGGAGGAGAGGAGGAAAGGGAGAGAAAGTTTCACAGAGATGCCAATGCCCAAGGGACTAAAAAGAATATTGAATATGTGGCCATAGAATATGCATTCAAATTTTGTCTGTCATATTTTATCTATGTGGCTTTAGAAAAGATATTTCTCCTTTCCAAGACTAAATTTCCTTATCTGTGAAATGAGCAATTTAGACTTGATGTTTTTCTAAGGTTTCTTCAACTCTAGATCTATATGCCTAAAATAAAGGAAGACAAAGATTTTGAAAAAAAACCTGGTGATTGAGAATATGACATTATATACTATATACTTGCACAAAGATAGCAGACAAAGTATGACCTTAAATAACTCACTTAGGCAATCTTGGCTCCAGTTTTTCTTTCTGATTTGACAATCTGAAATTGAAAAAAAGGCAAATTTAGAATCACCTAAAAGAGTCAACAACAATTCCCTAATAAAGATGTCCATAATGTCCTATCAAGGGAAGAGGTTATCTTTCTCCTGAATGACCCCTTAGCAGGTATGTAATGGGGTTCTTTTAGTATTTGAATTGAATTGAATTTGATAACTGGCTAGGTCCATTTCTCAAATTCTCTAATCTTATGATGTAATATAGAATTACTTTAAACAGTTTCTACAAATTCTGTTACAATTATTTTAAGCAAAAAGTAATTCTGCACTTATTTTGTTAATAATAACTCCAACTTTTTATAGTTCTATAAGTTTTGTAAAGAGCTTTTAACAAATCAACACTTCAACACAGTAGTGAGAAACAGTGGTTCTGAGTGTAAGTGATTCAAAGTGAGATTTGAATCCAGATTTCCTTAAATTTGTCTATTGCTCCTCTTACAAGGTCACATTGTCTCTCATTTAAAATAAGAGGAGAACAGTGAAGAAAGACATAGATATAGTGTTAGGCTTATAGAAGGGATAGGAATATTGAGAGGGATAATGTTAAGGAAAGTAAGTGTAGGTATATCATTCAAAGATGGGAGGATTAAAAACTGTGGATCTCTGACTATATCATGTAAACAAGATTGTTAAAAATCTTTTTAAAATATCAAGGAACCTTTCTGAATTTCATACAGCTATAATTGATATATGCTGATAATTGGTGTAGTCTGGGTTTAAGTGGTTCAAGATTCAGCAAAAAATAAGGAAAGAAAAACATGTCTATAAATAGATTAGTACCTAATGGAGCCAGTGAAATCCAAATTTATTGTATAACTAGGGAAGTAAGGGAGAGAACAAAAAAATCTGTAAAATAAGAGCAAGATCTCCCATGGTGTAGGAAAAATAACACTTTACTGAGAGACAGGAAATAGGTTCTGTTTCAAGCTCTGAAACTCTCTATGTCAGCTGCAGAATATAGTTACATTTCTGTTCCTTAACTTCCTTACCTATTGGAGGTAGGGCAAGAGAGGCATAGGGATTGGACAAGCATTAATTAAAAATCTACTATGTGGACACAGGAATATAGAACACCTTTTATACAAATAAACAGAACTAAATTGAAGTAATATTTATTGTTCATGGATAGGTAAAGTGAATATAAGTTTTAAGTGGCAATTTTATCTAACTAATCCATTCAATATCAACCCAATTAAATTATTAAAAAAATTTTTTACAGAGTTGGAAAAAATAATATAGTCCATTTGGAGGAGCAAAGGGTCAGGAATTTCAAAGAAACCAAAGACAAAAATATAAAGGAAGGAGATTCAGCAGTATCAATCCTTAAACTATATTATAAGAGATAGTGAGCATACAAAAGGATAATTTTGATTATTTTAAATTAAAATTTTCTTGTATAAATAAAATCTATAGGAGCAGCTAGGTGGCACAGTGGATAGAGCACTAACTAGCCTTGGAGTCAGGGGTACCTGAGTTCAAATGCGGCCTCAGACACTTAACAATTACCTAGCCATGTGGCCTTGGGCAAACCACTTAACCCCATTGCCTTGCAAAAACTAAAACCTAACTAACTAACTAACCAACTAACTAACTATCTAGCTAGCTAACTAAATAAATAAATAAATAAGTAAGTAAATGAATAAATGAATGAATGAATGAATAAACAAACAAATAAATAAATAAATTAAATCTATAGAGCTAAGAATTTAGGGAATGCAGGAAAATTGATGGGAAAAAACTTTCATAGGCAAAAATGATGAGCAGCTTGATTTAGAAAAGCATGGGAACTTGTACTTATGAAGGAAAATCCTATCCAGTTTAAGAAAAGCAGATGACAAGTGAAAAGAAGCATGTATGTATGAATATGTTTAAAAATGTATATGTTAATAGATATCTATGTATATGTTATACACACATGCATATATTAATATATCTATATCTATATCTATCTATCTATCTTTGGAGCAGTTAGGTGGCCAAGTGGATAGCTAAAACTGCATTTGGACTCTGGTCTTCCTATTCAGCTTGAATAAACTGTGTTATCTAGGTGTAAAAGTAGGTTTTGATTTAGATTATCTCTCAAATTCTTTTCAGATTTAAAATTCAATGAATCCTATTTATTTATTTAGTTATTTATTTAGTTAGTTATTTGTTTGATTGTTTATAGAATGTTCTCTAATATCAAAAAAAAGGGGACAATACCTTGGAGTCAGGGGGTTGAGAGTTTGAATCCAACCTCAGAATGTGACACTTTACTAACTATGTGACCTTGGGCAAGTCACTTAATCCTCACTGCCTTACATTAAGAGTCATCTCCCATTGTTTTGATTCATATTTGGCCACTGGACTCAGTTGGAGAAAGTAAGGTTGGTGACTTAGGAGGGAACTCCATCATTCAAAACCAATTCATGTGCTTGTTATGGTATCATTTCCCTGTTGTCAAGGTCTTTAAGAATGAAGGACAAAACAACATAAACAACAATGTTTAAAGAGATATCATGTTTTAAGTCGATATGAATTATTTGTTATATACAGTGTACAAACATAATATTGATAATTGAGGCAGACAAGCATGAGAAATACATATATTAAACAACAAACCTCACCCTCCCTCATTACTAAAAGGCATTTTTTGAAAGTTTACATAGTTTTCAAAAGACATTGTGAATGGAGAACTGGCCTTGAGGCTAGAAAGTCCAGAGTCCCATTTTGCCTCAATTATATAATGACTGTGTGACCCAGGAAAAGTTATTTAACCTCTCAGTGCTCTGGACAGCTTTCTAAGTCTCAGAGAAGATGCTGACCTTTATGAAGATAAGGAATTTCTTTCTTGAAGAGTTCTCTATACCAATGAAACCACAGGTCCAGTCCAAATCCCATTAATTTTTCATTAAAATGTATACTAATCTTTTTTTTAGGTTTTTGCAAGGCAAATGGGGTTAAGTGGCTTGCCCAAGGCCACACAGCTAGGTAATTATTAAGGGTCTGAGACTGGATTTGAACCCAGGTACTCCTGACTCCAGGGCCAGTGCTTTATCCACTATGCCACCTAGCCACCCCAAAATGTGCACTAATCTTAATCATGTTTTTCATTTCTTCTTAAAACACTCAAGTAGGTATACTAGGGATGATTCATTTCAAACTCCCTTTGGATATTTTCCATAGTGAAATGATTAACCATTTGATTCAAATTTTGAGTCAGGCTATATTAATTATTTTTACATTAAAAAAATAAACTGATAGGGTGGCTAGGTGACACAGTGGATGTGGATAGAGCACCGGCCCTGGAGTCAGGAGTACGTGAGTTCAAATCTGACCTCAGACACTTAATAATTACCTACCTATGTGACCTTGGGCAAGTCACTTAACCCCATTTGCCTTGCAAAAAAATTGTTAGAGTATATCTATATTCTGATACTTCATTAAGATGTATCTCATCTGGTGCAGCTAGGTAGTGCAGTGGATAGATCACTGGCCCTGGAGTCAGGACCTGAATTCATATCCAGCTTTATACAGTTAATTTTTATTTAGCTGTATGACCTTGGGCAGTTCACTTACCCCCGTTGCCTTACCAAGAAAAAAAAAAGATGTATCTGATCCAGATAAAGATTTTCCTTCCAGCCCAAGATTTATGATCTTATGTACAAATATCAAAGATGCAAGGTCATCCTCTGTATTTCTGGTCATTCCTAATTGTCTTGATTTTTGTCTTGCCATAAGACTTCAATAACTCAGGAAGTGAGACTGAGGCTGATGACTGTGTAATTCTGCCTCACTTAAATCCTATTCACATACAGGTCAAGACAACACTCTTCGAAAATTAAGGACAAAGAATGATATGATCTGTATTTGCATATAAATCGTGTGTAGAAACATTTATATAGACATTTATATATATGTATTTGTATATACATATATATGTTTGTGTGTGTGTGTGTGTGCATGTAAGTAGTTTTCTATTATATAATGCTATTATCTGACACCGTTGAATACTAGAATTAGAGTATATTATTTCTGATGAGTTCCTGCCATCTGAATTGGCAATGTACTCCAGAGTAGAATTCCTAAAAACTTGACAACAGAATCACAAAATCTCAGTTAGAAGGAGCCTCCAAGGCTACCCAGACCAATGCATATCTGGCCCAGGAATCTTCTCTATAAGATACACACAGGTGGACATTCAGCCTTTGTTTGAGCTAAAGTCTTAGACTTGTTTTACATTTCTCTTATTTAATGATATAAAGTGATCCTTACCATTGTTATTATTTCAAGAATTTTTGGTTCATAAATTTTATTCCTTCAGAAATGGCACTTGGTTTTGCATATTAGTTCCTTCTTTCTTCTTTTAAATTGGAAATAATTCGATATTTAAGGTTTATGTCATGTTCAAGGAGACCTAGGATCTCTGGTTTGAGAACTTGCTGAGTCTTTTTCAGAACTATTCACCCACCTTTTGTATTTAACTGACACTCAGATTACATCTATAGCTCCAAGAAGGTGTAGTATACAACTGACTCAGAAGGCAAGACTAAACCACATTGAGGGCTTTTGAAAGATCTCAAACCCATTGGCCCTAAACATGTGAAGATTACTCCATCAAATGGGAGCAATGAGAACAATTTGATCCAATTGCCATAGAGGCAGCTGAAGCAGGAATTATGGATTGCTTAGAGCCTGCTCAGTCATTGAATATGCCAATGTCATCTACCACAGCCCTGTATCTACCATTGATCTCAACCTTGCTTGCCATTGAATGCTGATAACTCTGGAAGAGAGAGTGAGGCTGATAACTTGTACAACACTGCCTCATTTAAATCCAAGTCACACAAAAGTTAAGACTATCCCCCACTTTGATGTTAATAGTTCCCTTAAAAATAAAGAACAAAAAATTATTCAATAGTTAGCTGAGCCCTTCAAAGTCATTATTATGTCTTGGCATGATTCTTATAGGTACTCCAGGCAACAACATGCAACATGTATTAGAGATACTGAGAGTAATAAAGATCACAGATGACTTAGGATTTAAAAAATAATAATAATAATGATAATTTAAATAATAAAGATCATAGATTACTTTTGTCTTTTTGGCAAGACAATGGTTAGGGCACACAGCTAGGTAGTAATGAAGTTTCTGTTATGATTTGAAATCAGGTCCTCCTGACTCCAGGGCCAGGGCTCTATCCACTTGGCCACCTAACTGCTCCAAATCCATTTAACTTTAATAATTCTCAGAGGTAAACATGAACACTGACTCTTTTGGTATGCTGTCAAAGAAATACAGAGGAATATTATCAAATTTCTTTTCTTTTTATTGCTAATAATGACAATCCATCAAATGGAGATTTACATATAGGAAAAAATGTCTTTATAAAAATTTTGAGGATCACAGAATGGATATGCAAGGGAAGAAATCTTAAGATGATTATGCTTCAAAGATCCTATACATGTGATAAAGTAAACATCTTCAAAGCTTTTGAGATAGACTTATGCTATAATTATCCTCTTGTTATCCTTGTTATTATTGAAGAAGTCAAGTTTAGCCAGTGATGACTTATAGTGCTAGTATGGTCTTTATCAGGAAAGAAAGGGCCAACTTTTGTTTTTGTTTGTTTTTTTTTTAAATTTTGTAATGTTTAATTTTTTTAATAAGAGATTCTGCATTGTCTTCTTAAAGTAGAAAGTAAAGAAAAAATAGAGTTCTTTTAGGCAATGGACACTATGTAATTCAGATAAACAAAAAAAAGAAGAAAAAATCATCTGTTTTCTTTCTTCAGGGAGCTTAAAATGTAGGCAAAGGCATTATTGATAAAGGAGGCACTTTGAAAAAATTCAAACCTCAGGAGCTAATGTGTCATCAAATTTATACTCTTTAGTCTGACTGAAGAGATAATGATTCAATTTCTGAGAATTTTTTTTTGGGGAAACTTTATAGCTATTTTTACATATGTCTCAGCTGGGTAATCATAAAAGTTATTTCCATACATTGAAGTGTGGAAGTAGTGGGAGGGCCTGCCCTGTTTCATAGTCCAAACAATATGGTCCACAGGAGCCACATAAGAAATGAATTAATGAATTCTGTATTTTCCTGCTCCACTTCCTCTGCTTAATGTTTCATTTCTGCCTGGCAAGAGAGAAACCTATTCCATATGCTCAGGATCACTCTATTTTAGAGGCATTCATATGGAGACGATGGCTATGCAGGTCATGGGTATACTTTTCTGTTTATTTCTCAGGTTCTTCTAAACATCTGGGGAACACCCGGCACTTGCGCAGACTTCACATTAGCTTTTATTTGAATCCATCTTTGATCCTGTGAGTAAAACAACAATGCTATTGAAATCTGATTTCAAAGACATTCTTGCTTCTACCTGTCTCAGTGGTGCTTATTTCTTCATAGCCTGTTCTGTGTAAAAGCTCAATAATTAAAGACACAAGTTATAGTGTGGATAGCCAAAAATTATTTTTTACATAAATGTTTTGAATCCAATCTTGGAATGAGATAAATAGGAAGAAGCTGACATGTTGATAAAAATAGTACATCTATTTCTTAGGGAACTATTTTGAAAATGACCATTTAAAAAGCAACCATTACATAGAAACAGAAGTGTATATCAACTTTACTTTCATTTCTATGAATTAAATATATTAGTCTACATTGGATCTATGATATCTTCAGTGTGGGAACTCTGTGCAGATTGAAACCTTTCTATATGTTCTTATCCTGGAAATACTTTACCATGTTGTGCCATAAATGCTCCACAAGGAGTCTTTGAAGATGAAGAGGATCAAAGTGCCATTCAGATTCTCTTAGAGGCTTGATCTTTATATACATTACTAATCACATATGTCCTTTGGATACTTTTATATGTAAGGTTCTGACTTATGTGAATAGCTTTGTCTCTCTATTGTCTTTAAATTTATCTGAAATTTTTTTCTTTAAAGATTATCTTGTTTCCTGATTTGATCCATAGTAAAAGTACTCATACATACATACATGCATATATACACCCATGTCAAAGACAAGGGAGGAAATATTGAAAACATTGAACAATTTCTCAGCACTAATCCAAACCATCCAATCTCTTCTTCCTGTTCAATTTTCACCATTCTCTTAACCCATATTAGCTTAAAAGACAATCCAACCAAATGAATATCATGGGGTGAAAAATAGATGTTCTTCATGCATTTGTTTGTTTTTGTTAGTTGTAACTCTTTTGAGAGATTTGAGAGAATCTAATTTAGGTGAACTGTAGTATTTGGATGTTTTAAAAAAATCAGTTCCATGTCATCCATAAACAGGGATATCTGGAAAAACACACCGTCTAAAAGGAATCCTTCTATCTTGGCACTGGACATTATATATGATAATGGTGAACACTTTGATGAATAACAGCTCCCTATTTCGTTCATTATTTGACATTAATAATAATGAATTAGTTTTGTTTTTGTTGTTGTACCTAGAGAGTCATCATGTATAAACTCAACATTGTAAGAAAAGGACTGTTGCAGAAGAACCTTTAATTCCTCATTTTGATCTATGAAGTCAATTTTAAAAGATCTTCACTGAATAATAAATACAGAAGTATCTTGTATTTTACAAAGTTTTCAGTCATGTTACTTAAGAATAGTTTAGAAAAAACATGGAAAAACTAGCTTGCAGTAATGAACACTGAAATGAACAGAATTAAGAAATCAAGGTATAGAGTAATAGCAATATTATTTCGTTAATGAATAAGTTATCTTGATTATGACTATATGCATGTATGTACACATGTATGTATATATGTCTAATAAGTTAACTCTAGGGCAGAGGGAGGAGAACTGGAAAAAAAGGAATTACATAGCAAATTGTGAAAAATGCATTTTTAATTTCATGTGCAGGTCTTTTTTATTATATTATGTTATGAAAATGTTTGTTTTATTCCATAACATAAAGTAAAATTTAAAAATAAAAAGGTTGTGGTCAACTGTAGACTACCATTTGTGAAAAACAATTTGTTCCTTTCCCATATTTTCATCTCGGGTAGTAGGAATAAATAGATGAATAAATTTAAAATGTTTTGCTTACCATGTCTAATGCTGTTAAATTTGGGGGGGATGTAAAAAAAGTGAAGAAAAGGCAATTCCTGTCCTCAAAGGGTCTATATGTTCTCAAAAATAAAAATAAAACACATAATTTCCTTTGAAAAATAGATCTTGTGACATCTTCTGGGACAATATTATTCAATTACATTTATGCAGGACAAAACTTTAGCCATTCTCCAATTGGAGGACACCTCCTCTTTCTCTCAATTTTGATTAAAATGAAAAGATTATATGTCTGTGTGAGTATGCATATATGTATTTGCATTTATATGTGTTTCATATAGAATTATATATATATATATATATATACTATATATAGGTATAATAATATATATATAATATATATTCATCTAGGTTTATATTAATGTGAATAAAGAAACTATTGAAGTTGTTATATTATTTGAATTCATATTTAATGTTTTCTTTGAATTTGAACCAAATACCCAATTTCTCATACTTATAATTTCAAATACTGCAAATTTTAAAATATGCAACCACTTCAGGGGAGTCATTATTTTCACTCCTTAGTGTGAATGTGTGTGTATATATATATATATATATATATATATATATATATATATATGTATATTTGTTTGCATGTATAAGCAGCAAGCCAGTACAATAAGTAGAGTACACCAGACATGGTCAGAAAGACTTAATTTGAAATCTAGAACTTAGTCATTTACTAACTATATGACCATAGTCAAGTCCCTTACCTTCTCTTTGCCTAATTTCATTATCTGTAAAATGATGGAAATGATAGCACATATCTCCAGGGATTGATTAAGTAATAATTATTAAGTCTTTAGTATAGTGTCTTCCTGGTACATTATAAGATGAATGTCAGCTACTATTATTGTTGTCTTTGTAAATATACATATATCTTTAGCTTCTTTCTTTGTTTACTTTCAGTTTTAAGATTCAATGTATATATATATATATATATATATATATACATTTGTGTGTATGCATTTAAGTATATATGTATTTTTTATATATGCATATATACACATATATACATATGCATACATGTGTATGATTAGTACATATATGTAGTTTTTGGCCATGGGTCCAATTTCTAAAAATTTTACAGTTCTACCAATAGTGAACTAGAGTGCCTTGTTTTTCTATTTCCTTCTAAATATTCATCATTTTCTTTTTTGTCACCTTTATCAGTCCTATGCATATGAGATAGAATTTGTTCTAATCTATATTTTCTAATTTTTATTCATTTAGAATATTTTTCATATGATTATTAATAGCTCAGAAATTTTCCTTTGAATACTACCTGTTCATATCCTTTGATCATATATCTATTGCAAAATGGATTTTGCCTTTATAAATTTGAATCAATTCTTTAAATAGCTAAGGTATGAAATCTTTATCAGGAAAAATTTCTGTAATGATTTATAGAGATAGAAAAAGTAAGAAATAGGTTATGATTCCCTTTTAATTTTAATTATTTTATTGGTTTAAAAAATCTTTTAAAATTACATATATTCGAGGCAGTTAGGTGGCACAGTAGATAGAGCACTGGCCCTGGAGTCAGGAGTATCTGAGATCAAATCTGGCCTCATACATTTAATCATTACCTAGCTGTGTAGTCTTGGTCAAGCCACGTAACCTCATTGTCTTGCCAAAAAAAAAAACAACCTAAAAAATTACATATACTCAAAACTGTTCATTTTATTTTGTATAATACCCTCTCACTTCTTTAGCCATGAACTCTTCATCTATCCAAAATTATGCAAAGGAATTTCTTTTTTGCTTTTCTAAGTTTTTGTTGTTTGTTTTGTATTTAATGATGTGACCCTTTCCATCAAGATCAGATGTTTATTTGGTGCATATCTTGGTACACTGTGAGAAATTAGTTCTGCCAAATTACTGTGTAACTTTTCCAGCATTTTTTTTGCCAATAGTAAATTTATTGAACACAAAACAAATAATGTTTTTTGCTTCTGTATATCATGAATCTAATCTCTTCCACTTCTCAACCTGTGTATTTTTACTAGTATTAAATTGTTCCAAGTGTTAAAAATTTCCAATACAGTTTTAGATCTAGCACTGACAAGACTCCTTTTTTGTCACTAACCCTCAGATTCCTGACCTATTAGTTTTATATAGCAATATTTTTATTACTTTTTTCTATCTCTATGAAATATTATTTGGCAGTTTGATTGACATAGCAGTGAATAACTTAATTAATTGAAGCACTTTTGTCATTGTAGTTATAATGAGTCAACCTTCCTTTACTCCTTTGGCATAATAATGCATTTTGGGGAGTTCATTTTTTTTCTGTTTTGTATAGTTTTTGGAAATGTTCACAGAAAATATCAAGATTAAAACTATATCAACTCTATCTTGAACCTTTTTTGTCAACAGTTTATGTAGTCCAGATGATTCTACCATCTTTGTTTTAAAATTTTTTATTTTTGTTTATCCAAAACCCAATACAAATTTTACAATGGGGTCTAATGTCAGTGACTCCATGTCTATGAAGAAGAATATAATATTAACTATCTTTTTTTCTGTTTGTTTTCCTTCTTTAAGTTTCATCTATAAAGATCTTACGATAAGCTGGGTTAATTGGATTTCATGAAAAGTAACCTACAAATTCAGTTTTATCTACCATTTATCATAGGTTTATAAAAAATACCACTTAAAATCCTTCACAATTTTCTTTTTCAAGATTTTATAACTGAGTATGTTCTCAATGTAAGACTTAGTTGCGATGTTTTCCCACTTAGCAAGAGTATCAAGTGTTTTTTGGCTTAGAAATATCCTGGGATCTTTTGGGTTTCCTTATTTAAAACTAGATTAATTTTCCACAGAACAAAGAGATAGTTCATATCAATATCATTTCTTTTATTCATTATTCTCATTTTTGAGGACTTAATAGCACTTTTAAAAACAGGTAGTTTGCAGGTGTTAATTGGAAACTATATCTTCTTGACATACTTATTCTTTCTTTTAGTTTGGGGTGGGGTTTTTTAATATGTACTCTAATACTGCCATCTAATATGTACTCTATAAATGCCATCTAAAAATAACTGAATCAAAATTAGCAAGTAACTGTATCTTGCCTGAGAGCATCTTTTTATGCTTTTCATATACTTCATCTCCCCATACTATGCAAGATATGTTGGCACAAGGGTTGAAGTTATCCTCAAAGGAACAATTTAGTGAATTTATTATTTTTAACTTTATATTAATTAATGAATTTATTTGCATTAGTCATGAAGAGTAAAAGCCAAGTTAAAATTTCCCATGAAATTATATTCCTCCTTGCCTTTAAGTGAAAACTACTTCCCTATAAAAGTCCCCATAAGATGCTATGATGATTCCTTCCATTGAACTATAACTTCTTTATGTAACCTGCTTTCATTTATATAGGACTGTTGATATTAATATAATTGAGTACCTCCAAAAATATGCCAATTAGTGATGTTTAGACAAAGATTAGTATTTCCATTACCACCAGAAAAATTCATGTTTATATATACTTTAAAAACCATGTGATTTAAAGCACCTTCCAGCTTTTTTAAAAAACTACTCTGAGGTAGAGAGAGGAAAACTTTCTTCAAGTATTTTATTAGTTAATTGGAAAAGTGACTTGTTATCCTTATATATGCAGATGATAGAACTTAGTAGTGATTAATGTGAATTCAAGAGATGTAGATAAATTATCAATATTAAGGAATAATATTTCCAACTTCCCTATCTTTAAAGTTCTAAATACAGTGACTGAATAAAACATCTCTTGAAAATATTGTAGATTAAATTCTTCCCAGAGTAACAATTCAACTAAATCATCTCTTAGTTGCTTTACAAATCCTAAGTAGTACAATTGTTTTATTCCATATTTCTGTGATAATGTAACATCCATAATTCTGCGACAAAGTACTAGACTGGAATTATAAAACAAGTTAAAATAATCATTGGCAACAATTGTTAAAAGATATCTGGTTCAACCTATTCCAGAACAGTAATTACATCTGTAAAATCCCTAAGAAGTTGTCATCCAACCTTTACTTATAGAACTTGAATGACCCAGAACTTGTTTTCCTAGTAAGGCTATCTGTTTTACTATTGAATAATTAAAATGCTAGAAAGCTTTTTATTGTATAGCAGCAAAATCTGTCTGTGCAATTTCTATCTGCTGCTTCTTGGTCTGTCTTTCTTGGGTCAAAAAGAATGATTCTAATCCCACTTGCAAATGATAAGATACATTTTCCTGAATTCAAATCTGGTCTCAAACTCTTACTATGTGACCCCGGACATGTCACTTCCCTGTTTTCTTCAGTTGTTCATTACAAAATTAGTTGGAGAAGGAACAAGCAATTTACTCTAGTTACTTTGCTAAGGAAATCCTAAATGAGGACTTGGGGAGTCAGACATGACCAAAACGATTGAGCAAAATAACAAACAAAATATCTTATGGCAATACCATGTACTAGTCTGAATATGAGAGATGCTTTTTCAAAAGCTTTTCAAAATCATGTTTGCTTTAAGATCTAATACTGTTACTTAGGGGATCTTGACATTTGAGACAATATATAGAATTTTAAAGGGAATAACTTTACTCTGTAAGGTATTTTTTCTGCCTAAATTCTAATTATAATTCAGATGAATACAGTACTTTGAGACTGGTTGAGTGGAAACAATAGTAAGATTTACACCAAAATGTCCAGGTAATGATTCACTGTTCAACACTAGTTGTGCTTGGTTTGAACTTCATGGGACTTCATGTCCCCTCTAGGATAAACTTATCACCTAAAATCATAACATCAATGCTGATTAACTCAGTTTTGGATACTCAAGACCTTTTCTATTTCCTCAGTCTCCTATCCTCTCTTATTGGAGTGTGAACCACTAAAGCTATTACATGAGATTTGAATTTTTATGACAACTTTCCACTTTCCTTGGCAGGTAGATGGTGCAATGGATAGTGTGCAAGACATGGAGTGAGGAAAAACTCATTTTTTTTCCCAAGTTCAAATCTTGCCTTAGACACATATTAGGTGTATAACCGTGGACAAGTCACAACTCTGTCTCAGTTTGTCATCTATAAAATGAGAAGGAAAATGTAAATCACTCCAATTCAGGAAAACCTCAAATGGGGTCCAGAGAGTCAGATACAACTGAACAACATACTTTCACTTTTCATCAGAAACTTTCCTTGGTTTGGACGCCATGGAATATCATCTTTTTGACTGAATTCTCTTACTTCTCCCACTTTTCAGCTTTCTTTTCTGCATTGACATTCCCTATTAGACTGCAAAACACTTTAGGTCAGGGATTGCCTTTCTTTTTTAAAATTTATACTCCCAGTGCTTAGCATAGTCAATGTCATATAGTAGGCACTTAATAAATTATAGTTGACTAAGCATGAAACATTGAGAGATAGGAGTTTCACCTTCACAAATTTAGGTTCAATTTATTTCATTAAAAAGTAGCCATTAGATTTGCAGTTTCATGTGCAAAAAAGAAAAGTAACTAATAAAATAACCATACAAATAAATGCTATGCTCTTCTAATTTGTTTTGTTTGGTTTAGTTGTGTTTTTTAATTGTGGTAAAATGCAGAACAAGACAACTAAAATATCATGAACCTTTTACATATCTTCTTGTAATGAATTCAGTGGTAATGGAGTAATAATTAATCTTGTTTTGTTTTATCTTTCCAGATGAACTTTTACTTTCTCTCCATCATTTTCTTCTTCCATCATTTTTGGAAACCTCATAGCCTCTTATGGAGATATCAATATTTGTAATGTTAAAATGTTATTATTATACATAATCTTGCTCTTTTAATTTAGTCAGATGTAGTACTCCTGGATTCTTCACTCAACTCTGATATTCAATCATCACTCATTTTGTAGTTCTGTCCATAAAAATGGTTCCCAAATCGCATTATTCTAATCTGAAGCAGAAAAAGATGACAAGTAATGTAAATAATGTTGTATTTCTTTTCCTATGGTCTGTATAAAGTTGATGCTTCTAGTCATGAAAAAGTCACATCTTCAACTAAATTAGTTTACTAACAGAATGAACTTCCCCTTTTTAACCAATCCTAAGTGGACCAGTAAGAGTGTAATAACTATCTACTATATTTTAGTAATACAATTCTATCTGAGGGGACAGTGACAGTGTTATTTGTGACTATAGTACAGAAGTTCCTTGATATCCCTCTTTCATCATGGAAAGAACAAAACTGAATATTAACCATGTTTTTCTGTCTCAAGTCTGCAGCCTTTCCTTTCTTACATTCAAAACAAAATTATCAGTCATACTGTTATAATAATTAGCTCTCTTTATAATCTATTATTGTGAACAATGTAGCAATATTCCTAGAAATCACTTCCAACTTATCCTTGTTTAATAAAATAGATATGTTTCTTTTCTTTTAAATCAATCTCTCATTTTCTCACTAATAGCAGTTTTGTAGATAATCTCTCATTTTAATTTCAATGGGCAGTCGTTCTTTAAAAGTAAGTTCCAACTTGATTCTATAATTATTCTGTCAAATGGTTGATTTGTCTTTATACAGGTGATTTTTTAAAGGAATTAGTTAACCCTCTTTTAAGTGATAAAATTTAAAAAAGTAAAATAAGTTCTTTAAATATAAATCATTGCTCTTTATTTTGTTTTATAGATTTTTGGATATTGTTTACATGTATATAAATACACTTGTATGTATATGTATGTATCATTTCAATATCAATATATGTATATATAAAATACAATATAATTTGCTTTTGTAACAGGTGGTGCACCTAATCAGAGTTATGAAGACCTTGATTCAAGTCCCATCTCAATACATATTGGCTGTGTGACTGCACAAGTAATAATTCCTTTTTTACTTTCTAGAGAACTCTCTAAGAATATAAATTTCAAAGAATTTGCTGACTTGCATCAATGTAGAGCATAGATCCATTCCCTACCCCTTGTATTGTGCCCCAAGTGGAGCACCCTGGACAGAGCCTGGAAGAGAGTTTGAATGGAGTAGTGCACATATTAAGCCATTGACACATATGTTCTAAGTGTTACTCTAGGATAGAAATTTCCCATGGCATAGAAAATGTGTCATATGAAAAGAGAACTAACTCTGCAATGAGAAGACCTGTGTTCAAATTTTGTCTCTGCTATTGATTACCAGAGTGACTTCAGCAAATATCGAATTTCCTTGGACCTGAGTATACTTTTCTGCAAAGTTAGGGGTTTGGACTAGATTGAAGTCCCTTCCTTTTTTAGATTTCTGAGGGGTTTCATATATCTCTTAAGATCAGCATAAATACAAAAATTAAATCAGGGCCTCATGTTCCTTTGACCTTTTCAGTTTCACGCATGGTATTTCCATAATTTGGGGGAGAAAAAATCATTAATAATTATGTCATTTTTTTTGGTTCTTATTTGTTAGTTCTTCCAATTATTCTGATGCAGAATTCACCAGACACTGGGTTGTTCATTCACCAACAGGGAGAGTTAACAGGAAGCATGTTAATTTAATCCTAATGATAATATGTTTTTGCCATAGTAATAACTGTTCATTATGAAAAAAGCTATAGATTTGGGCATATTATATGTACGATTAGCTAAGAATTCAATGGACTGAAACTGTTGTCATCTATGAGGTTATGACTGAAAAACTGTAAATTAAGTCAGTATCCTCCTTTCTTAAGAGAATAATAGTAATGCTATAACTATATCTCTAGACTTATTCCCAGCTGTTCATTCTATATATTTTTTTGAGGCAACTGGGTCTAAGTAGAGTGCCCAGGATCATACAACTAGTAAATGTCAAATGTGTGAGGTCAGATTTGAACTCAGATCTACCTGACTTCATGGCCAACGCTGTCCCCTCAAACACTCATTTTAAAGAAAGACCATAGATTTTAGCAATTGGAATTAGACAAAAATGAATTGATCAAAATTAAATCTCGATGTTATTAGATTATTTAAAATGAAGAGATATTGACAATGTATACATTTTTCATAGATGATGGAAAACTATCATTATTTTTACATCTTGGAATAGTTTCTAGAGTTTGGAAGAGTTGAGATTTGTTTTTCAAAGATTTTTAACATGATCTCATTCCCAGATGTGAGTTGACAGCAAAAGAAGAAAACGGGATTTGTTGGAGGAAACATGCAGGAAGAATAAATAAATGCAGAAAGGACAACAATAGCAACAGATTGACAACAGATACCAGTAAGAACATTCCTTCTACATGTATGCAAAGAGAGGGATGAAGGTCAAAATCTGGTAGAAAAAACAATGAAAAGGAGGACAGAAGATATTATGGTATCCAGGTGAATGAATTCACCTGCCTCTACAGGTGAATACTTCCACTCTGGGACTATATTATAACATGGGAAGATAAATAGTAATGGGGAGGGGAGGGGAGTAGTGGGATAGAACAAGTCATATCAAGGTTAGCAATGAGGACAAGATATCCTCTGTTTTCTCAGAAAGAGAAGAGCCTACAAGGTAGAATGAGGAAGAGAGGGGAAAATTGCAACGAAAAGGATAGGAAGGATGTTTTATTTTGGGGATGGGATGAGGATTCCACCGATGAATGTTCTTATCAGTAAAGAGATGAACTGTGAAAGAAGGGGAGGAGTTTATTCTAGATGGAATCTGGAATATTTGACATTTGGAAAGTCTACTTGTCCTGCTTGGGAAAGTGGGGAAAATTTGGGGGTAACTAAGACTTGGATAGTGGGAGATCATAGACACAGGGAGAACATTTCCTGGGAAATATAGAAAGAAAGAAGAAAAGTCAATGGAGAAAGTAAATCTAGATATTTGCTGGGCTACAAAATCAGAAATGTGGGCAGAAGACCCTAATATAGGACAGCACTAGATGGCACTGGACTTCAGGAAGACCTAAGTTCAAAGCTTGTGTCATATTATTACTAGACAAGTCACTTAAATTCTTTTAGCCTCAGTTTCCTAATCTGTTAAATGAGGATAGTAATAGCTATGAGAATCTAATGAGACAATAATGTGCAGAATTTATATCCCAAGAACGTCATTAATAAGGAAAAAAGTTCCCAAGGACTCCAAAACATTTGTAGCAGCACTTTTTAAGATAACTAAAATTTGTAAACAAAATAGATGCTGGTCAATTGGAAAATAATTAAAGAAACTGTGAAACATGAGTGTAATGGAATATTATTGTGTCAGATGAAATATGATTGATGTATACATGAAATCATGGACAGATCTATACAGATTTATGCAGAGTAAAGTAAACCAGAGCCAGAAAAATAATAAAGACCATAATTATATTTCAAATGGAAAGATCACAAAAAAAGCAAAAGCAAATGTAATAAAATTATATAAATGAAGTCATACTGAAATGGATAGATATGAGAAAAGACTCCCACTCCATCCTTTCATGGATGGAGTTGGTAGATCAACCAGTGTTATAATATATCACTCATTTTCATATTTTTCCAATATATCAATAAATTGAGCTGACTTTTATTTCTCTTTTTCCTCTCCAAAAAATGCAGCTGGTCATTTTGAAGGACTTTGGGGGGGTGGGGGGAGAGAGAAATGGATATTATGATATTTAAGAAACAATACATAACAACAAACTCTCACTTTTGTAAAAAAAAATAAGGTTTTATAACTGTAAACCGAATAACCATTTGGAAATAGGTAGTTCCTCATCTCTGGACTATTAGCTAAAACCAATAGACCTTTCAGGCTACTTTCAGGATATTGGAAAGGAGTCTTCCCAATAACAATATGCAACAAATCCTGTACTTACTTATTCACTAAAATTAGTTTCCTGAGAGTAGATCTATCTTTTTTACTATTGGCTTTTGTTGTGAAAGGTGATTGTAAGTTGGACTTTTGTATTTTTGCTAGAGTGCCAGGGGCCAAGAAGCCCCATAAGATAAGATAAAAGGAGCAAAACAAATTCCAGACATACCAGGAGCCAAGAAGCCCCCTGTCAGATAAGATAAAAGGAGCAAACAAAATTCCACGCATACCAAGGGCCAAGATAAAGGAAAGAGGCCTCACCCTCCATTATCAAGAACAAACAGACCACAGACTATCCCTTCTCTCAGGCCAAGGCATACCAACTCCACCCCTAAGCTAATCCCCTTGTTCCTTCTCTACAAAATATAAGCATGTAGCTTTTTCAAATAAACTCAGACCTTATCCACCATCCTTGGGTCTCACTCTCCTTATTCTCACCCATTCCTTTTCAGGCTGGGTCCTCCTTGACACCCCACTTTTCTGTCCCGCGGGTCGGGGCACGTGGCGCCCAATGTGTGGCTCGAGGCACGGACTCTTGCCAGGCAGACCCCGTAAAGAAGAATCGTCGCAACCCCCTCTGATCACTCCGGAGAGCCCCACGAACAGGTAAGTGACGTCTGCCTCATTCTTTTCTCATGGGTTCCAAGCTGTCTAAAGAACAGGTCTTTATACGGGACCTCAAACTGGCACTTAAAGACAGGGGAGTTAAAGTAAAGAAAAAGGATCTTGTTAGATTCTTCCTTTTTATAGATGAAGTATGCCCATGGTTTCTGGTAACAGGACCTGAGATCCACCCAGGCAAATGGCAGAAAGTAGGAAGAGATCTTAATCAGAAACTGAAAATAGAAGGACCCGATGCCGTCCCTGTTTCAGCCCTTTCTTACTGGGGTCTTATAAGAGACATAGTGGAAAGCACCACCAGGGACCCCACAAAACAACAGCTTCTTTCAGTTGCGGAGTCCTGCCTTCACCCTCTTTCGCGTACAGCCTCTATAAAGTCTTTGAAAGAAGAGGAAGCGAAACCCCCTAAAACTCCAGCTAGATCTCCCTCAGCAGCTATTGAAATCCCCCCAGGCAAATCCCTCTATCCTCCTCTCCCTTCTGAGATAACACCAGCAGAGGAGCCCATAACCTGCCCAGTGTTTACAAGAAATAAGAATCTCCAGTCCAGTCCAGAGATGGACCCAGATTCAGAGCCTCTAGACCCAGGCAATGAGGCAGAACTTGAGGAAGAAGCTGCTAGATAAAATAACCCAGACTGGCCCCTAGCCTCCGCTCCCCCTCCATACCTAACTGCCCCTGCCTTCCTGCCCCTGGGGCCTATTATGACCACACTCAATAAGGCACGGGAGCAACTATCCGCGCAAGTAAAAGAACTCCGTGAGGTTTTAGATCTCCAAACACAATATGCGCAGCTCTCCGGTGAGTTGTCTGCCCTACAGGATTCATTACAAAGGTCCCTTAAAATCCCCCTCTTAAAAAACCAGTTTAATTCAAAAACCAGAAGCGAAAGCAAAACAAAACAGAGACACTCTAAGGCAGGAGCTGCCATGAATTATAAAAAACAGATGGCATTCCCTGTCATGACAAGATCCCGCCAAGATGATAGTGACCCCGATGCAGGAGAGGCTGAGCCCCCCAAGTCTTCCCATAGCGAAGGAGAAGAGGAAGAGGAGAATAGGAACAGGGAAGATGAAAGGGAAGTGGCAGATAGTCTAGGGGAACAAAAATCACTAAATTATAGAAAAATCCACTTCAAAAGTTTGAAAGACTTACATACAGCTGTTAAGACCTATGGGCCTAATGCCCCCTTTACTCTCTCCGCACTTGAAGCCATCTCCCGTGGGGGACATCTTCTCCCCTCCGAGTGGCTCAGGGTCGTCCAGGCAGTACTTACACGAGGACAGTTCCTCACCTGGAAGGCTGATTTTTTTGATCGTTGTCAAACCATTGCTTCAACTACCTATAAAACTTCTAAGGGAGCTTATGAAAAACTCACAGGGCAGGGCAAGTACGCTAGTGAAACCCGGCAGTCCCATCTCCCAATTGGATTGCTTGCTCAGGCAGCTAGTGCTGCCATTTCTGCCTGGCGGGCCCTTTCCAACACTGGCTCCCCTTTTTCACCCCTCAATAAAATCGTCCAAGGAAACCAGGAGGAATTCTCAGAATATGTAAGCAGGCTCCTGGAAGCCATAGAGAGGACCCTAGGGCAGGAAGCGGCTGATGACCAGCTTGTTAGACACTTAGCCTACAAGAATGCCAATGCCACTTGCCGCTCCATTTTACGGGGAAAATGGAGAGACAAAACCTTAGATGAAATGATAAGACTCTGTAGAGACATAGACCCCCTTACGCAGGCAGTTCATTTAGCTGTTGGGGCAGCCCTTCAGCACTCTGACCAATCTAAGACCTGTTTTAGGTATGGCCAGGAAGGCCACTTTGCCCGCCAATGCCCAATCACCAACACCAACACAGGAGGTTTTTACCAAAGACCTAATCAACCACAGACCCTCTGCCCCAGATGTAGGAAAGGAAAGCACTGGGCCAACACCTGTCGATCCACCACCAACGCTGAAGGCCAATCCATTGTCCCGTTTCCGGGAAACGGCAAGAGGGGCCAGCCCTGGGCCCCTCAAACAACCCCCAACCTGCAAGCCTCGGGGAACAGCTTGCCCACCTACCATTAAGCAGAGCCACCACAGGGAGTACAGGGGTGGACTTGTGTTCCTCCTCCTGTACAATATTAAACCCTGAGGATGGTCCCAGTATGATCCCCACTGGCGTCTATGCCCCCCCCCCCCTCAGGGATTCCTTTTTCTTATAATTGGCCGCGCCTCCTCCACCTTGGGTGACCTTATTGTCCACCCCTCTCTTGTAGACAATGATTATACTGGAGAAATTAGAATAATGGCGTCCACTCTTAATAACTCCATCACTATTCAGAAAGGACAACGCCTTGCCCAAGCACTCCCGCTCCCCTGCAAACCCAATATTCAACAGTAACACAAAGGAGGGGAGCTTCCAACCCAGGGTCTTCAGATGTTTTTTGGGCTCAAACCATTTCACAGGAACGCCCTACACTTAAATTGGCCATTCAGGGCCGGATCTTTTCTGGCATACTAGATTCTGGGGCGGACTCCACAGTCCTCTCCAAAGAAAGTTGGCCGCCCTCCTGGCCCCTTCAGCCCTCTATGACCCACCTACAAGGAATAGGACAATCTCAAAATGCCCTACAAAGTTCTCAATGGCTCCCCTGGAAAGATGAGGAAGGAAATGTAGGTACTGTTCGACCCTATGTAGTCCCTGGCCTCCCTGTTAACCTCTGGGGAAGAGACATTCTCTCCCAAATGGGAGTCATTATGTTCAGCCCTAATTTTACAGTAACCAGCCAGATGCTTGCTTAAGGATTTCTCCCTGGACAAGGCCTTGGAAAAGAAAAGCAAGGTCAACCGCTCCCTTTGAAAATTACAGGAAAAACAGGGCGCTCAGGATTAGGGTTTGAAAACCATTTTTTATAAGGGCCACTGGTCCCCCTGCACTACAGGCGGAAAAAATATCATGGAAAGATGACCATCCCGTCTGGATTGACCAGTGGCCCCTTCCTAAAGCTAAATTGGATGCAGCCTTTAGATTAGTGCAGGAACAATTAGATGCAGGACACATGGAACCTTCTGTGTCCCCCTGGAACACTCCCATTTTTGTCATCCGAAAACGCTCAGGTAAATGGCGACTTTTACATGACCTCAGAGCAGTTAATAAAACTATGATCCCCATGGGGGCAATGCAACCTGGTCTTCCCTCGCCTGTAGCCATCCCTGAAGGTTTTACCAAGGTAGTTATTGACCTCAAAGATTGTTTCTTCTCAATCCCTCTCCATCCCGCTGACTGCAAACGCTTTGCCTTTAGCCTACCCATCACCAATTGCCATGGCCCATTCCCACGCTTTCAATGGAAAGTCTTACCCCAGGGCATGACCAATAGCCCTACACTCTGCCAAAAGTACGTAGCCCAGACTATTGACCCCTTTAGGATGCAATATCCCTCACTCTATATCATCCATTATATGGACGATATCCTCCTTGCGGGACCTACGGAAAAAAAATTGGTAACTATCTCTCAGAAACTTATAGAGGCACTAGAAAAAAGAGGACTCCGGATCTCCCCGGAAAAAGTTCAGACCCGACCCCCCCAGTTATTTCTTGGATTTGAACTTTTTACTAACAAAATCTTGACCCAGAAAGCCCATATTCGTATTGATCATTTGAATTCCCTCAATGATTTTCAGAAATTACTAGGAGACATCAATTGGCTCCGACCCTATTTAAAACTAACAACAGGGGAATTAAAGCCATTATTTGACATCTTAAAAGGAGACCAAGAGCCCACCTCCCCACGCTCCTTGACACCAGAAGCCCGCTCAGCCCTGATGCTAGTCGAGCAAGCCATAAAAAACCAACACATAGGATATTATAGCCCTGTAAAGCCTCTCTGGCTTTTGCTCTTTCCCACAAATCTCTCTCCCACTGGCCTGCTTTGGCAAAAGCATCCACTTTTCTGGATACATATGCCAGCCACCCCCACCAAAATTCTCCCATCATACCCACACCTCACCGCTGACCTCCTTAAAGGAGGAAGAGAAGCTGCAGTAAGACTCTTTGGCAAAGAACCTGATCGCATCATTTGCCCATACACAGCATCACAAATAAATTGGCTCCTATTAAACGATGATGACTGGGCTGTGAGTTGTATCTCATTCCCGGGGGTCATAGACAATCACTACCCCCTGACAAACTTATTCAGTTCCTGCAAATAACACCTGTAGTCATCCCCAAAATAACTAAAAGGACACCCCTCAAGGAGGCCCATCTCATCTTCACAGATGGCTCAGCATCTGGGAAAGCCGCAGTGAGCGTAAATGGGAAGATCACCTCCCTCACCTTCCCATACACCTCTGCACAACTTGTAGAGCTTGCTGCAATCATCTGGGCTTTTGAGGCAGTCCCTGATCCTTTAAATCTGTACACAGATAGTGCCTACGTTGCCCACTCGGTACCCCTTTTAGAAACTGTCCCTTATATACAACCATCTACCAATGCCTCCCCTCTCTTTGCCAAGTTACAGTCGCTCATGCTTTCCAGAAGTCAACCCTTTTTCATTGGTCATATTCGTGCCCATTCTGACCTCCCAGGTCCCCTGACAGAAGGGAATGCACAAGTGGACTGGGCAACCCAAGATCCATTTTTAGGAAAAGGAACAGGTTTCTGTGGGGTAGCTTATGAGCCTGTGTTGCTGTGTCCCCTAGAGGCTGCCACGCGGGCCCACAAGCTGCACCACCTAAACTCACAGACACTCAGGCTTAAATTTGGCATAACCAGGGAACAAGCAAGACAAATTGTCAAACAGTGCCCAGGGTGTCTTGTCCTGCTCCCAGAGCCACACCTCGGCGTCAATCCCCGGGGGTTGGTTCCTGGTGAAGTCTGGCAGATGGATGTCACCCACTATGCACCTTTTGGAAAGCTTAAGTACATCCATGTTTCTATCGACACCTTCAGTGGGTTTATTTTTGCCACCCCCCAGAGTGGTGAAGCTACCCGCCATGTTATTAACCATGTTCTGGCCGCCTTGGCTACACTCCCCAACCCTAAGATCATTAAAACAGACAATGGTCCCGGATATGCAAGCGCCTCCTTCCGTAACTTCTGTCAGAGTTTAGGTATCAAACATATTACAGGAATTCCTTATAACCCCCAAGGACAGGGCATTGTAGAAAGAGCCCACCAAACGCTCAAAAACATGATTACTAAATTACAGAAAGGGTCAGAGACACTCTACCCCAAGATTAATAATGCTAAAACCATTCTTAACCATGCCCTCTTTGTCCTCAATTTCCTCTCCCTTGATGCTAATGCCAAATCTGCAGCAGATCGCCTTTGGCATCCCACTACTGAACACAATTATGCACAGGCTATGTGGAGAGATCCCATCTCCAACAAATGGCAAGGACCTGACCCAGTCCTTATCTGGGGTAAAGGGAATGCCTGTATTTATGATTCATCAGCTCAAAATGCTAGATGGCTACCTGAGCGTCTAGTAAAATTACATAATCCACCCAGGGAAACCCCTGAGAAATCTCCCTCTGTGCTCTCTTGTAGATAAGGGACCAGCATGAAGGCCCTCGTCTTATGCCTGCTCTTATCGCTATCCTGCTCATACAGACTACTCAACTATACCTGGTCCATTGAAGACTCCTGAGGCTCCCGTGTTTGGAGCACATCTAAAGTAGATTCAACCGCCCCATGGCCCCCTCTATACCCTGACCTTTGTCAACTCTCGCAATACGATTCAGGATGGAGTGTGATGTGGGGCCCATATGCGGGACCCACTGGATGCCTCACTAAAGACCGAAGAGGAAAGCTTGCCAGCCTATCCTTCTATGTATGCTCCAGATATGCACGGACCCACCCACGTTGCGGCCGACCAGCAGATTATTTCTGCAAACAGTGGGGTTGTGAAACAACAGGTACTGGGTACTGGATAAAACACTCAGAAACAGACTTTATAACAGTCGCTGCCAACTATAGCCTCACTCAGAATTCTTGCCAGACTAACAAGCAATGGTGCAACCCCCTGGAAATTCAGTTTACTGCGAAAGGGAAAGAGGCGTGTGGATGGGAAAAGGGATATACCTGGGGACTCCAATTATATAAGTCTAAATATAACCCTGAAACTATATTCACCATCAAACTCACCCAAACCATCCCCACACCCTCCCAACTGGTGGCCATTGGGCCTAATGCTAACATCTATAATACCAGACCCTTGGACCAACCTTCTCCCAGCACCCCTGTCTCCCTTGACACCGTCCCTTATAGACCCACTCTCCCTGCTAGCGGTCCCTCTACTGCCCATATCATACTTACCCTCATTAATGCCTCTGTGCAAGCTTTGACCCAGATACAGAATTCTTCATTGGAAGAATGCTGGATCTGCTATTCCTCTTCCCCTCCCTTCTATGAAGGTATTGCTCAATTCGGGAACATCACACACTCCAACAGAACAGATGATCTCAGATGGGGCACTGGGGAATCCCAAGGCCTCACTCTTGCAAAAATCTCCGGTCAGGGAAATTGTCTCCTTGGCCCACAAATGCTTCCCCCTCTTCAGCTAGACACAGTATGTAACCAAAGTACCCTTATTAATACTTCCTATAGATATGCTGTAGCCCCTCCTAATACCTATCTTGCCTGCTCGTCACGACTAACCACCTTTGTGGACACCAAACAATTCCTTGAGAAAAAGGACTATTGTGTCCTTGTCTCCCTTTTTCCTCACCTAACTGTCCACTACCCGGAGGAGTTCCTCCAATTTTGGGAACATGGAAGGGGTACCCTTATCAGAGACAAAAGATCACCCCTGACAGCAGTTACACTCGCGGTCCTGATTGGACTTGGGTTTGTTGGCTCTGGTACAGGTATTGCCTCCTTAGTCTCCTCCAATGCACAGTATACCCATCTTAGCTCCGCTATTGATAAGGATCTCTCAGAACTTCAAGCAGGGTTAGAACACCTAAAAGATTCTGTTGCCTCTCTAGCTGAAGTAGCATTACAAAATAGACGCGGTCTTGATTTGTTATTTTTACAACGGGGGGACTCTGCGTGGCACTAAAGGAAGGATGCTGTTTTTTTAAGGATAAACTTGGCCTGGTAGAAGACAGTCTGCAAAGGGTTAAGGATAGCCTGGAAAAAAGAAAAAGGGAGAGAGAGAAAGGTGAGGCATGGTATAAAAATTGGTTTTCCACATCCCCCTGGCTCTCTACTCTGCTCCCAAGCCTTCTAGGCCCATTAATTGGCTTCCTAATTCTAATTTCTTTTGGACCATGGGCCTTCAGGAGACTGACCAACTTTATCAAATCCCAAATTGACTCAGCCCTTGGAAAACCAGTTTCGGTCTTATATCACCAATTGAAAAGCCAAGGGTCCTGTGAGGACCTCCAAATGGAACCCTTGAGGTTCGATGCTCTTACACCTCGCCCACCTTGGTATGTGCTCATCTGCTCAAGGAAAGGCACCCCCTAAGGGCTGCAGTGATACCCAATGACGGGATTTAGTGCGACTCCATGACTTGGGAACATCAGATCCTACAGGAGATAACAAGGACCTAGCTAAGGTCCCCTCCTGGTCACGGATACCAAGCATGAAAAACAAGTTGCACAGCCTAAGACAGGGATCCTGCCCATAAATTTAAAATAAAAAAGGGGGACATGCCAGTGGCCAAGAAGCCCCATAAGATAAGATAAAAGGAGCAAAACAAATTCCAGACATACCAGGAGCCAAAAAGCACCCTGTCAGATAAGATAAAAGGAGCAAACAAAATTCCAGGCATACCAAGGGCCAAGATAAAGGAAAGAGGCCTCACCCTCCATTATCAAGAACAAACAGACCACAGACTATCCCTTCTCTCAGGCCAAGGCATACCAACTCCACCCCTAAGCTAATCCCCTTGTTCCTTCTCTACAAAATATAAGCATGTAGCTTTTTCAAATAAACTCAGACCTTATCCACCATCCTTGGGTCTCACTCTCCTTATTCTCACCCATTCCTTTTCAGGCTGGGTCCTCCTCGACACCCCACTTTTCTGTCCTGCGGGTCGGGGCACTAGAGAAGAATATGTTATTGCAATATCTTTAGGAATGGTTATTTACGTCACAAATTTGAGACCACAGAACATAATAATATTAGATTTTGTTCCTTTTTTAATCCCTTGTGATTTACATGGATCTGAAAGCATGAATGATGAACACTGACTGTGTATATCCACTATTGTATTGTATTATATAGGATTCTTGGGAGTAGATGTGTAAGAAGTCTCATTTTCTTATTTATTAATGTATTTTACTTTCCTAACATATAATAAAGATATGAAGCATTACCTGGTTCACAATTTATATGCTTTTATTGGCAAATTCAACTCAAAGTTATTTCAATCAATGAATATTTATTAAACACATATTATGTGCTAACTTTGCCTAATCTGACAGATTTTGTTATCTACAATTAAGGCATTCTGCCATTAGGTAAAAGATAAGTTCACCTATGAATTTTAAGCTTTCAAACACTTTGGACATAACAGATAAAGATTATAAATTTAAAATGTTTCAACTTTTTAAAGCTCATTTGAATATTACCAGGAAGATCTATCAAAGTATTAGGACTCTGTTAAAGAAAATATATAAAGAAAGCTTTAAAACAAATCAGGAGTAAAATTTATTATTATTTTTAATCTTTTGGATTAAGATTCTTAATGTTTTCCCCCTTTCCCCCTTATGCTGTCAAAGAGAGAAATACTTAACTTCTTTCATGAATCTACTTCAGAGTCAAAACCTGTATGAACATTAGCACAAATGTCCAGCTTTGCCCCTACACTCACATTAGTTTTTTCTCAAAAAAAAGACTTTGATTTCTATTGTAGCTGAGGGGGTGGGAAGCTTCCAGGGAGAATATAATCATTATTGCTTTATTTTAGTTCTTTGCTCTTCTATAAGAGAAGCCAGAAAGGGGGTTGGGAGTGGGGAGAAATTGCATTGTGTCCCCATACTCAGGTTGCAAGGGGAAAAAAACCCTGAAAATCAGTTTTTATCACTATGAGGAAAATTTCCACCCCTGTAACTAATTTTTTTATCTGTTTTATTCTGATATTTTCATTTATTAAAGAAATTTTGGAATGATGTATGTTTTTATGCTAAAAAATTCTAACCTTATTCTATTTTCTAGCAAAATATTCTAAGGACTGAATTATATTGATTTTTGTTCTGGAAGTTTTGTAATGGCCTTTTGTCAAAATGATTAGGGATAAATCAATCACTTTTTCCCCAATGAAGATAAAGTTCTACAACTCTTTAAGAAAAGAGAGCAAGATTTCTCCCTTCTGAAAGACATTTCCAATAATAACTGTTAGTCATTTGATATTGTGATAGGATAATCAGCAGTCCCTACCACTGTGATTTGTGCCATTTACATATTCTAAGAATATATATGCATTCACAAGAATGTCTTCCTAACAATCTCTATCATATGCCTCCAACTTTTATAAACAGCCTCAGCCAGAAAGAGATTTAGAAAGTTGTTGAATCCCTTCCAAAAGAAAACATGCTACATGACAAATAGAAATTTGAATTTATATTGAAAGTGGTTTTATAACATAGTCAAATTAGATTGACTTTCTTAAATTGGATAAAAATGGTGAAGTGAGTCAAACTTGTAGACTACGTGAATACTGAACTTAAACATTTGGTCATTATTAAACAATCTCATGAACCTGGTTCTTTAAATACAATTTATTAAAATGTATAAAAACACTAAATTTATATATTTTCAAAGGTACTGATAACCTTATGCCCTCAATGGAATAACAAACAAAAAAAAGACTATGTTTAGAAGCATTTTTTATAGCATGCTTATTGGAAGTCAAGAAACATTTTCCAGAATTAACATATAACCTGCCCTAGGGCATGTTGAAAAGTCATCTCTTATTCAAATAGTTTGAAGAGAAAGTTGACTCTAATCAGTGCTGGGCAAAGGGTTCAAAATTAAAACATGTGGCACTTATTGAACTTCAGGACAAGTCTATGAAAAAAATCTAACTTTTATTTAATTTTTTTTCTCTGTGTTCTCAAGAAAAGTTTACTGTCTTACAAAAAGATTACCTTGCCTTATCAAAAGAGAATCCTATATTTCTGGAAAATTTATCACTAAATGGGTAGGAACACAGGACAGAAGAAAACCCCAACTCCTCCTCTAATATCCATTATAGCCAAAAGTATATCATCTTTTCTCTAGAGGGAATTGAGTCAGTTTACACCAGAAAGGTATTATATTTCCTTGCCACTACCTCAGCCTCTGTCAGTTTGGTCAAAATATCCAAAGGAAACTGTCTAAAAGGCAATTTGAAATATAGGATTGGAGTTTGGGTGAGAGGTCAGGGCTAGAAATAGAAATCTGGCAATCACCAGAATAGGGATAATAGCTGAAGCCAAGGAATAAATTAGATTACTGGGGGGAGAGAGAACTAAGTAAAATTTAAAGGAGAAATCTTGAGGAATATTTATATTTTATTGAATTTTCTGGCCTCGGATTTTAGAACAACTGGCAATAACACATTTTGACAGACTTCATACTTATGAATTAAGCACAAAGAGAATTCACCTGGAAAACAGAAAATATATTAATAAACAGTAAAAGGACATATTGATAATTTTGAAGTAATGGAGATAGAGAGAGGGATTGGACTTAGATTTCAGTAATATAGGAAACATTCAGTGAGGAAGTTTCTTTTACTAATGGAGGAAGCAAATTAATCTGGGAATGACATTTCTTGCATCATAGAATGATTTTTTGCTCTTCCCAGTATGGACAGCTATTTGGCACAATGGATAGAGTGCTAGATCTTAAATCAGGAAGATTCATCTTCCTCAGTTCAAATCTGGCCCCAAATACTTACTACTAGGCTATAATAACTTTGGATAAGTCACTTAAGCCTGTTTGCTTCAGTTTCCTCTTCTGTAAAATGAGCTTGAGAAGGAAATAGCAAACCATTCCAATATATTTGCCAAATAGAGACACAAATTGTTGTACACAACTGAAAGGTAAATGAAAAATAAATCATTCCAGTATACTTATTAAATTCTACTATTTTTATTAGATTGTGTGCAGTTATTTGTATGGGTACCTTTTTTCCTCCACTAAAATAGCAACTTCCTGAGGGCAAAAATTTAATCCTACTTAATCTTAGATTTTCTTCTGTGATTAGCACAAGGATCTGTATTGTGAGTCAAAAATTAGTTCCCACTGTTTTGAAGGGAGGTAGATACTCAAAAGCACAGATCTCCACAAAGCATAGATTTATCATTTTCATTGGTCCCTCATTAAGTATTTAAAATGAAATGAATCCCCCAAAATAAGGAATTACCACACTACCCTTTTAGATGGAATACAATCAAAATTAGTGGGCAGAAAGGAGGAAATGGTGGAAAATAAAGAAGGAAAAATTATCAACAGAGGGATGCTTCAGAATAAGATCTAGTGCTGTGCCTGATGACTTTTACTCATTTTTTTCTGAAAGACAACCTTTATTTTTCTTTGGAACGAACTATTTTTGGAAATCATTTCACCTTTCCATTTCCCTTTTCCTATGTCAGTATATCTTAAATGATTTTTGCTCCATTAAATGTAGTACTTTTTTATATAAGAAAAAACGTGGCATGATGGATATAGGGCTATCCCTGGAGTAAGAGCGACCTGGTTTTAGTTCCTTCTGCTGCCATATAGTAGCTTGGTGGCAATGGATTGCTATCAGTCAATTCTCAAGTTACTAGACTCCATTATCAGAATAGTTTCTATAAGAGGAATTCTCCATATTTATGAAATCAAAGTTTGTGTCTAAATGAAACAAGCTAAAACAAAATATGCCAACCTTTATTTTATTTTTAAGAGAAACTGGGAAAAAAAAGCAAAAACAAACAGAAAAACTAGGTGGGAACTTCCAATCTCACTGTCTGTCAGTTGCAGGAGATTAATTTGGTCCTCTGTGCATAGAGTGGACTACTATACTTCACTGTGGAATCTAATGATTGGAACTAACTGCTGCAGAACATGGTAGAAGCCAAAAGAAAATCACCCTTTTTCCTTTAAAAAGGGGGATGTGGGCATGTTGAGAGAAGGATATAAAAAGGACTGAAAAAGTGCATCAGATATTTATGTGTGTGTGTGTGTGTGTGTGTGTGTGTGTGTGTGTGTGTGAGAGAGAGAGAGAGAGAGAGAGAGAGAGAGAGAGAGAGAGAGAGAGAGAGAGAGAGTAGCTGGTTTCTTATATTTTATTCTTTTTATTTTCAATAAAAAGAATCAGTCACAGTACTAGATATTTCTGTTATAACATTCCACTGGTACAGAAATCAGATTGAATTTCTTACCAGGGCATTTTCTCCATTATAATAAGAGCAAATGCATTTATAATGTTTGTCTTTTCATTTGATTTAAAGTAAAATTTGTCTTGTGGATTTTCTTTATGGGAACAAAGGACAAAACACATCGCATTGCTCATGCTTTCAATTAATTGTTATGTAGAAGTTTACAATTCTAAGACAAATGAATCCTACTCTAAATTAGCTGGTTTCCAACATTTTAAAAAATGGAATGGATTGCATGATCAATCTATCTTTTAAATTTTATTTTAGCCTGTGATAAATTTTACCTTGATCAGTTCTGCATAGGATGACTGAATTAATGGTTTGAAGTTCAAATTTTGATGATTTCAAAAGTCGTTTAATGAAAAAAAAGTGCTTCTCTGCATCTTAATCTTTTCATCTACATATGAGCATAAAATGTGTGCTGCGTGACCATGTAACTTCTCAGCTCAATAAATTTTAGTGGTTCTTATTGCCTCTGGGATAAAATGAAAAGATCTCAGTTGGTATTTAGAATCCTTTGTAACTTGGCCCAAACCTAGCCTTCCAAGCTAATTTTATACTATTGTCCTTCATTTATTCTAACTTCCAACCAAATTGACCTATTTACTGCTCCTAATATATAATGTTTCATTTTCTACCTTTCTGCCTTTGCAAAAACTGTCTCTTATAACTAGACTTCTCTGCTTTCTCATCTCTGCCTTTCTTTAGACTTCATACTGCATAACAATATTAGGTAAATATGTCTAAAGTTTCTTGTCCCATTTGGATAAGAAACCCCTCATCCGACATTCTTTAAATATCAATTCTGAAACAATACCTTGAACTAAGATCCATTTCCTTTTATGACACATCTAACTTTGTTGAAAGTTCAGAAAGGAACTTGGTACCTCAGAATACGGAACTGGGGTTATGAGTAAACAAAAGCAGGAGGTCTTTGATCCACTTACTATCAGTATCTCCTTGGTAAACTCCTTGACTAAATTAATGAGCAGACTATAAGAAGAAAAAAATATTTGATCCACAGAAATATCTTATGAGCTCTCCTTTGATGAGAGAAGAGATTATTTTTAAAACTATAAGGAAATAGAAGATAAATGTTTTTAGAAGGCTTATATCAAAATAAGGTTCAGAATCTTATTCTTTTTTGCTTTGCAATTATTTGCATTTATTTTCAGACTTACTTTTTCTGTGGTCATGTCTTTTAAAGCAGTATGTAAATTTAATTTTTATAAATTATTATTTATTTTTTAACATTCATTTAAAAAAATTGAGTTGTGGTTTCTCTCCCTTCCTCCCTTTTTCCCTTTCTTACCCTTTCTCCCACCCATTAAGAAGGTAAGAAATGTGATATCAATTATATATTTATGAAATTATATAAGGCATTCTCATATTAATATATGCTGAAGAAAAACAAGAAAAAATTTAAACAAAAATGATTCATTCTGCATTCAGACTCCATCATTTATTTCTTTGGAGGTATACATAGCACTTTTCATCATAATTCCTTCAAAATTGAATTGGACTATTATATTGATCAGAATAACAGTCATTCACAGCTGGATATTTTCAGTATTTCTGCTATTATGTTTAATATTCTTTTGGTTCTGTTCATTTCACTTCCCATCCCTTTTTATATAAGTATTCCAACTGTTTCTTTTTCTTCTGAAACCATCTTGCTCAATAATATTACATCACAATCATGTTACCACAACTTGTTCATTCAGAATTTAAGCTTCTTAAGGGCAAGGACTGCTTCATTTCTCTCTTTATATCCTCAGAATCTACCATCTTGTCTAAATACATAATAGGTGCTCAATTAAATTAAATTCTTTGGAGTCAATAATTATATGTTCATTAGTAGATAATTATTCTTTTTTTCTTTTTTTGTAAGGCAAACAGGGTTAAGTGGCTTGCTCAAGGGCACACAGCTAGGTAATTATTAAGTGTCTGAGACTGGATTTGAACCCAGGTACTCCTGACTCCAGGGCTGGTGCTTTATCCACTACGCCACCTAGCTGCCCCTAGATAATTATTCTTTAACCAATTTGATTTCATTTTATTAATTATTTTAGTCTTTGTTATGTATAAAATTTCTATATAAACCAATTTGCCTTCAAATTTTCAAAAACATTCTTACAAATAATCCATGTGGTTATTAATAATAGAATCACAGAACTGAAAAAGGCCTTAGAATCCTCTTTCTTCTTCTGTTTCCCTCTCCTAGAAAGCTAGTAGAGCTTAGCTTTGCATCTAAAGTGCTTGGGCATCCTAAAATGAAGTGACAAGAAAGAGGTATAAGGATTCTATAGGAAAAGCCAGGGATAACTAGGACAATACAAGCATCTATTACCTAAGTCTTTAATGGAAGAGGGAAAAAAACCTACCAGGAGTTTAAGGGATTTTCTTATTATTGGCAGACAATGGCCAAGATCCCTATTCCTTTGATTGAATTCATTCCTTTCATACAACATGCTGCTTCTTCAGTTTTACTGGACTAAAATCGAAAGCAAATAACTATAATGTATTGTTCCAAATCAAGGAGCAACAAACTAGGACCACATGACCTAGTTTCTTATGACTCTTAGCTAAGAATGGTTTTTATATTTTAAAATAAAATTTTATTGTATTTAAAAATATAAAAATCATTCTTAGCTTGGCAGGTCATTAAAAAAATAAGTTATTGACTTCTGAATTTGGCCCTCTGGCCATAATTGCCAGAGCCTGCTTTAGAAAATGAGAGATTTTATTTTAAAAAATAAAATCTTCCCACATCTCACACTCTACACCAAAGCAAGGTTAACAGACCAAGAAATACTCTATCTGTCAGATCTATGGAAAGGGGAGAAATTTATGACCAAGCAAGAAATAGAGTACATTATATATTGCAAAATGGATGATTTTGACTATACTAAATTTAAAAAATTGCACTAGGAAAACCAGCATTGTCAAAATTAGTAGGAAAACAATTTTCACATCTAGGGGTTTTGATAAAGAACTTATTTCTACAATATAGAGAACTGCATCAAAAATATAGAGAGAATTGCAGCAGATTTATAAGTCATTCCCCTATTGATAAATGGTCAAAGGGTATGAGCAGACAGTTTTCAAATGAAGAAATTAATATATATATATATATATATATATATAATCTTATGAAAAATGCTTCAAATCATTATTGATTAGAGAAATGATAATTAAAGCAACTATGAGATTCACAATATATTAAAAATAAAAATTTATGAAATCTTTCGGTTTTAAAAATACAACTATAAGACTACTTTTAGAATTAGGAGGATATAAAGCTTCCAGGCCACATAAAGCTACAATCTGAAAACATTTCTAAAAGACTTAAACTACTCTCTGACCTATAATGGCAGACAGAGGATATTAGCTAATAGGTAGCATTACATATAATATCTACATGGATAATTAAGCTACTTAAAGAAAACATACAAAGAGATCATGTAGGGGAATCTGGATGGTGCATTGTATAGAGCACTGTACCTAGTATCAGGAGAACCTGAATTCCAATATAGCCTCAGACACTTGATACTTACTAGATATGTGACTTTGCACAAGTCACTTAAACCCATTTCCTCACAAAAACCAAAAACAAGAAAAGAAAGTAAAAACAAGGATTTAAGAACAAACCATCAGAACCCAGGAAACCATTCATGGAAAGTGTGGAAATCAATAGAGGCAGCAATTGATTGTGTGACACGGGAGACATTGGCACAGGACTGCCCAGTATCGCATACCCTCATCAGAGAAGATGCTGACCTCCGTGAGCAAAACAGAATTGAAGTAGTTCAGAAGAAATGGTCCATGTATAAATTTAGAGAATCCATACCAATTGTTCACATGACCTATTTGTGGATGACCTGTGATAAAAAATTCCAAGCTTATATGGGACTGAACAGTCAAACACTCTGCAAATTGGCTGTAATATAGGGATGTTATTTTGGTCCTCGATAAGAATGAAGGACAACAACCAATCAACAAATCATAACAAAGAAGTTTCTTGACTCGGAAAATTGCTTCACCTCTGTTCTTTACACATTTAATATATTTACACATTTAATATATTTAATCTCTCTTCAATTTCTCCTTCTGATTAACTGGTTTCTTCCAGATCCATCAAGGTCAAGCATGTCTTCATTTTCTACATGTCATACTCCTAACTTTTCTTATTTGTTCTTCCATGACCACTCACTAGTATATCATCTCTTTCCTTCTCTACCCCCCCTTTCTTCAGCTTTTAAAAAAATGTATTATTTCCTTTATTAATATGTACCCTCCTTGTATTTTTTCTATGCTTTTCATAATATAAGCATTTAATAAAAATTGTTGAATTGATCTTTTCTTAAATACTTTGGTATTGATCAAAATATGTGAAAAGAAAAAGAGAAATAGGCATACACAAAAAGAGCAATAGGGACCCAGTGTTCTTCACTGATTCAACCAGAGTTTCAAATTTACCTTCTTATCTGAAGACAACTCTTGTCCTGTCTTTGAATGTCTTGGTATATTGTCTCCTGCAGAATGAACTTATCGCTCCATTGTCCCCATTCAATTCTTGTAAAAATATTTTTTTACAGTGGTTTGTTGAAGGAGAGGAGCAAATTGGAAAGTGCCATTTTAAATAATAAAACTAGTTCAACATCAAAGAAGAAGCATATTTAGAAATATGTTTCCTTATTTAATAGGCAAGGGAGTGTCCACCATGTCAATATTTTTCAGCTGAAATAGGAAGAAAAAGACAAAGAAACCAAAATATTTTGCTACTATTGGCAAAAAAAGAAAGCAAACAAAGAGTAGGGCTGGTTGTGTTTATAATAACCATAGCCCAATTCCACAGTATGAAAAAATGAAGATATAGATTTAAAAATAGACTCTGCTCATAGATATTTCTCATTGTATTTCATAACAATCATGCTTTAATTAATGTTGATTTACAAATACAATATCTTTATTATAGGTCAAATTGCTTTATGCTATATTTATACCAAACCTTTTGTTTATATGAAACAAAAAATGAGAGAGATGCTGGAAAAACATGAAAATGAAGTCAGCAGCTTAGTCAAGGAAATCCAAAAAAATGCTGAAGAAAATAGTATGCTAAAAATCAGCTTAGGTCAAATGGATAAAACAGTTCAAAAAGTTATTGAGGAGAAGGGTGCTTTAAAAAACAGAATTGGCCAGATGGAAAAAGATATAAGAAAGCTCTCTGAGGGAAACAAGTCCTTCAGACAAAGAATAGAGCTCAGGGAGATTGCTGAATTTATGAGAAACCAGGACTCAATACTTCAAAACCAAAAGAATGAAAAATTAGAAGAAAATGTGAAACATCTCATTGAAAAAACAACTGATATGGAAAACAGATTTAGGAAAAATAATTTAAAAGTTATTCGAATACCTGAAAGTCATGATCAGGAAAAGAGCCTTTGACACCATTTTCAAAGAATTACTACAGGAAAATTGCCCTGATATCCTAGAAGCAGAGAGCAAAATAGAAATGGAGAGAATCTACCAATCTCCCCAAGAAAGAGATCCAAAAAAACACCCAACCCACAGGAATATTATAGCCAAGTTCCAGAACTCCCAAGTCAAAGAGAAAATATTACAAGCAGCCAGAAGGACACAATTTAAATACCTGTGGAGCTGTAATCAGGATCTCACAGGATTTAGCAGCAACTACATTAAAAGCTCATAGGGCTTGATATATAATATACCAGAAGGCAAAAGAGCTTAGTATGCAACCATGAATCAACTACCCAGAAAAGCTGAATGTCCTCTTCCAGGGAAAAAGGTGGACTTTCAATGAACCAGGGGAATTTCAAATGTTCCTGTTGGAATGGTCAGAGCTGAACAGAAGGTTTGATCTTCAAATACAGGACTCAGGTGAAGCATAGAGATTGGAGGAGAAGGGGGAATATGAGGGACTTAATGATGATAAACTGCATGTATTCCTGTATAGAAAAATGACACTGATAATACTCATATGAACCTTCTCAATTAGCAGAGCAGGTAGAAGTAGCTTTTATAGAAAGCTGAATTTAAAGATAAAATATGGTGTAAAAATGGAGTCAATAGAAAAAAGGGAAATATAATGGGAGAAAGAAAAAAAAGAGGGGGAATAGGTCAAGATATTTCAAATAATAAGATTTTTCTTTATTGCGATGAGCTATTGCAATGATATGGAAGTGTGAAAGGCAAGGGGGGATGAGGGAATCTTCCCTCTCATCAGAGGTGTCCAGGAGAGGAAATAGCATTATATACTCAATGGGGTATAGACCTCTGGAATAAGAAAGAGGGGGGGCAGGGGGAAGTGGGGATGTGAATGATGGAGGAGAAGATGAACCATGGGGGGAGAGTAGTCAGCTATAACACATTTTATTTTTTACTTCTTGCAAGGGGCTGGGATTGGATGGCCTGTCTGGGACCATAAGGCGGGGTGGATTCTGGGCATAAGAGATGGTATGGGGGCTTGGGGCCTCTTGGCCACAGGGCCTGGGATCTGTCTGTTCTACCACTCAGCTACCCTACATTAGAGTCAGAATGAAAGGAGAGAGAAAATATAGTACATGATAGTGGAGAAACATGAAAGGAGGGAGTTGCAATCAGCAATGGCAACAGTGGAAAAAATATAGAAGTCCCTTTTGTGATGGACTCATCATAAAGAATGTGATCCACCCATGATAGAGCTGGTGGTGTTGGAACACAGACTGAAGCACATTTATTATTATTATTATTATTATTATTATTATTATTATTATTATTATTATTATTATTATTTTGGGAGGGGGGTGCAGGGCGAATGGGGCTGGGTGGCCTGCCTGGGGCCAAATATCAGGGTGATTGTTGGGTATCTGAGGCCAGATTTGGACCTGAGTGCTCCTGGCTCAAGGGCCAGCACTCTGTCTGCCACCCAACCACCCCTACTATTATTACTATTTTATTTTATTTTGGGGCTTTTTTTCCTTTTTTTGGATTTTGCAGGGCAGTGGGGTTGGGGTGCCTTGCATGTCACACAGCTGGGTGATTGTTGGGTGTATGGGGCTGGATGTGGGCTTGGGTGCTCCTGGCTCCAGGGCTGGTTCTTCATACACTGTGCCACCTGGCCATACCTACAATTATTACTATTATTTCTTTAATTTTAATTTTAATTTTTTTTCTCTCCCCTTTACTTTATCGCTCAAATGAGTATATATATTTTGGGGGATGTATTTTGTTTACTCTTAAACAAGAATACTTTATTAATGCATAAAAAACAGTATTTGTACAAAATGAGAATAAATAAATATTAAATAACAAAATAAAAAAATAGAACTTGGCAAAAGTAAGTTGTCCTTACATCTCAAAAAAGATCATAACATCAAGGAAGTGATGTCATGATGTACACATAATTTAATTGAAGAGAGGGGGTTCTACAAAGACATCATTCTCACTATCTCTCCCTGAGCCATCTGATCTCAGTGGCCTATATAATAGGAACAGGATGACTGGTGTTGATCTGTACACATTGAAAGAACTTGGTCTTTCAGAGATAGATCTTTCCCAAATCATTGAGGACCTTCTGTGCTGTGTTATCATCAGGATTTAGTGCTGTTTTGATTTAGCTACATTCAGACAAAATTCAACAAATGGAATTCCACCCCTTTGGCTCCCCAGTCAACTTGAGTTACAACTCCTCTTGTACTAGGCAACAAATGATCATCAGTAGGGTCTAACTAGCCTAACCTGTCTCATGATGTCATGTTCTATTCAGCTCTTCAAACATATCCACCCCCACCGAAAGGCAAAGACCTTGGTTTCCCAGAAGCTGACTGACTGGAGGGTCAAGGGAATAAGGTTCTGGGTCACTAGTCAACATAATTTGTGGTTACTTCAATGATGGAATAATCTTTAAACCTGCAACTTTCATTTTTGATTAATAAAAGCTTTCTTGGCAAATGCTTTCACTCTGGCTCGTTGTGTGCAGGTTTAACTATTTCACCTCTTGTGGCACAATTTTTTGGGGGGTCCTTCATTCTGAAACACCATGACATCAGAGACGTGATGTCATGACATGATATTAATTGATTTTGAGTGAGGGGATGCTATGTAGAATCACCAACCTCTCTTTCTCTTCCAAAGCCATCTGGGTCCAATGGCCAGATTTGAATCAGGATAAATGGAAATGGTCATGGATGCAAGGCAATTAGGATTAAGTAACTTACCCCAGGTCACACAACTAGTGTCAAGTTTCTGTTGCTGGATTTGAACTCAGGTCCTCTTGTCTCCAGGGTTGGCCAATGTGCCACTTAGCTGCTCTATATGAATGTCTCCCACCATCCCTCTTAATTATTCCCCCCAGTATAGAAAACCAACAAAATAGAATCAGGATCAAAATGAAATATTTTTCTCATCTATAACAGTGGAACCACCACTTCTGTTTCCTAGCTTCCCAATCTTGGATGTATTCTATGATGAAACTGAAAAATCTTAAAGAAGAACCAAAGGAAAGAATGCTTTTAGAGATAGCACAATTCGGAGAAAAGAGTACTAAAGTATTAGCTGTTAAATTTGCTTAAAGAATGGAAACTATCAAAAACATCAAAAGCGTGAAGAGTATTACCACCAAAAGTAGCTTAGCAAAAGGATTCAAGTAATAACCTTCATAATCACTATCTTAGTTCTATGAGCTATATTTGACAGTGATCTCTATATGTAGAGATGATAGCTATGATGAAAATAAGTGAACAGAAAAGAAGTGAATAAAATTAGGGAAGGTATTTCAGAAGGTAAATCAGGTAATATACCTTAATAGATGTAAGAACAAAGATAATTTTGTTCAAAAATTCCCTATCAATATTAAAAATATATCAATAAAAGTAGGAAAGGTATGCTCAGTAAGTATGCTTTTTTATTTCCATGGAGAATATCCACAACAGAATCCCTACAGAAGGATTTCCTATAAATGCTAAGGTCTTAAAATTCATGTGCAGCTGTTCTTATGCTAATTGCATCAAATCAAGAATGTAACAATTCCTCCTCAAAGAAATTCAAAACCATTCAAAGTCATTAGATTTCATTATCTACATATCAAATATAAAGTGAATGCAAAAAATGTATTGTCCAGAGCACAATATTTGTTGATAGTTTATTGCTACAAAAATATTGATCTAGCAAAATTCAAGTTCCAAAGTCATATTCCCAATACATAGTATAGTGTTTTGCATTTAGTAGTTATTCAATAAATCTCTGTTGCATAGAGTTAAACTAGCAATTAAGTAGATAATGACCTGTGCTTAGAGCTATGAGAAATTAATCCATTTTCAATGATGCCAAAATTTTCCCTGAAATGAAGAAAAAATATTTGAAACCAATATTCTAAAAATAATCCTATATAACTACAAATATTAGAATACCACAATTTCTGAGGGCATTCTAATTTCTGAGGAGATAGAACTTAAGATTGATCAAAACTGAAGCTCACCCAAAGAGTAAGGGAGAAAGGTAAAGCAGGAGTATGTTACATAAATAAGTAATATATATGGTATGCTGCCAACCAAGTTTTCCATGTGAGAAGTATAAAAACATGCTTCTGGAGATATTTAATTGGAAGAGCAAATAGACTAATCTCATAAGAGTGAAGGAAATTGACAATCTATCATGGCACTTATACATATCTTATTTTAAAAGACTTAGTTGAAAGAATCTTCTATGTTTAATACTTTATGTAGAGGATTTATGGAGAGACTTAGATAAGAATCCTACAGGATGGATTTTATTTTATTTTTTAATGCAAACAACACTATGGAAAGGATATTGACTGAAATGAATCAAGATCTATTGAAGAATCTTCATTGGCCTTTGCTTACAGAAGACGGATTTTTTTTCAATCACCTCTTGTATTATATATATATATATATATATATATATATATATATATATATATATATATATATGCATTTCTCCTGTCTAATATACACATTAACATATTATTAATATTTGGTATATTGTTTTATCTTGAAATTAAGTTTTTATTTACCTTTTCTCTGGTTAGAATATATATTTATACTTCACAGAAGGAAGGAGAGCAGGTTTAGAATCAAAGCTTTAACTTTTACTACCTTTGGTAGTTAGACTAGCTACTCAGAAATTGTTAGGTTCCTGCTGGCTAGTTTATCCTTACCATGTGAACATGTATGGGGTGGGAGACAAGGGAGACAAGGGAGACAAGGGAGACAAGGGAGACAAGGGAGACAAGGGAGATAAGGGTGACAAGGGTGACAAGGGTGACAAGGGTGACAAGATCTCCTTAAATTTCTCCAAGCTCTCCTAGTACTCCATTTATTTACAAAAATACAAGTACTTAAATATCCTCCCCAGTACCTGATACACTCCCCTCCTGTGGCATTTAGTAAAACAACCTTCTGGTGCTCAAGAACATCAGGTGATAAAGGTTTACAGTACTCCCTCACTCAACAATCCCTAACACTTTGGGACCATGGCTTTTACATTAATAAAATAGAGATTCTACTTGTATCATAGGATAAGTGGGAGGAAGATGATTTATAAATCTTAAAGAGATATATAAATCTGATTTATAATCTAGATTTAATCTGAAAAAAATTAATTTGAATTTATTTCTTATAAAATTCTTTAAATATTTATTCATTAATTGTCAAATTGCAAAATATTAATTTTAAATGGCTCTCTTTGGTCAATAAATATGCATTGTAAGTATCATCTTTAGTCATAATAAAAATAAGGTCTCAATATTGGGAAAATTTTGAAGTTGGTAATGTTTATTTTTGTTGGGCAAACTCTCTTTTCTGTTCTTTTTTGTTCCTAATGTCATATGTATATCATGTGTACATATGCGCATATCAGAAGCAATAGACTTGTTCTTTTTACAAAAATGTATACTCAAGGATTCCAACAAGATAACAGGTTTGTGGAATAGCCAAGTAACTTTATATATGCAACATGAAAATAAATTTAAAAGACATCACAATAAACATGTTCTTGAGGGAAAAACATATAAAAAGACTCAGTGGAAGAGTCACAAAAGAGGAATTCTCAGATAAGGAAAAGTGAAAGACAAGGAATCACTAAGGTGGGAAAAACCTGAAACGTATTGAATAAATATTGTGTATTAAAATATCTCAATGAAAACTCAGTAGAAGAAAAATAAATAATAAGTTATCATACACAATAATTCCAGAAACGCAAGCTGAACATGGCAGAAGATATAATACAATGGATAAAAAAATTCCATAAAGGAAATGAAGAATTGGGCATTGGTAAAGAACAATATGATATCCTTAACAAATCTCTTATCAGTCCAAAAATATAAAACATGACAAATTGATAACAAAATTCACCAACAACACCAAAGTGAAATATTTGAGTACAAGAAAAGAACTGATGGCAAATAAAATGCTCAGATCAAAAAGAAACATGTGGATGTGGCAAAACAAGATCAAAAGATCACTGGAAAAAGCTCTGAATGTTTCATAAATAAGATGCTTGCAATCAGAAGGCATTACCGTATTTCCCCATGTATAAGATGCAGCTTAATTTGGGGGCCCAAAATTTGAAAAAAAATGTAATACATAAAGTTATTGAACTCAAGTTCTATTCATCATAAAATTCATACAACTCCTCATCATTGTCAAAATTCCTATCCCATCCTCACTGGTATTTGATGACTGTCTTAGGAGAGGCTCCGAAAGCTCTACTGACTGTGCTCTTGTCTGTGGTTGACTACAAGTTTTCCCTGGTCAAGTCTGGTGCATGGACACATGCTGAGTCTATTTCATTTCATGAACTTGAAGCACCAATTTTGTCCTCCTTTGAAATCAGTCACTTTTTCATCAGACTTCCTGCCTCATGCTGTACTATCTCTATGGATACAGGAATTCCAACCGCCCTTTACTATTCAATTCATCTCTTCAATTCCCTCTCTAACTCAGGCCATTTGGTTGACTTGCCTCTCATGGCTTTCTTCTGCCATGGTGTTTGCAGTAGGATTTATTCTTCCCATAGCCAGTTTTGGATTGTTTTCTCAGTAGGTGGAGAACCAAACTGATGGTCAGAAGCATGATTTTCATTCACTTTTGCAAACAATCACTTTGGACTTGAATTAAGCACTGTATGAAAATTTTTTCTGAGCCATTTCTCGGCATAACATGGCAAAATGCTTGTAACAAATGCAAAACAATGAGCACGAAGACTAGTGTGAAAAAGCAGGAAATGCAAATGAAAAAATCTACAACTACTGTATTAGATGCTCCCAGTTTTTAGACCCCAAATTTTTCAAAAAAAGGTGCATCTTATAAATGGGAAAATACAGTACTTAGAAAGTATTTAAGATTTAAAATTTTCAGAAAAATTCAAAAAGGCATCTATCCCATTTTATTCTTCAGAAATTAATTTTAAAATTTTTCCAAAACTAATAAGGTCAAGGGATAAACTAACAGATAAAAAGAATTTTCTAAACACCTTTTGAATTAAAGTTCAATTTTATTCAACTAGACCTCTGAATATTCAACTCCTGAATCCACTAAGGTGATAAGTAGCTAGGAAAGAAAATGTAATTTACTAATATACCTTTATTTAATTGACATAGAGTTTTGGTCCTATCATGAGAAAATGGAGATAAAACCAAATGATATGGACCAACAATAAGTATTCTTTTATAGCACAGGGTCAGAGAAAGTACTGCTCATATTTTTTTTAATACTTCCTCCAGACTATTTCAGGGAAGTCCAAATTCTTTTCAGGATTTCCTTTCCTTGTGTTTGACCTATAATTATTAACTGGTCATACCTTTCCTCCCTTAATAGATAGGCATAGGGAGAGAAAGCTGAGGTAAGAGGAAAGACATTTTGAAACTTTCCTCAATCTCCAAATAGATCAAACTAAAAGTTAGTATAGACACTGGTTTACTACTCAGAGATGTTTATAGGACCTTGATGACCTTCCTTGATCTTTCCTTTTTCCCCCATAGTTCCTTTCCATTTCTCCTTTGAATTTTTACTCATTGCCCATGTTTCACTAATTTTTTTTTGCTTAAGCTTTTTAAATCTTGGACAGGAATAGGGACATTGCCATCACTGCTGCCATTCCCATTCCCCAGATACAGCTGCACTTTTGGATGCTCCAAACCTTCCTCTTAGTCTTTTTTTCTTTAAAAAATGACTGAAACACCCAAAGGGCTGCAAGTCAAAAATTTATAAAACATTTATAGTGCTCCAGGTCTTATGCTAAGCCTGAGGATACAAAGAAAAACAAACATAACATGATAATCTTAAGGAGCTCTCATTCTAATGGGGGAGAAGGCAAGCAAGCAACAATAAACATAGAGGTTGTATACAATATATAGCAAAAGTAATCAAAAGGAAAGACACTAGGGAAGAGCTGCCTATTAGAAATGAAAGACCTGGAAAGGCTTCTTACAAAAAGAGGGATTTAAGTTGAGCCTTGAATAAAGCTAGGAAAACCAAAAGTCTGAGATAAGGATGCAGGATATTCCAACCCTAGGGACTAACTAATGAAAAAACAAGGATAGATGGATATTTGGATAGCTTATGTGGGGATTTGTTTTGTTCTATAGATTATACATGTTTATTATAACTTTTTCCTTTGCTCCTGGTGGGGGGGAAGGGGAAGCAGAGAGAAGGGGGAGTTGGAGGGAGACATCAGTATTTTCACATATAAATAGATTTTTTTGCTTTGCTTTTTCCCAAAAGCACAATGTAGGGACCTAGAATGGCATGTATAGGAATAGCAAGAAAACTGAATAGCCTCCTACTGAGAAGTTTGGGTTTTTTAAAATTTTGTTGTTATTGTTAATAAACAAACTCAAAGGCATTGGTTGGTAAAGAGAAGACAAAGGATTTTTTTCCCAATAAAATCTCTAATGTTCTTGTAAACGCTTTTCTACTTCACAGGATTAATATCTATAGAGTGCTTAAAGACTTTACATAGAGATAAGGGATTATTCTTTTGTTATAATTTATTTAATATGATTTTAACTAATACTTAACTTCTCTTACTAAATTCATAAACTTTCCAGGAACACATCATTCAAATCAAATTTTAAAAAAAGCTAAATTTCAGTTTTATTCAGAGCCTGAATAATTAACAACATCTTCCTACATAAATGGCTTGGGATTATGGAAATGGAATAAAGATTTCTTCTTTGAGTTTATGCTTCCCATTCTATTTTGACTTCATTTAAAGCTGTCACTTGACAAATACTTAAGGCTGGCCACAAGACATGAGCTAGTTTTGCCAAAATGTATTGTATAGATTATAAAGCTTTGAAAGGAACCGACTGAAAAAAAAAAATTACCTCCTTTTTTCCTCAGGCTAAATTTTTCTCAGATACCCAGCAAAGATGAAAATTTTAAAACTATAGCAATTGATATTTTCCTTTAAAAAAACAAAATATATAACCCTTCCAGTTTCCTTAAGTCATACTTTTGCCTTGAATATTGCCAAGTTACAGAAATACTTAAATGATCTCTAGATAGCTGATTGTTTCTAACTCTCCTCTTCTGTATTACACAATAAACTTATATGTTATTTCCAAAGATATTTATTACAATACAGATAGTTTGCTTCATCTTGTTCAAGCCAACAGTCAAATCTAGGTTTGTTTGTTTATTGATATTATGACAAAGATGCATTTCAATTTAAATCATTCTAAACCTGTCTAGTTGGCATTTGCAAGGGAGAACATTAGAAATATAAATCCACTATTTGGAATTGGCATAATCTGCATTCTTGGCTTAGGTAAGTCATAATTAAACAAGTTAACATAGTTCTATTTTCATCCATCTTTAAAGTAGTTCCTTTTTTTTGGAAATCTGGAAAAGAATGTAGAATCTTAGAATCTGTATATTTCAGTAGTGTTTTTTTTAAATGTTTTGTTTCTACATGTCCAATTTAAATCAGAAAATTAACTTCTTTCAATAAAACCTATGTAAAAACTTTTATATTCTATAGGGAGAAATAAAAATTGTTATTATACACCAGTTATTATACACCAGTTAACCAGTCTCTTAACAACACAAGCCATTCAGAGCCAGGAAATCATACACAGAGGAACCAATTTAGGATCAGGGAGAAGACATATACATGAATACATTTTTACATGGTGACCTGGATTTTATTCCAGGGTTGTGGGACAGGCAAGTGAGGAAACATTGCTTTCTCCTGGTATCAGGACTTAAGTCCTTCCCTCTTAGCATTTTCTACCAAGCTCGTCCTACCCCTGCAGGCATGGTCCCTTGCAATCATGGTATATTGTTCACACATATTTGCCTAATACTGAACCATGATGCCCATTCATTTGTCATGGAAACCCTATCATAAAATTTAACCTTTTCTTGCATTAACCTCCCAATCATCATTTACCCACCATATCCTCTAGATCCAGAAGGTTAAGAGATTTTTAGTAGCACTATGAGACTATACATTGGAGTGCTTACTGGGCAAGCTGCCTTTCTCCTGTCAGGACTATCTCCAAACACAATCCATTAGTACAAGTTCTCAGCCAAAAGTTAATTACCTATATTGGGTGAAGTGAAATCTCATGACGTTTTTGCGCCTAAGGTGAGCTAATTGCCATCCAGGTATATACTTTGGTAACCTGAAACTAAAGAAGAACTACTCATAACTTAAGAAGAAAAATGTGGGAAGTATTTCTTGGACTAATCTGGTTTATATATATACAAATTTGAACTGTGATTTACTTGACTAAGGGAGGTGGCAGCAAAGGACTAATTAGGATTTTCCTCTTTGCATTGAAAACAGTTGAGAGAAGAGAAACAGTATATGAATATACCAACATGACCTCAGGCATGCATTTATGGAAGGGGTTGAAGTGATGGGAAAATGTGTCCTCCAGAGAGTCTAATTATATCCCTTTATAAGGATTAGGATGGAGGAAGGTAAGCACTTTAGGAAGACTGACATATTGATGTGTCTCTAGGGTGATTGTACTTGTAGAGTGACTCCAGATGGTGAAGTATCACAAGTCTTATAGATAAGAATTACTCTGGAGAAGGAAGCATGCATCTTAGAAAGAAACTACTCCTGCTCTGCCATATTAGTGATTTAAGACAAAACTCCTCTCATCCTTCCTTAGATTGAATAATAAAGAAATAAAGGTTTTTTTAAAAAAAAACAACATTTTTAAAAGTTTGGAGTTTTAAGTAGTTATTCCTCAAGGACTTCTAGAGTATCTAGCTTTTTAATCCTGTGATAACAACTTAAAGAAACTGAATTTTAAGTATAGTATGTTTTATATATTCAAACAGTAATTGAAGCATATTATTATATCTATGAACTAAAAACATTTTTCCATTTTTAATTTTTCAAAATGAAGCTTTGAAACAAATTATTTTCATAAGTCCTTTCCAAATTTTCCACCATTTTTAGTAAGGTCTTTTAGTCCCCCATAGTCTTTTATAAAACTTTATTTTTAAGTTATCTAACATTTACCTGGATATTCTGCTATTTCTCCTTTTGATTTGATTGAAGTTTTTGTTTTAAACATTTTATTTCTCTTTTTAGTTTTAATCTCTTTTAGCCTTGCTTTTAATGATGTTTGTTTAAAATACCTTGGTATGGCAATGGAATATTGGAAAATTTAATAAGAAGCTTCTTCTGGCAGAGAGTTTTGTTTAGAAATACAAAAAGATACAAAGATCTACTGGTTTAACTGTTTAGAAAACAAAGATCCAGACTTGGAAAACTGGAACTCCTTTACTTTTGGGTAGAGAACAAGGGAAGACTGAAGAATCTGTTCTCTCAATTATTAAGAAAATTCAGAATTGTTTATTTAGGTTGCTAATTTCCTAACCACTAAAGTTAATTGAGGCATGAATATATTTTTCCAGCTCTGTAAATAAAAAGGTAAGCCAGTTTGTTTATTTAATCAATAATGAATGAATAAACATTCATTAATCACCTACCAGTGCCAGACTTTGTGCTAAGAAACAAGACAGCTCCTTTCCCATAGGGACTTTAAAATCTAAATGCTCTCATAATCTATGCTTTCTCTACCCTTATTTTATTCACATGTCACTTAATATATTGTTGCTTTAATATATAGGAAGATAAATGAAATATTTAAAAATGAAATTCATTCATTTTAAAGTTGTAATTGGAAGTTGTAATTATGATATAGAATATATATTTTCATAGCTTATATATAATGTATTGTCACTTATACATGGAATTATATTTCAACCTCTACCAAATGAGCATTATATGTATTTAAGAGTCTTGAAGTAAGATTAAATGAGATTTCCTTCTTCCTCAGTCATTACAGATAAAAAAAATTTAAATTTTATTTTTATATATATGTTTAAACAGCATGCATACATATAGACATATACATATATCTTACATATATGTATACATTACAGGACATTTTAAGGCTTGTGAAGTACTTTACCAATATCTCCTTTCTTCTTCACAACAACCCTGGGAGTCAGATGATAATATTATTAAACCCCATTTTACAGATGAACAAATTAAGGCTGAGAGAAGTTAAGTGACTTTCACAGAGTCAAGCATCTAGTAGGAAATTTGAATTCACATTTTCTGTTTTCAAGTCCAGCAATTTTAAAAGCTATTTCACTAAGGTTGATAAAATATATTTGAGGTAAAATCTTCTTCTGATCTGTATCCTAAGATAAACTCAGAATATATACTTCTCTCCCATCAGAAACATCATATCCCAAATTAAACCTTTAGATGCTTCCTTGCCTCTCCAATGTTATGTCTGACTACTAACCATATGAGAAGTTGCCATTCTGTCTAAAATAGTTGTAAATTCATGTGCCAGACATTGTTCATAAATGTTTCACATTGGTAAAGATTCAGGAGAACAAAGCTGAACCAACTTTCCACCATCAACACTGCCTCCGTTCCCCAGATCAGAGTATAGCTAAACAGTTTGCAGGTGTTATTATTATATAGTCTGAAATTAAGAAACTGAGGGCCATTATCCTGAAACACAATATTTAATAACCTTATGCAAAATCCAAATCACCATTAACAATCTTGCTTCAGTTGTCTAATTTTCTAAATGCTTATAAAATTTCAATTATATAGATGTCATCGTGTCAAAGTGGGTATAATATAAACACTGTGCAATAATACAAAACCTTAATAGTATGTATTAAAACAAATGGGCTACAATTATAACTCTCTCTTAATAATCTTTCCCCTTAATTTAATCCATTAAAAAGAGACAAAAGACCATTTACAGCAAGCATCTGGCTAGTCTTATAAACTTTGCAATGTAAATAACTAGTACATATAGTATTAACATTTTTCTTAACCTCCAGAAAAAATGTTGAAAAGTTAACTTGAATTTTGGAAAAGGTAGCCTGCATTGCTTGGCATTTTCCAAGGTTAAACCCCTTATAGGCTAAACTTTGGGATATTATTTATTTTATGTTGTAATAATTGCAAAATCACAGGGCCACATAACAGCAGAATTGGTAGGGTAGCCAGAGATCATCTAGTTCAATCAATATCTCATCAAGTCTTTTGACTAGTGACCAATCTAGGCTCTATGAAGAACCCCAACCAGAGGCAACCTGCTATTTCTCAAGGCAGTACATTTAACTTTTGCATAACAGTAATTGTTAGGGATCTTTTCCATATGTAACCTTGACTTACAATTTTGGGCAAGATATGCCCAAATTCATAGAAGTATGATTATGAAATATGTCCTGATTATGCTCACAATTAGATTGCAACCCTCTAACCAAGGGCTGGGTGATGAACTCACAGCGCTCAGCTGGGAACGGTCTTTTCCGTGTGGTTCACATTGAAACCTTAAGCAGAAAACAAAGGGCACTCAGAATTATAAGACTGACCACACATATTTAGGAAATATAACATTAAATCTGTAAAATGTAAACTTTAACACACTATAGTTACGAAAAATATTAATGGCAGTAAGGCTTAGAGAGTAGGGGAGAGTCTTCCCAATCTTTTGCTCCATCCTTGATAAAGCAAACAGACTCATCTCCCAGATTGTCCAATCAGATGAAGGCCATCTCTCAGGTTTTATGGAAGGAAGCTGAAGATGTAATTGATATTATTGCTTCAAATGGCTGTGGCTTTGGGACAATTCTCCTCTCTTCCTTCTTCCTGAGTGTCTCACATTCATTGCCTTTGAAGTGAATTTGTAAAGATCTCTGCTTCTTTTGTAAATAAGATGATGTTGAATTAATGTGCACTATTCTCAAGAATAACTCCAAACTGTGTCACCATGCATTGCCTTCCTCCCCTTCCACAGCCTTCTCCCTTTGGTTAATTCTCTAAGAATCTTCATCTGGAAAGAACCAAAGCAAGGCTCTCCACCTTTCCTGCCTTCTGTTTAAAAATGTATTGTTTTCCCTTCCTAGAATGTCATCTTCTGGCAGGAACTTTTTTCTTATATTTATATCCATAAGCTTAGCATACTGCCTAACACAGAATTCCTTCTTTCTCTTCCTTTCTTGCATCCTCCTTTCCTCTTTCCTTCTTTCCTTCTCTTTTCTTCCTTCCTTCCTTTATAGAATGAGTCTTTCAGTTTTTTATCTTCTAATTCAAATAAGTGAAAAGTGAACTTTTATTAGCTTTTAAATAACTCTTTCCTAATTAGAAAGATAAAGAAAGGGGTATCCATAACATTTTTTTTAGATTTTTCAAGGCAATGATGGGGTTAAGTGGCTTGCCCAAGGCCACAAGGCTAGGTAATTATTAATTGTCTGAGGACAGATTTGAACTCAGGTACTACTGGCTCCAAGACCGGTGCTCTATCCACTGGCGTCACCTAGCCGCCCCCCCCATAACATTTTAATGTATAAATAGAGATGAAAAAAATCTGCATTTTTCAAATATTTCTTTTTTCCCCTAACCAATCTAATTAAATAGGGCTATATAATTAAAATTATCTACCTTTAATTCCATTTATCACCTAATTCAATATGTAAGATGGGGGAAGAGATGAATTTTGGAAATGATTTTTTTTTGAGAGAAAGAGATTTGAAATAATTTCCTCCTCCCTCCCCACAGAACTGCCAGCCAAACTTAACTTTAAACAAACCAGGAGTAAAGAGAAGAGCTGAGTCCAGGGAATGTATTCCACCACTAACAAAGGGGAAGATTAGCAAAGCTTGAGCCTCCTGCCAGAGAATAAAGCAAAGCCAAACAGCAGAAACCACATCTCAGGAAACATTCCCAAATGTAATTGTGGGTGGAGGCTGGTGGTTTATGGACAGAAGAGCATCAGGAAGTCAGAAAAACTGACATGACCATGAGCCAGTGACCAGGACCAGTCCAATGACTTCCAGCAGCACCCTCTCTGCAAAACCTTGAAAGTGTTTTTCCTTTCTTTTTTTTTTTTTGAAATAGATCAAGGCTTTGCTGATGTCATGTGTATTTTTGTTGATGTTGTTGTTCCAGATGCTTCACTCCCTCTGGAAGGATGCAATTTATTTCCATTTTTCTTTCTGTATACCACAAGGAATTACCGAATGTAAAAATAGATACTGAAGGGGAGATCCTGGGCCATCTTTTGAAGTGAAATTTAAGCCCAGGTTAAAATTATAGATGCACAAACACACACAAACACACATATTTAACTGCAAAGATAGTATGGCACAGTAAATAGAGGCAGGATCTTGAAGTCAAAAAGACATAGGCTCTAGTCTCACCTTTGACAATGACTTGTTGTGGGAACCAGAAGAAATCACTTCATTATTACAAACTTTAAGTACTTTGGAACTAAATCATAGATAATCTAGTTCCCTTGGAGGAAGGATTTCCCTAGAGTTTCAAAAACAAAGATCTTTAGCATATTTTAGAAGAAAAATAATATTTCTATAATTAAAGGTTAGCAATTATCTGTCCATTTAAAAGTGGTCATTTAATCATAAGTCATGTCTCTCAAAGCTTATAAATTATTTCAATTTATGTATGTTAAATTCAATTGCCAATATTTTCACTTATTTTTATACTTAATACATCTGTTATTACTGAGCTCTTCAAATTTTGCAAAGCATTTACATTAAATTAATTTATTTAATCCTTACAACCCTGAAAAGAATTCTAATTATTATGCATATTTCATAGATAAGGAAACTGAGGCATGGAGAAGTTAAGGGATTTGCCCAGTGTAACACTACAAGTAAGTTTATAAGGCAGAATTGAAACTCAGGTATTCCTGACTTCAAGTCCTGAGCTCTATCCATTGTGCCACCTGCCTGTCTAGTTGTATTGCATATGTCCTTTCTATGTTTTGATGAGCCTGTTAGACAGAAGGTAATTTTACATAACATTATAAAGGAAAGTCTTTGATACATCTGTAAGATCAGGAAGAAGGGACACATTTGCCTCTAAGAAAGCAGAATGATAATCTGCATTCCTCCATTTCCTGACCACCTAAATGATATGATGGGATGCTGGCCCTGTAGTCATTCCCCTATTAGAATATAAACTCCTAGAAGGAACTATCTTTATTTTTTCATATACATACATATATATGTATGTATGTGTGTATGTATGTATGTATTTGAGGTCAATTATGACCTCAAACACTTGGTGTGTGATCCTATTTGTCTCAGTTATCTCATCTGTAAAGTGATCTTGAGAAAGATGTGGCAAACCACTATAAGAATCTCTGCCTAGAAAACTACAAATGGGCACATGAAGAGTTGAACATGACTGAAGAACAATTACTCCATTTCAGAGTATTCATAGAAGTGTCAATTAGCAAAGATTTCTAAATCAGCTAAACTGAAAATAAGTCTTTGGGAAGGAAGGAGAGGACAGAAGGATGGTTTTCCCCCTCCCTCCCTGTAAGAAATTTGTGTTCATTGGTTAAGTGAAGTCATGTTTAAGTGGTATTATATAATCCCTAACATACTCTACAAGCAAAGGTGAAACATTATTTTGGCAAAATTTAGATAGATTATCTATGAACTATATATTCTTTAATCCCTATTATTCTTTTTGCCTCAAAGATAAACATTCTTACATTATTTATACATTTTAAAACACCGAAATAAATACATTTTTACAAAAAGCAGACAAAAGGAAATTGTGAACAATACTGGAAACAGTTATATGAGACTGTGAAAACAAACTGAGTAATGGTGCACTTACCTCTGATTTTAAATATCTTTTCCTCACTGACATTTTGCTTTTCCCACAATTCTACTGCTCTGGCTCTCTAGGTAATCCGTCTACATTATGTTTGTCCCCATATTGTCAAGAAAGCCAAAAAAAAGTGTTACTGAAGAAAGTCAGAAAACTATATGACCAATATGATTTTATGCTATCTAGCCTCAACTGAAACCTGAAAGGATCATTTCTACCTTTGTTTTCCTTGGGTCTATGAGAAAGTTTTCTCTTGACTTAGTTTCTATTTCTCTAACTTTTTTAAAGCAAGTTAATGGGATTAAATGCCTTGTCCAAGGTCACAAAGCTAGGTAATTATTAAGTGTCTGAGGTTGAATTTGAACTCAGATCCTCTTGACTCCATGGCTGGTGCTCTATCCACTACCTAGCTGCTCTCTCTAACTTCTCTTTACAGATATCCTTCACTTTTTCTTTTTCTCATCCGCTAAATGTAGGCATACATCAAGACCCCATCCTGAAAGTCTTTCCAAGTGATACCATAACTCAAAGAATTCAAAAAGGGCCTCATCAGTTATATTTTTATTATTATTATCTCTAAACAAATGCTTACCAAATCTAGATATCTAGGACTTTCTCCTCTAAACATTAGTTTCAAATCTGCATCACAGTTGAATATCTTTTTTTCCTAGGTTTTTGGAAGGCAAATAGGGTTAGGTGGCTTGCCCAAGGTCACACAGCTAGGTAATTATTAAGTGTCTGAGGCCAGATTGGAACTCAGGTACTCCTGACTCCAAGGCCGGTGCTCTATCCACTGTGTTACCTAGCCACCCCCTGAGTTGAATACCTTTTGATTGTCTTGCAAGCATGTATATTATTATAACTTAACTTCTAACTAACTAAACTAATTAACTAACTAAACTAAACCTCTCTATTCAAATTTTTACATTTCTCTAGTTGGTTATACCATCATCTTCCCAAGCAGTCTGATTTATGAACTAAGAATAATCTTTAATCTTTCCTTCTCTCCCACATCCAAATAGTTTCCTTCTAATTCTACCTTTGAAATATCTTTCAGGTAGGGACATCTTTTCCACTTCCACTACTATCCCCCTAATTTGTCATCTTCCTTTGATCCTCCATTCAGTCAGTCATTCAACAAAAATTTATTAAACAATCACTGCATGAATGACACCTCATTGAAAAGCAGATAAAAATACATTTTATATATATATATATATATATATATATATATATACATATATATTTTATATTTGAAGCAACCATAAACCTTAAATTTGATCAATTATGGGAAACTTTTATGAGCAGAGCAACTTTTAATATTGTCATTGGTGTCATTGATATTATACTTGAGTAGAAAGCATGCTTTAGAAAAATATTAATGACTAATAGAAAAAATTTAACTTTATTAATTTTTCACAGTTACTTTATTATCTTCTACTTCTTCGAGACCAGGAAAGTATCTTAAGTGATACCATTGTGCAGTTAAAGAAATTGAAGGGAATCAAATTTGTCTTTTGTCCAAGGTGACAAAGAAATTCAACAGCAATGATATGTTTATAATGCACAAACTTGAACACTTTATGTTCATTGATCTGAGGTTTTCAGATAAAAGGGAATGAAATGTAAAAGGAGATAATTATCTCTTAAGATAGGAATAAAAAATGTTTTTTGAGGAAAAGTAATTAATCCACACAATTGGGTTAATTTCTCAGTTTCCAAGTATCTTATACTCTTTATAAGTCCTCAGTTGTTAGTTTGTGGTTATATAAAACATAATTATCTGATAATCTTTGGAGTGTGGTCTGATTTTTCCTGTCATATATCCAACAACCTGAACCAAACTAACACATTCTTTGGCTTCAGCCCATAGAAAAGAAATTGCAAGAAATTGAGCCAGGTCTTTCTGCCCTGTGGCAGATTTCTGTTAAAGCTAGGTTTGCTTTTCTAGATAAGGAAAAACTTCCTTCATGGCTTTACAGGAGGGAAAGTCATAAATACAAGATATGGATTTTCTTCAAGGAGACAAAACAAACCATTTTCTATGACGATGTGCTCAGTTTAATATTGTTGTGCAGTAATCAGTCTTGTATTCATTTAATTATAAGGGTCTATTTCTTAAGGTGATGTTGTATCTACATAAAAGATGACTACAATCTGGCAGGTACAAATAGTCATCTTCATCAGTGGTCAAACTAAGTAATTGGACTTGAGTAAAAACTGCTTTCTGTCTTCTTTGGTTCTTTAGTAAAGCATTGAATGCCATGATTATTAATTCAATTTAATGAGCATTTATTAAGTACTACAGTGTTTGAGGGACTAAGTTAAGAATTAGAAATACAAAATAAACAAAGCAATCCCTCAAGTAATTTACATAGCTATGGATAGAAATTATGTATATATATATATATTTACATACACATATATGTGTGTGTATATATATATATATATATATATATATACATAAAATAAATAGACACACACATACAAACACACACATTTACACTATTTATGGCAGTGAGCAGTGTGTGTGTGTGTTTGTACTATACATCTTTGGCTCCTTAATCTCACTTCACATTTTCAAATAGTTACCAATGTCCCTTATCTATTTACAATTTTTTTTTTTGTGATTGATTCCTTTTTTCACTCACACAACCACTAATTTGTCTTCTTTTATCTGAATTACCTTAAGGATCACTCGGTTTGTCTTCTTGTCTTAAATCTCTTTCCAATATAGCCTTCACACAGCTGTCAAAGTGATTTTTGAATACATATCTGTCCATGTCACTATCTTACTTAATAAACCTCATTGATTATTGCATCTGGAATAAAAAATACATTTTTTTAGCTTTTAAAGTCCTTCATAAACTGATCCTTAAATACTTCTGACTTCATAAATATTACTCTCTATCATTTCTATGATGGTCCAACCAAAACAGTTTTCTCTGTTTGGTACACATGGTCTTCCATGTCCTTTCTCTATATCTTTTCCCTAATCAAATTGCTTGTCCAGAATGAATTTCACTATACTATCACTAATGCCATTCCTCTCTAACCAGCCTTGCCTTGTATTGAACTATTTTGCATTTATTTTATGTTTATTTTTGTATACATATTTTGTATATAATTATGAAAGATTTTAATGAGGAAATCCACAGATAAGATCCACAGATAAGCACTTCAGTTTATTTCTAATTTTTTCTATTTTCTAATTTCTAATATTTTTTTATTAAATGGATGATTAAATGAAAAAATAAAAACAAATAAACCTTGAATTAACTTTACTATATATATATATGTACATATATATATATGTATATATGTAATAAAATGATAGGGAAGAATGCCAATTGATTGTATGAGACAAGATGAAAAGTAAACAATAAGAGCTCAAGATCCTCAGGGTCACAGAATTTGATTTCTAATCGGAAAAGAAAGAGATTGGACTAGAGGCAGGAAAGCATAAATAAGACTGAGGATCATTATAAGTAAAAGGAATGGGTGCCCTTTTTAAAATTAGGACTATATATGGTAAAGTATGGGGATACCCTATGTTATTAGGAACTCATTCCTATGACAAACAATTGTCTTATAGGAGGTTGTTCTAAGAAACATCATGTGATGATCAACTATGATAATCTTAGCTCTTCTCAAATCATACAATGATCCAAGACAATTCCAAAGGTCTTTATGGAAAATACCAACCATATCTAGAGAGAGAACCATGGAATCTGATTGCAGATCAAAGTATATTTTTACTTTGTTTTGCTTTTATTTTTTTCTTTCTCATGGTTTTTCTTTTTTACTCTGATTCTTCTTTTACAATGTCACTAATGTGGAAATATGTTTAACATGATTGTGTATGCATTAGCTATATTAGATTTCTTGCTGTATTGAAGAGGGAGTAGGAGAAGAAGGGAGTGAGTGAGAAAAAACTTTAGAATTCAAAATCTTAAAAAAATGAATGTTGAAAATAAGTTAAAAAAGACTATTCCAACTTGGACTTGGCTTACCTTTGTCCTTTGTCGTGTGTGTGTGTGTGTGTGTGTGTGTGTGTGTGTGTGTGTGTACTTTTTGCTGACAGATTCTTCAATTTCTTGAGCAATTTCCTCCAGTGGCTCTAGCCTAAGGTGAATATTTAATAGATTTCCTTTGCTTGTCAGATTTCTATATCAGTGTTCATTCCACCTATTCAGACCTCAGTCATACTACAAAGAGGAAGTATCTCTTGTCTTTTTACATGGATTAAATCTTTTCTTGTATGTCTTCTCATTTACTACAGAAAAGGATATAGTGGTGAAGTAATTGAGAGATAAATCATTAATATAATAAAGTACATAGCAGAGTTGCCTATGATTGGAAATAGAGTCAACTTCTCCCTCCAGATTCAGTACTCTCCTATTGGAAGGAGGAATCAGAAATAAATCATATATCAGCTTAATGCTTATAAGTACATTGATTAGGGAAAATAAAGCATGGTTTAAGTCCCACCCTGATGTAATTAACTATAAGAGTCTCAAAGGATTCTAAGAACTGGGATGCTCTTAATATCTCACTTAAAAACTTTAACCTTAGGAGCATCTTGGTGGTGCAGTGCATAGAGCACTGGCTCTGGAGTCAGGACTACCTGAGTTCAATCTGACCTCAGACACTTAATAATTGCCTAGATGTGTGGCCTTGGGCAAGCCACTTAACCCCATTGACTTGCAAAAACCTAAAACAAAAACAAAACAAAAAAAACCAACTTTAACCTTAAAAGGTTAAATATAGAAGAGAGAAGATGTAAAACTTCTTCTGGTCAGCCCAATATTACTTCCTTGCTCCATTATTTTTTGACCAGAAATTTCCAACCCACATTGGTCAAAAGAGAAACATGCAGAATCACAGGAAAAAAAAAAAAACACGAGCATAAGGAAGCTTCCTCTATCATGGGACAGATGAACTTTTTTCTGGAAACCTCCAAAATAATCCATCAAGCCTAATTAAAAGTTGTGATAAATTAGTGAAAAATAGCTTCTTCTTCATATTTAATTTGGGCTCTTTAGCTTGTTCTTTTTCTAGCCTTTTTAGTTGTATACGCAATTCATTGATCTCTTCTTTCTCTATTTTGCTCATAAAAACATTTGGAGATGTAAATTTTCTCTTCAAAACTACCTTGGCTGCATCATATAAATTGTGGTATGATGTCTCATTATTATCATTTTCTAGGATATTATTTATGTGGCTTGTTGTTTGACCCACTCATTTTTTAAAATTTTTATTTAGTTTCCAATTAGTTTCTGTGACCTTTTTTTTACATGTAATTTTTATTGTATCATGATCTGAGAAGGATGTATTTATTATTTCTGCCTTTCTACATTTGATTATAAACTTTTTATGCCACAGTATATGGTCAGTTTTGGTAAAGGGGCCATGTACTGCTGAGAAAAAGGTATATTATTTTCTGTCTCACTTAAGTTTTCTCCAAAGGTCCATCGTATCTATGTTTTCTAAAATGTAATTCACCTTCTTAGTGGTTAGATTTATCTAACTCAGTGAGAGGGAGGTTGAGGTTCCCCATTATTAACGTTTTGCTATCTATGTCTCCTTGTAATTCATTCAGCTTTTCCTCTAGGAATTTGGATGCTATACCATTAGGTACATATATGATTAATAATGATATAGCTTCATTACAAATGGTGTATTTTAAGAAGATGTTTTAAGAAGATCCTTCCTTATCCCTTTTAATGAGATTTACTTTTGAATTTGCTTTATCTGAGTTGAAGATGACTACCCTTGATTATTTTTACATCAGCTGAAGCATAGTATATTTTGCTTCATCCTTTTATATTTACTCTGTATGTATCTCTCTGCTTCAAATGTGTTTCTTATAAACAACATATTGTAGGATTTTGGTTTTTCATCCATTCTACTATCTGCTTCTGTTTTATGGAACAGCTCATACCATTCATTTACAGTTAAGATTACTAAGTATGTATTTCCCTCCATGCTATCTTTCCTATATTTTTCTTTTTATTTTCCTCTTATTCTTCCTCACCAAAGTGTTGCTCCCTTTCCCATTTAACTTTTCTTTTAAAATTCAACTTTCAGTTTATTTTCACTTATACTTGCCTTCCCTTTTATCAGGCTTTCTTCCCTTATCTTCTTTTCCCCTGCCCCTCTCCTTCTCTGCAGAGTAAAATAGATATTTTTTGGCAAGGCAATTGGGTTAATGACTTGCCCAAGGTCACACAGTTAGGTAATTATTAAGTGTCTGAAGTCATATTTGAACTCAGGTCCTCCTAACTCCAGGTCCAGTGCTCTATCCACTGTGCAACCTAGCTGACCTCAAGTAAGATAGATTTTAAACCCAAGTGATAATGTGTCTTATTCTCTCTCTGGGCAAAATCTATTGAATAGAATTTACTCATTGTTTACACTCTCCCTTCTTTCTCTCTAAAATTATAAATCTTTGTGCCTCTTCACCTGGTATTATTTATCACTCAATTTATCACTGTCCTCATGAGCTAAAGTATTATCCAAAGCCAAATCATTTCATGAACCCTTTCCCCAAGCATACTTTCTCCCACACTTCTCACCCTCTCAACCCAGGGTACTTAATCCTTTGTAAAATAAAGTATGGTTTAAGTCCCACCCTGATTTAATTAACTATAAGAATCAAAGGGTTCTAAGAACTGGGATGCTCTTAATGTCTCACTTAAAAACTTTACAATTGTTTGTAAATTATGGGAGATTCTGACTCAGGACTGCCCAGTTTATGATGCCCTCATCAGAGAAAGTGCTAGGTTTTGCGAGCACAGCAAAATTAGAGTAGGTCAAAGAAAGTTGAGACACTTAAATTTAGAATAAATACCTCAAACATAGTGATGTCATCTTGGACCTCTTCAGTTATATTTGACCCTTTATTTATTCTAAGAGAAATACAATTCTCAAGAGTTATAAGTGTTACATCTTCCCTTCTCTATTCAGCTCTGGTCTTCATATCAAGAATTTCTGAAAGTCATCTATTTTGTTGAACATCTTTTCTCCTTATAGCATATACAGAATTTTACATGAGAGTAAATTCTTGGTTGTAATCCCAGGTCCTTTGCCCACTAACATATATATATATATATATATATATATATATATATATATATATATATATATATATATATATATATATATATATATATTATGCTGGGTGTTCCAGTCTTTCAGTGTTGAAACTGATAAATTCTTTGTGAGACTGATTGTGTTTCCTTTGTATTTAAATTGTTTCCTTTTTTGTTGCTTGCAGAATTTTCTCCTTTATTTGAGAGTTCTAGAATTTGACCATAATAACCCTTAGAGTTTTTATCCTGAGATCTCTTTCTAGAATCTGTATATTCTTTCAGTGGCTATATTGCCTTCTTGTTCTAGCAGATTCTGACAGTTTTCCCTGATAATTTCCTATGTGATGTTCTCCAGGTTCTTTTTTTATCTAAGCTTTCTAGTAGACTAATAATTCATAAATTATCTCTTCTGTATCTATTTTTCCAGGTTGCTTGTTTTTCCTAAAAGGTACTTTACATTTTATTTAATTTTTTAAACCTTTTTATTTTGTTTGATGGAATCCTGTCTTGTAGATTCATTGATTTCTATATGTTCAATTCTAATTTTTATGTCTCACTTTCTCCAATTAGTTTTTGTGTTTCCTTTTCCAGGGGGTTACTTTTGCTTTTTTTTTTTTTTTTTTGCATTTCAATAGTTTCATTGAAAGGTCACTTTCTTAGTACTCGAATATCATGGTACTTTGTTAGGTTACTTCAGCCAACTTAAGTTTGCATTGATGAATTAAAAAGGAAATTCTTCACAAAATGAAGCATTGCCGGGTTTTTATTTACAACGCCGGCTTCTTTATGCTAGTCCGTCCTCTTACTCACCAGTCCAACGCGTGATGAGTCTTCGGGGTACCTCCGGCCCCCACTCTTTGATGGGGGAAGAACCAGACAGAGCGCCTGAGGTGGATAATGAGTCTTTATTCTTCTGTGATCACATTCCCACTCTCTCCCCACCTCTCAGCAGACACTTTTATCCCCTCTGTCCTCCCTCCCATGAACTCTTACTCAATGAGGGGCCGAGTTCTGTAACATTCCCTTATAAGGTGATTATGTTTCCCCCTCTAAGCGACCGCCAAGCCTCTTCCCCCCGCCCCCAACATCTCCCCCTTTCTGTTTTACAAGGTTATCACTTGGTGTGACCTTAAGCGGTGCTGAGGTTAGCCTTAAGCGGTGTCATTTCTACTGGCCTCTGATAGCCGGGGGCGAGGAACCCTGTCTTAGGTCATCTCCTTCAACCCAGGACCTTGCCCGTCCTAGGCGCCCGACACCCTCAGGGCCTGTCTTAGGTGGCTGGGTCAGGAGAGGTTGCCCGTCTTGGGGTTTACCTTGTCTTACCCCTAGGTGTCACATGTCATGCATGGCGGCTAGCCAGACTTGGGGATCCTCCCCCGTCTCCATGGCCATGAAGGCTTTCTGAGTAAGAAGCATATAGCCCCTCTGTCGCCTAGCTAGGCGGCAGAAACAGACAACAAGTAGGGTGATTCCCAGAATCAGCGTCCTTGTTCACCCTCAAGGGGGTATCCTCCCGCCATCTGGCAATCCCTCCATGGTATGGGATCCTCGATGTCTTCCCCTGTGGCCACACATGAGGGGCCCCACCGAGGAATTGTGAAGTCCCGTTGAGTTTGATTCACCAGGGGTCGCCAACCCAGAAGGCCTCGGAGCTGGGTCCCCTTTTTTGTCCCTGCTGGGCTGAGCCCCATCGATGTATTGGTCACTAGCAGGCGAGGGTAGATCGGGGAGTTCCGTGCTACCGGAAGGGGAGAGGGAATAACTCGGAGTATTCCCCATGTCGGATTTCCTTCAGATGGAGCACCTCCAAGGATCCCTACGATGATCAGAAGGCCTGAAAAAGGAAGAAATTCCTCTCACCCCGTAGGGTTGGGCATTAATCAAGGTCTCTTATCTTGTAAACAGGGAGCCATCTTTCTGGCTCTTCTATCTTATCCTCGGGATGAAATGACAGGTGGCCCTGTCTTCTGTTCTTTACCGTTACAGGGCCATGCCAACCTCCCTCTTCATCTCTCCACATGACTTTAGAGCCTGGTAGGGCCTTGGTGGGAGAGGGCAGGAGTGTTGGTTCTTTCTTAGCATGTCCTTTTGGGGAGAAAAATCTCTGGGCGGCTGTAGTGCCGTCATCCCTGACTTGTAGGAAATTCATGGTAAATAGTACCTGAGACAGGTCTGAATGGGTCAGTGACCTGCCAACTCCCCCTTTCTGTTTAAAGAGCGTAGTTTTGAGTGTGCGATTTGCTCTTTCTACCAAAGCTTGGCCAGTGGGATTGTAAGGGATCCCGGTGGAATGGGAAATGGAAAATTCTTTGCAAAAGGAAGCAAAGGCTCTCGAGGTGTAGGCGGGCCCATTATCGGTTTTGATAGCCGAGGGGACGCCTAAGACAGCCATCTGGGCATACAGATGTGAGAGAACGTGTTTAACCGCTTCTCCTGGCTGTAGAGAGGCGAAGGTGAAGGAGGAGAAGGTGTCCACCGAGACATGGATGTACTTACGACCCAGGTGAGTAATGTCCATCTGCCAAAGAGCATTGGGGCCGTCCCCACGTGGGTTAGACCCCTCTGCGGGGAGGGCTTGTCTAAAGGGAGCACAAGAAGTGCAGGAGCGCACAATTTGGCGAGCCTCCTTCCGGTGAATGCTGTATAGGCGCCAGAGCGACCTGGATGACAAGTGATACTTACCATGTGCCAGCTGGGCAGGTGTGGACAGGTTTAACAAGAGAGCCCTATCTGCCTCCGCATTGCCCTGGAATATGGGGCCGGTGGAAGAAACGTGAGAGCGCACGTGAAGAACAAACAGGGGGTGGTTTCTATCACGGAGGGAGGATTGTAGCTGTATAAGGAGTGGGCTAATGGAAGAAGTCGAGGAAATGAAGGCATCTTCTAAACGAGGGATTAGCATGGCACAATACATACTGTCAGTAATAAGATTAAAAGGGGTGTCTCTGTAGAGACGGAAAGCCTGAAGTATAGCATATAGTTCATTCTTCTGAGTGGAGTCAAAGGGGGTATCAAAAATCCAGGTGGCGGGTCTAGCAGGGTCATGGACCACAGCACGGCCCAACCTGGTAGCGTCAGTGAAGACATTAGGGCCAGTCACTGGTTCTGGGGACACTAGAGGGCGCGGGCGGGAAAGGTGCAGTTCAGCGAACACTCTAACCATGGGAGGTGGTGTGAGTCTGGTCTGAGAGAGGGTAGTCAGGACAGTGGCCCAAGCGATAGATCTATCAACTAGCGAGTGGGTCACCTCCTCTGGGAGGGTAAAGTTGAGGACAGGCAAGAGGCCAAAGAGACACTGGCATCACTCTGAGGCCTGAAGGCAAAATAAGGCCAGGGCCTCCCACCGGTCCCGGATGATGCTCTTAGTGGACCGGGGGTATAGCCATTCAAGGCATCCATGTCTCTGGAATAAACATCCCCAGCCCAGGGAACTGTCCCCCAGTGTGTGGAAGAGGACAGGCGACTCCGGGTCGTATTGAACCAAGAAGGAAGAGGTTCTGCGGAAAATTTCCGAGAGCGCCTGTCTTGCCTGGGGGGTCCAACTTCTAGGGGATGACAGATGGGAGTCGCCTTTAAGGACATCATATAGAGGTTGCATTAAGGAGGATGGGAGGGGCATAGCGGGACGCAGCCACTGTATGGCGCCAACAAGCCTCTGAAAATCATTAAGAGTAGTGTATCTCTCGACGTTGATCGGAGGAAGTGCCCTACTAATCTTTCCCGGAAAAATCCTATGCCCCAAGTAATCATAGGGGAAATCCATCTGTACCTTTTCCGGGGCTATGTGAAGCCCCTTCTCGAGGAGGACATGGGTGGTGCGTTGCAAGCAAGCCCGAGCCCCCTTCACAGAAGGTGCTGCAATCAAGATATCATCCATGTAATGTATGAGCATGCAATTCGGGAATTCTTTTCTGATAGGATGTAGCAGAGTATCCATGTAAAGCTGGCACAGGGTGGGGCTATTGGCCATTCCCTGCGGTAGGACGGTGAACTGATAACGTTTACTGGGGGCTTGGAAATTGATCGCGGGGAGGGAAAAGGCAAATTTTTCTTTGTCCTCCGGGTGGAGGGGAATGCTATAGAAGCAGTCTTTAACATCAATCACTATAATAGTCCACCCTTGCGGGACTGCAGTGGGCATAGGGAGACCAGGTTGGAGGGTCCCCATGGGTACCATGTTGGCATTTACTGCCCGAAGATCAATCAACATTCTCCAACTCCCCCCTTTCTTTTTTATGACAAAGACGGGGGAGTTATACGGGCTAAGGGACGGTTCCACTTTGTTCTCGCGCAGGAGGGTCATTACTATGTCTGTGAGGGAGATGAGCTTTTCTTTTGTCAGGGGCCACTGCTCAACCCAAATAGGTTTCTTATTAATCCATGTTATTCTGGGGGAAAAGCTCATCTCTAGAGTGGCCCCAATTAATTTCCCCGCAGGCTATCAGGGGTGGCAAGTGTCAGGTTAAGCTGGCTCAAGATATCTCTACCCCATAATGCATAAGGGAGGTCGGGTAGGCACAGTGGGGTGAAGAGTCCAGATTCTTCCAAAGCTGACCACCGTAGGGCGTGTGCTGCTTTCATGGCAGATCTATTGCCCCCCACCCCCGTCACTGCTTGAGGGCTCTGTAGGAGTGGCCACTCGCGCCTCCACTGTCCCCTATTTATGACAGAGCAATCGGCTCCAGTGTCAATTATCCCTTCGAGCTTCTGATTTTCCACCGTGACGGTTAACAGTGGTCGCCCAGAGCTGACCGGGTGGACCCAGTTCACATGAGCAGGAGGGGCTCGCAAGGGCAGCGCCTTTCCCACCTCTTGGCCCTGTTTTACCAAGGTGGGAAAGGGGTGGGGGTTTGTGACCCTTACGGATGTGGGACTTCCGGGACCAAAAATGACCTGGGTATGGGTGACTAAGTCCACACATCTCTCAGCCCCTGTGATGAGCGCTGGGAAAATATTTAGCTCGATGGGAATCATCGAGGTTTCCCAAGGCCCGATCTCTCTCTGCTGTGTCCCTTCTCTATAGTCAACCCTCACGGGGATAGTCACAGTGATGGGGCCGCTGTCTTCGAGCACGGGGGGGGGGGGGGCCCGCGGCCGGGCCCCACCCTTTCCCTTTTCCCGACTTCCCTTTGGATCAGCAGAACCTGGCTATGTGACCTGGCTTTCCACAGGAATAACAGGTCGGAACTGAAGTGGAGGGGGGCCACTGCCTGCACTGTGCTTTGAGGTGCCCTGGCTTTCCGCACCCAAAACAGGTGGGTCTCACCTGCATACCGTGAAGGGCGGTCAGGAGGCTATCCTCCCGGTTCTCCATGGCAGTCACTAAGGCTTGAATTGAATCCTCGCTGGGCATGTCCAGCAATTTGTCAACAATTTCTTCTAATGAAGCGTCGGGGGGAAGGCTGCTAATGGCTGCGATCCCTTTGGGGCGAAGACCCTCTTTAATCAATTGTCTCATAAGTAGATCAGATCCCGGGGTGTCTACCATTATACGAGTCACTGTCTCTTTAACCTCGTTCACAAATGAGAGGGGTGTCTGATCTGCTCTCTGCTTCAGCCCAACCAACTTCTGTGTGGCTCTCCCCCCTTTCATGGCTCCAATCTTATCCCAAGCTGCAACATGTGTTTCTTTAACAGTCTCTAGCTCAAACTGGCCATACCGGGCCTGAACAGCAGGGTCAGTATAGGCTCCAGTTCCACACAGGAGGTCAATGGCTAAATCCAGGGGAGTATAACCCCGGGATTTTGCCAGCTTAGAGGCCTCTCTGCGGGCCTGAGCCTTAAAAGCTAAATATAAGGAGGCATCCAGGCACGCGGCTGCAATTTCGTCAAAGTCAGCAGGGGTCCAAGGGTGCGTAGCAAAGAGGTTTTGCATCAGTCTTTTTACATAAGGGGAGCTTGGGCCGTATTTAGTCACGGCCTCCTTAAGTTCCTTAAGCATCTTAAAAGGGACAGGGCGGTAGTCTCGGGCTCCGGTAAGGGGGTCCGTAAATATCGGGTAGTGGCCCCAGTCATCCCAGTCCACCTCCTCCCCTTTCTCTATTGCTATGGAGGCATTGGTGGCAAGTAGGCCGGATGGGCGGAGCCCTTGAGGGGATCTCTGAAGGGCGGACAAGGAACACGGGGGATTTTTTGCCTCTGTTTCCTGGCTGGGCCGCCAAGCCTGGGCGCGGCAGCTGTCCAATCAGCGCGGACTTCTCCCTCCTCGTCAGCAGCCTCCCGGTCCCACCTACTCACGCTCCTCTTCCTGCCACCCCTGAGGACTGTTTGCACCCCTCCCTTCCCGCGCTCGGAAACTTCCGGCCCTGAATCTCTAAGTGTGCCACATTCATCGCCCTCCCCCTTTTCATTCTGTCTCGGTAAGGAGGGGCATGCGGCATTTTCTTCTCCCTGGGGGCCCCTTGTTCCCCCATTGTTTCTTCTAAGTTCCTCCCATGGATACAGGGGAGGGGGTGGCCTTCCCTCTTCCTCTGAGCTCTCTGAATCCGATCCCGCCAACGAGCTACCCACCTGGGTGCTGATTGGTCGTGCCAAAGTCACCTTCTGGGGATGCAGGGCTGCATCCACTATCTTATACACTGTAAAATCCTCAGGGGTCAGTTTTCCCGGGAAGGTGTCATCATAGGAGGCCATCTGCTGCCCTACCACCTTCCATTTATCTGGTTGGATCCCACTATGTTGCACCCAAGGGCAGATGTTCCAGATATTCTCAACAAAAGCACGGCACGTCTTGATAGGTAATTTACGGCCATGCTTAGCGCAGAGTTTATAAGGCTGCGCTGCAACGGCCTCTTTTTCCTCCGGCTCAAAGGCGGGAATACTATTCCGGCCCCCCATGCTGTCTACTAGCCGAGGCTGCAATCCTAACAGGTGGCAGAACTGGAAAGTTCCCGTTCGGCAAAAGAGAAGGAGGCAGCAGGGCACAATCAGACAGGCCAGCACGGCAAGGAGCGTGATTAGAGCAGAAGGAGAAAGGGAAGGGAAAGGAAGCATAGTCAACACAATAGGGATATGTCCCTCAGGCAATATCTGAGAGTAAACGCCCTCTCCTTCCTCCAGGTCAGAAACGACCGAGGCTGTCTGGAGAATCCGACCAGCGGATTCAGACGTTCCCTAGCAAAATCAGGTCCCTGTTCGGGCGCCACTTGCCGGGTTTTTATTTACAACGCCGGCTTCTTTATGCTAGTCCGTCCTCTTACTCACCAGTCCAACGCGTGATGAGTCTTCGGGGTACCTCCGGCCCCCACTCTTTGATGGGGGAAGAACCAGACAGAGCGCCTGAGGTGGATAATGAGTCTTTATTCTTCTGTGATCACATTCCCGCTCTCTCCCCACCTCTCAGCAGACACTTTTATCCCCTCTGTCCTCCCTCCCATGAACTCTTACTCAATGAGGGGCCGAGTTCTGTAACATTCCCTTATAAGGTGATTATGTTTCCCCCTCTAAGCGACCGCCAAGCCTCTTCCCCCCGCCCCCAACATCATGAGACAATACTGTGGTTCTTTGGTTTATCTTTAAAGGGAAGTTTTTCTCCCTCCCCCATAACATGATGTCAAAGGGAAATTTAAACTAGTTATAGCTATATAGAAATTAAGCTATATATATATATATATATATATATATATATATATATATATATATATATATATAATTATTGCACTGATTAAATATATGCTTTCCAAATCCTATGTCAATTTAGATTCATTTACCTATAACAAATCTTAAGTGTTCCAACTACCACATTAAATTAAAATGCTGCTTACTTGAATCTGGACAGAAAACTCACTTTAGTCTCTCAAATCTAATTGTTACAGGAGCATTATGACAATAGCATACTCCCTATGTATTGCTATTAAATACAAAGTTCTATACCAATGGTCCAGTTTCATACCAAGAGTACACTTTAAAGTTCTAGTGTTAGCATTAGAATATATTGTTTTAGAAGGACAAAGCTGAGGTTTCAGGGTGGCAGACTATAAGAGTTGCTTGTGCAACAAATTAATTTTTTCCCTAAGGGGTTAGATATTGAGAGAAAATTCATTCTGTATAAAACTTTGTATACCATATCACTTATTCTAGGATAACGTTGAAGATCACCTAAATATAATTTGTCTGTCTACAACTTTAATAGAATTTTTAAATCAAATTTAAATGAAAAATATGGCCAAAAATAAATCTTTAGAATTATTGGATTATCTAGTTGTATAAGGCTTTATCAAGACTGTTTATACTGCCTCAAAGACTAGTAACTTGACTACACTAAGTGCATCAAACCATTTTTCTGAAGTTGATCTGTATTTGATCTGAACTTGCATCACAATTCAAATAACATTAAAAGTCAATCACACCTTGCCATCAATACTATCTATAATTGGTATACCAATCTGGATACTACTAGATTGGATCAATATTAACTACCAATTCTCAGTATAGTCTCCCATTCTTAAATCTACTTTGGGGTTTCACATTTGAGTTTTTACAAACATGCTTCAAAAGAGGATCATAATTTAGTCCTGAACACATCTGCAACCACAGCACACAACTGATTTCCAGCTATAACCTCTTTTCCCTTCATCTGAAAACATCAATGCTAACCTAGTTGCTGTGTTTCAGGCTTCACAGCTTAAATCCATTCTAATATTGAAGTCCACAGTTCTTATGTGAAATAAGCCTTCAAAATCATTGAATTTCTTCACCCTAAGAATCCTATTAAGACCTAGTTTCAGGGATTGTTGGAAGATGAGCAATTTTGTAATAACTATGCTTCAACTGACGTGCAGTACGCCCAGACACAATCCACTTCAACTTCTGAACATTTGGTTTAGAACACTTGTTTGATTAGTATTCAGTTAGGTACTTCGCTACAAGTTCCTGCCAGAAGGTCAGATCTCTGCAATGTATCTTAGAATGTTTCTGTAGACATTCTACTCCTTCTATCAATTCCACAAATTTCTGTGCTTGAATCTCCAGTGCCATTATAGACAATGCTAATACAGAAGGCTTTGCTTTAGAAAACATAATCCTACAGTGGCAGGCCTTAAGCTGAGCTTCCAGTCTTTCAAAACTCAGATTCTTTCTCCTTTCAAATGGTAAATTCTCATGAATGAGTGAATAATAGAGCTGTAGAAACTGAAAAGCAGTAGTAGCTTTGACTTTCCAAACACACTTTCTCTAATACAATCTTTTCCATTCTCATCAGGTCAGAAACTGTGAATTTGTATTGACTTATTCGAATCAAATCAGTGGCTAATGAGACATTTCTCTCTTCCTCTGTTGATTTCACAGCCAGATAGAAGCAACTTAATCCCACACTTCCAAGATGTTAGGGCTGTACCTTCATTTTTGGATAGAAATCTGTCCAGTATATTCACAGCTAGAGAAAAAGTCTCTGAATCAAAACCGAAGGACTGAGTGAGGCTAAGAAGGTCTTTCACTTCGAAGTCTCTCAGTCTTGCAGTCATCCGAAGGCCATTATCATGAGCAGATTCAGTTAGTCTCAAGCCACAGACCTTTGGCTGACATCTGGACTCCTGTTCCACCAGAACATTCAGCTGGTGCAGCAGTTTCTGAGCATCAGTTGTCACCAGGGTCTCTATCATCTTGAGCTCCTCCAGGCGGCTCTTCCTCCAAAGCAAGCCTCCCCCCCCCCCGGGACCACGCCTCTCCTCACCCTGAAAAATTAGTTCAAACGTCCCGGACGACGTGGGAACTATCTAGGGGAGAGGAGAGGGGCCCGGGGGGGAGGGGATAGAGAGGGCTCCCGGGGTAGCAGCTGCAGCCAGCGAGGAGGACGCCGGTCCCAGGCCGCGGAGCACTCAGGCCTATTTTTACTTTTATTGGAGTTGATTTCTTGGGTCAATTTTTCATAATTTTCCTGCATGAGTCTCATTTCTTTTTTCCATTTCTCTTCTTCCTCTCTTCTTTGGTTTTTAAATTTTTTAAAGCTCTCCTATGAACTTTTTAGATTTGAGTTCAAATCATAGACTCTTTTTTAAAACTTATTTTTTTTTTTAATTTAAGGCAATGGGGTTTAAGTGATTTACCAAATGTCACACAGCTAGGCAATTATTTAGTATCTGAGGTCGAATTTGAACTCAAGTCTTCCTGACTCCAGGGTTGGGGTTCTATCCACTGGACCACCTAGCTATCCCCTAATTCCTATGGGGGGTAGCTCTTGAGACTTCCCCCCGTAAGTAATTTTAGCATTTTTATTATCTTTATCTTCCAAGTAATTTTCTATAGTAGCACTCATCTTTTTTCCTCATCTTTACAGTTTTAGCTCTGCTTCTAGGGCATGGGGAGTATAGATCCAAGCTTTTTATGTTGGAACTGGGGTCTTATCCCTGACTTATTTTTGGCCAAGATGTTGCCTAATGTAATCTAGGCCTTTCCTTTGAAGAGGTTTATTTCCTCTTTTATGTCCAGGTTCTGCCTATGTAGGGGTTTGTTTCTGATCTAGCCCTGTCTTTTGCCCCAATATTCCTAGGTTCAGACTTTCTTTGGGGTTGGAACCCTCCCTGCTGGCTTGCTATCTAGCTGCTGGGACCTACACTGTTGTCAAGCTGTCAGAACCTGAACTGTACTGTGACTTAAAGCTTTCTCCCTCTCCAGCCTCACTTGGCTTCACTTTCCCATTTCTCCCAAAGAGGTAGACCTTCACTGAAGATCCTCTATGATGTCTACTGTTGAAAACTTCTTTGGATCTTCTTTTCTTGGTGAGAGCTGTAGCTTTAATGTCAATGCAGAGACTTCATTTATCTTTGGTAGGGAAAAGCTCCAGGAGCATGTAAGCTTCACAGCACCATCTTGACTCCTCTATAGAAGTCTACAGCCCAATATTTTACTGAATGTAAGTTCCTTGAGAATAGGTCTTTATATCAATCCCTCATACGTACTGCTGTGTCTACCCCATACTAAGTGTTTGATAAAAGGCTATTTGATGGTGATCAGCTATTTTCAAATATACTGAAAGAAAATTAAAAGTAAAAATTGGAACTTTTTCCCTTTTGGTTAGTATTGGGAGAAGGTGGGGTGGTGGTCAAGGGCAATGAAATTGAATTTCAAGGAAAATCTCTGAAAATCCCAGAGACTGGAAAGATAGATATCGGTTAATAATTGCTGAGATTCCAGTCTCCCTGATGTCTGCAAACTGAGCTAATAGATCCTAATGATGTCTTTCAGTTTCCTATATCTAAATCAGAAATCAATCTTCTTAGAAAATCAGTAGTAAATACAGGCATGAACTTCTGTTGAGATTTGTTTGTTTTTTTTCTTTTGGTTTATGATGATTTAATTGGTTCTTTTATTGTTTATAAAATTTCAGCAACTGGGTGGCCTATTATTCTATACTAGGAACTAAAGATCTTCAAGGTGTGGGTTCTTGGTCCTTCCACAGATTTACCATGGGGCCTTAGGCAAGTCACTAAATTTCTATAGGTCCCAGTACATGAGTACGATTGAAGGCAGATAAATTAATGAATAGAGAGCCTTGGGAAAACATTAAAAGAACAACAAACTCTGTCATTATTAACACTTTTGACACTGGAGAGGGATTTGTTGACAACACTTCTCTTTCTCTTTGAACTCAAATAAGAATCTTTTCTTACACAATAATATGCAAGCTTGTTACCCCTTGTCTGTTATGTAACACTGTCAGATTCAATGCCTCAAATCTTCAAGGAATATTTACAATGAACCTTAAATTCTCCAAATAAGAAAATATGAATATACTTTAACTGTTTTTCTTCCTCATTTATTTCTCATCTCCTAATCATTCCCGGCTCCATTGAATAAACTAATTTGAATGTCAGACTATCTAAATTGCAAATCTATAGTTGTTAAATAAATAGTTGGGTATCTATCCATTTTTGTTAGTAAAGATAGAGTTGTTTGTATTGGAAGGTTAGAATCATCATAAATGTCCATTTAATTAATACCTATTGAAAGTCATTTCATTTAATAGGTATTAATGAAACCACAGGCTACATCTATTAAGATCAGGAGCCAAACATGTGAAGAATGAAGCAAAATTATAGTTCAGATATACTATAAGATCTAAAGAACAAATCTGAGGAAAATTAAAAGAATAACATAAAATAACTTTATTTTTGCTTTACTTCTCACCTTCATATTTTTTCTTTATTTTCTTCTTAGAATCAATGTTAACAAGCATTTATTAATATATGTCTCAGACACTGTATCATACTCTGGGGATAATAATACTAATAAGCATTCATATAATTATTTGTGTTTTACAAAGCATTTATATATAGGTTTCTGATATGATTCTCATGACAACCTCTAAAGTAGTTGTTGTTATTATTAACATTATTTTACTAATGAAGCACAGAGAGGCTAAGTGACTAGCCCAGAGTAACACAGCAATTAGGAAGGATAAAGTCTTAGGTCTTCCTGACTCCAAGTTCAGCACTCTAAGTATTGTGCTCCTTAGATGCTTAAAAAATAAGGAAGAAGCCAGATCCTACTTTCAAAAAGTCCAATGAAGGAGTCCACCTACAAACAATTATATATAAGAATGATATACACATGATAAGATGAGATAATCTCAGAGGGAAGACAAGATTTTGACATTAGAAGCAAAAATTAATTTCCTTTAAAAAAAAACAAAAAGAAGAAAGATATAGTGTGTAGCAATCAACAAGAATTCATTAAACACTATATTCTAGTACTAGTTGTACAAAGGAAAAAGAAAGTTTTTTATCTTGAAAATCATGCATTTATCTTAATAACTAGTGTGTATATTTTGTGATGTGTGATGTGTGTGTATTTGTGTATATATATATATATATATATATGTGATATATGTATTTTATGTATATACTATTCATGTATTATGAACATACACAAAAGAAGCACAACATAATATGGGATGGAGGAAGGCTCTATCAATCAGGAGATAAAAATGTGTGGTCCCATGGTACAGCTAAAGAGTCTGGGGTAGAACTGAATTTGGAATTGGACAACCTGGCTTCAGAGTTCTCCCCTGATAGATTATATTATCTATTTGACCTTAGAAAAGTCACTGAACCCTCCTTGGTAACTTTTTCCTTGTCTGTAAAATTAAGCAGTTGGAATAGAAGTCATTTGAGATACCTTCCAAGTTTAGATCTACATACTGAAATCCCAAGGATGGATGAATTCTAAATATATAATCCTGGTGTTATTTTAACACAAATCCAAACATTAACTTTGGATAATTTTTATGCCTCTTTACTGTTTGTTCTTTGTCAGACTTATATACAAAAGTTCATACAACATGTCTCCAATCCTAATGGTAAATCTTCCAAAATACAGTTGTTTTGTGTGATTCAGTTTCTACATAATGGCTTAAAAGTAGGTACAAAAGCATGTCTTGGAAAAGTATTTGGATTAACAATAATATTGAGATTCAACTATTTCTGAAGTTGGACTTCATTCTGAAATTTCTCTGGCTTCTTCCACCACTTCTTCTCTTTGTCATTTGCCATTACAGACATTTCCAGACTCTAAGACAGAAGATATATATGTATATATACACACAATCCTCACCACTCATATGACCACATGCCTTTTGGTATATGAGTGCCATACCAGATACTATTTATCAATATATAATGTAGTATAACATGCAATTATTACACCTTCCCAGATGAGGTAAGGAACACAAAGTGAACTGCTAGAATCTTTGTTCAGAACTCTGCAATAATGTGAAATTTTCCCTATCTGCTTTATAAAAATAGTCTAAATTCAATCTTACCACATGAATTGGTCTTGCACTTAAAGAACAATAAGATTATAATTTAATAGCTAAAAGGGATGGCAGAAACTATTTAGCCCAATACCCTCATTTTATTGATAGAGAACCTGAGGCCCACAGAAGTTTAATAATTTTACTATCGTTACTCAAATATTAACTGACAGAAACAAAATTATTTTTATACTGTTGGTACATTTCACAAAATGTTCTGCTACAATTAACTATATAAGAATATTTATATAGTAAAAACTTTTAAAATAAGAATTGAAGAGCATTTATGAGAGCAAAACAGAACCAAAATGGTAGGAATTAGATTTTTGGAAATTACTGAAAAATAATAGAATTTATTTTTTCTTATTTATTAATTATAATATTCTTAAATATATGTAAAAGAAGCTGTGATTCTGTGGACAGAATATTATCTGTAAAGTCAGAGGCCTTAGGTGCAATTTCTAGTTTTATCCCCTTACTAACTTATATAATCCTGGGAAATTCACTAAACTTTTCTAAATCTCAGTTTATTGTTGCTTTTTTTTAATCTATAAAATGAGACCATTGGAATTAGATAATTTCTTAGACTCCATTCCAATTTTAAATACTGATTCCAAGATGAGGGTGAAAAAGACTGGGATAAGTATAACCAGAGTCCCAACTTGCAATCTTCAATACAAACCACTACCTAGGTTGCACAGGTGAATATGTTGATATTTAAATGATTTGCTTGACACTAGTGCCATTAATTTGAACTCTTTTATCATAAATTTATATTCCCTCATTCATAAATTTAGGTGGATGGAGTGAATTCTCTAAATTCTGATAATATGAATAGAAGACATAGGAAATGGAAGCTAGAGAGAGAGAAAGAGATGGTAAATATAGCTGAGACTGCATCATGGTTAGAAATTAGAAATTAGAAAATTAGAAATTCTCATGTTAGAAACTCCGTTTACAGATGCAGTTAGCAATCTATCTCTAACTCTTAGAGATTTATCTAAGGGTTTAAGGTATAAACCTGAATTAGCACAAAACTAGGTGTGTATCTGAAGCTAGACTTGAACCCGGGTCTTACTGAATCCAATATTGGCCTTTTGTCTACTGTGTCTCCCTATACCTGTAGTCACAGATATAAATACTCCCAATGAAAGAATAAATACTTGAAGGTTACTTAACAGTTTAAAGCATCTTATTCCTTTCAGTATTATAAAAAAATTACTCTTGTAGAGGAAATTCACTATTTTAATTCTACTTCAAGAATATATATCATCAACTTAAACATTTATCTGACCATAATATTCAAGCATTTATGGTTTTTTATATTATTTTAAATATTTTTACTTTTGTAGGTTATATTATTTTTAGTTAAAACTTTATTTTTCCCCCAGTAATATGTAAAACTGATTTTTAACATTCACCTTCCTTAAATTTTGAGTCCCAAATTCTCTATTTCTTTATGTTCCTGCCTCCCTCATTGAGAAAGGCTAGCAGTTTGATATAGGTTACACATGTGCAGTCATATAAAATATAGTTTTATTTTTTTGTCCTTCCTTCTCGAAGAGGGTAATGACATGGGTGAGCACATGAATTGGATGGCCAGGTACGAATCAGGACAACTGGAGATGGCTCTGGATGTGAGGCAATTGTAGAGTTAAATGACTTTCCCAAGGTCATACAGCTAGTAAGTGTGAAGGGTCTGAAGCTAGATTCAAACTCCCATCTTCCTGATTCCAAGGATGGTGCTCTGCCACATACTTAGTCATGTTGAGAAAGAAAAACACACCAAAAAAAAAAAAACAAGAAAAATAAGGAAAGTAAAAAAAAAATCTCTTTCGATCTGCATTTAGACTCCATCAGTCCTTTCTCTGGAGTCGTAATTCCTTTGGAATTATCTTGAAACATTGTATTCTTCAGAATAGTTATTTTTCACAGCTGATCATATAATTTCTTTTTTTAGGTTTTTTTTTCAAGGCAATGGGGTTAAGTGGCTTGCCCAAGGCCACACAGCTAGGTAATTAGTAAGTGTCTGAGACCGGATTTGAACTAAGATACTCCTGACTCCAAGGCTGGTGCTCCATCCACTGTACCACCTAGTCCCTATATAATTCTTTTCTACTTCTTTTTTTTTTAAATCTCATTATGATATAGTCCCATTAGTATTGCTAGGTCAAAGATTATGTATAATTTTATAACTTTTTGAGCACAGTTCGAAAATGGTCTACAGAACAGTTAAGAGAAGTTCACAACTCACCACCAGTGTATTAGTGTCTGAATTTTTCCATATCCCTTCCTACATTTGTTATTTTCTTTTTCTACCATATTAGATTAGAAAAATGCAAATTAAAATAACTTTGAGGTACCACCCCACAACCGTACATTTGATATACAGTCAATACAACATAGTTTTGCTCCCACAGTCAGCAAGGGGACCCTTATAATTTTTTTTTTCTGAAAAGTTGAATGACCCCTCTTACCTTCTCTGAGGGAGAGTTCTGTAACCACTCCACCCCTAGACATGAATTAGTTGCCCCTAAGGCCTGATACTAGTTTTCTGGGGTGTGTTCTTTGCAGGACAGTGCTCCCCTTTCACCCTGGTGTGACAGAAATGTTTTGACAACCTTTTTAGTTTCTTAGATGGGAAAATTGTTTCATCTCTTCCTTTTGTGGGTTCTGTATCTCTAGTATTTGTTTTGCAGTATTATTTAAAAGAGGGAGTTTGAAATGAAAAGCTCAGGGAAGTCCCTGCCCTTTGCCCACCATCTTGACTCCGCCCCTGCAACTATCTTTTAATAACAAATCCTATAGAAGCAGAGTTCCCTAGGTTTCTCTCTAAAATGAAACTTCTAAGTTGGTCTTCAAATTGATTACTGCATAGTCAAAGGGGTGAGCTGAAGAACCAGGTAAGATTTTGTTCATCATTGTTGTAGATCTTGAGGGAGTCTGGCTATTTAGATGACTTTTTTGTTTGTGTGCATATCTATCTATCTATCTATCTATCTATCTATCTATCTATCTATCTATCTATGTGTATATATATATACATATACATATATACATATACATACATATATATATATATATATGTCTGTGTGTATCATCTTGTGTTTTATGCAGAAAATTTCCTGTGGTAGGATATAGTACAAGTTGTTGAAGATTTTAAGGCATAGGTTACATGAAAAGATTTGGGAAATGATGATGAAGGTCAGTAATGATGATGATTTTTGCCGTATATTATGTAGGAATCTTTCCTTAAAAGTCTCATGTATCCCTGTGCCAGAGTTTAAGGAACCCTGGTATTTAAAGATCATGAAACCATAAAAGTTTTAATTTGGATAGGAAAAAATGTCCAATAAAACTACAGACTAAGTGTTTGTTATGAGCCTCCACAACTCTTGCTAAGGTTAAGAAATTAAATGAAAATACTGAGACCAGAAGCCTTGAATTAGAAAAATCCTAATTTGCTTTAACAAAAAGGTTTTTGTAAATGATATTTGGAAATTTCAGACTGTGTTAGATAACTAGAGATTTTCTTTAATCTGTCATGGATTATTAAACCAATGATCAAAGAGTCAGAAGAAATTCACTTGGAGCAAATGATAGGAGCTAATAACATTTAGGTGGGTTTTTTTTAATAAATGTGACTATAAAGATGAATCTGGAGATTTCAGATAGCAATCTGATAGCATTTTTCATGACCCTTGTGTATATGGTTTTACTAATTGTTTTATCATGTATCCAAATACAAGAAAAAAATTTTCTAAGGCATCTGGCTATCTGGTATTTTAGATTTTATGAATAATATTTTGGTAAAAAATAACCATATAAAAATGACAATTGCAGCTTGTGAGCCAATCTGTTCAAAAGAAATATTATGAAAAACTAAAGAAAAAACTCATATACCCCCAAAAAGGAAATATCGATTTCTATCTTAATGAAAAGTTTTGAATAAATATAACAAAAATTATGTTGAATAATGAAACTAATTTTAAAAGGAGGGAATAAATACTTATAGACTTATTAGCAATTTTAAGCCTACTATATGTTGAACATTTTTTCAAAAAATGAGCAAAGACTTGTAATCAAAAAATAATACCAAAAGCAAAGACAATTGATTATCTTTTTACAGACACACACACAAAATAAATTCATTACTGATAGGACAATGAACATTCTGATTGTTGATTTATTAGAATAAAGACCAATATTAATACAATGCCAGCAGAAAGACTGAAAATCAGGGTAAAACAAAATATATAATTAAAATAACTCTAACCTAATTTAGCTAATTACGATAAAATTGAAAATAGAAATCACTATATATTATAAAACAAAACTGAAAAATTAAAATGTAAGGTACCATTAAAGGAAAAGCAATGTCCAAGTGAAAGGATATATTCTATTGTGCCATGACATGGCCAAACCATAACTTAACTTATGTATCCAGATCTGGGCACCAAACCATAAGCTGAAAACTGGAACCCATCAAGAGGAAGGTAAAGAGAATAGTGTAGATATTTCAAAAATCTACCTTCCTTCATGTATAAAAATCTTGGCTAACTCTACAAAAATATACATAATTATTATATTGCTCAATTCACAGGTTGCTTGAGAGGAAGTTACTTTGTAAATCTTTAAAGTGTTATATAAATTTGAACTTTCCTCATTGTGAACTATTAACTTTGTAACAATTTGAGTTGCTTCAAAAGAAAAACTTCATTGTGAAATGTCATATAGTGAACAATACAACAGACTGAAACTGTATGAATCGAAGTATATAAGACAGAAGGATTTAAATTGATTTGGGTAGAAAAGAAATAAAATCTAAGATTTTAATGATATAAGAAACTTCCATGTGAGGAATATGGGAATATTTGGGTTTCACAAGAATGTGAAGGGAAAATTGCTAGATTACATTACAAATTCTGCCTGTATTGTTGCCTATGGGCAGGTATGTGAGTTTAACAAAAGACAGCCTCAATCTTGTCAAAATCTGAGATTTGATCATGTCTGCTCCACCTGGTTCTGAGTTAACTGGGGTCTGTGTCTTTCTTCTTTGCCTATGCTCATGTTCTTCCTTATTAATATAATGAGCAGAGCAGGAAATGCATATGTGGATGAATTATATCAATTAGATTGTGACCTCAGCCAATGATTGGCACTAAGGGGCAGGAAAAAAGGCTTTCAAAGTACACAATACCGAGTAGTTCCAGGTTTTGGGGTCCCTCTTCCCTTGAGAGAGGTATGCCATTTATTAAAATTTCTTTAAAAAACATTTAATCACTCTGGACTAAGTATTCATGAGCCATTTACAAAATTCCAGTCTGGAAATTCAGTCCATCAACAGAGATTTGTACATAATCTAGATTTTTAGACATAGAAATCTGCCTGGAATATTCAGAGCTTCACTGACTTACCTGTAATCAATCACCTAAGTGTGAAAGCCTGGACTTGAATCATGGTTTCCTGAACAAGGCTTTCCTTCTACAAACTACTCCAGAGTGAGATTCAATAATGAATTTTAAATACTTAGAGGACTTCCATGTTGAACATAGTGCCTATCACTTAGTAAGTACTTGTATCTTGTATTAGAAGATAAATTAAACCTATTTGTGTGTGTGTGTGTGTGTGTGTGTGTGTCTGGTTTTAGAGACTTGAACTAAGTCTAAAAGGAAAAGGTGTAATGGAAAGCTGAAATGCATTTGAGTCAGAGTTAGGTGGTTCAGACTCATCTTCCTGAGTTCAAATGTGGTCCCAGACATTTTTAGATGTGTATCCTCTGCTAATCACTCAATACTACTTCAGTTTCTTCATCTGTAAAATGCACTGGAAAAAGAAATGGAAAATTACTTCAGAATCTTTGCAAAAAAATCCTAAATACAGTTATCATGAGTCAAACAGCTGAAAAATAACAACAACCAACTCTGAATTATTGTTCCTCAATGACAAAGTAACAAGCATTAACTGTATATAGATGTGGAGTAGAATGATTTGTTAGTCAAAAGGTTTCAGATGATGACCTGAAAATCTGATACTTTGTATTGCACTGGGGAAAGTATATAATCTTTCAAAATTTACCTTTCTTCATCTATAAAAACCTTGGCTAATTCTACAAAAATATATACATAATTATCATATTACTCAGTTCACAGGTTGCTTGAGAGGAAGTGACTTTGCAAATCTTAAAGTGTTATATAAATTTGAACTTTCCTCATTGTGAACCATTAACTTTGTAACAATTTGAGCTACTCCAAAAGAAAAACTTCATTATAAAATGATTCTTCAGTTGAAGTGTTTTAGCGGAGACTGTAATCACCTGTCATGTAGGTTGGGGTCTAGAACAGATGTGCACTTAAGGCCCCATGTGCCTTGAAAATTCTTTGATTCTGTTATGTTTAAAAGAAACAGGGAGAAGATCAATTGTTCTATCGATTTGATGATTTTCACATCTGCCCATCTGAATTACTTTTTCAATGACAACATTTCCTGACTTAATTAAATTTGTAATTAACTTGAGTAACCTCACAGAACTGCTTCTTCACACAGTGTTTCTGCAGTTTTCCCCCAAGAGTGATGCCAAATTCTTTTTTCTCTCATTTATTCTATACTCAAAAAATAATTTAAAACTGAATATTTTTTGTTTATGCATATTTTATTTTTATTACAGGAAAAGTATTTCATAAATTAAATATTGTTCCAAAAGAATAAAGATATTTTTTCTGAAAATGATGACTGAATTCAATTACTATTTTTGGTAAAAGAATATTTATTGGCATCATAAAGTGGAAAGTCTGTCCTCACATGGAAATGTTTTAAAAGGTGTAAAACACAGGCCCCTGAAAAATTCCTACTACCGAAAGTATAATTTTATATTACCATGATAGGTCTTATACACTGGCAATAGGAAAAGTAATAGCTAAACTTGGCACTCACTGAGAACTCCATCTTTCACATTTCAAAGCCAGATTTTTTATGAATGCTTTCCTTTTCCTGCTTTGTTAATTGTATCCCATCTCATAATATTCCAAACAATGTGGTCAAAGCAAGAAAGCCAAACTGCAAATTCTGAGCAATCCTGATTAAAAATTGTAAAACCACCCTGCACATATGGTGAATAGTTAATAAAGACTAGTTTAAAAAAAGGAAAAGTTATTGCCCCTGTGAGACAGATTACTTATTCTAAAGGAGGATTGGTAGAGAATGGAGAAAATTGACACACATCATTCTTCCTGACTCTGTAAACTTAGAGTTTCTCATGTGATTCATCACCTTTATATACATATATGTATGGATATATGTATGTGTATACTATTCACACACATTGTGAACATTCATACATATATTCATATACATATGTGCACATATATATATATATGTGTATATATATATATACATCATTACTACCTGTGTCACGATGCCATTCAACCTCTTAGATCTCAGTTTCCTTATCTATAAAATTGTTAAGTTAGATTAGATAATATATGAGTTTCCTTTTAGCTTTATCACTATGTTAACTTTGTTCTGTTCCCTTCTGTAAATTAACTTAAAGTGCTTGCTGTGCTTTTGTGTTTGTTTGTTTTGGGGAGGGGTTGAGGTTACTACATGGCTAATTTCTACGTATCTATGCATCTAATTAAAAATCAATTGAGGGGAAAGTATACTTGTTAAAACATAGTACAGCAAAGTGTATACACATGATGGTCATTTCCAAAAAATATATGTCTCTTTCTGCATCTTGAATCTATCACCTCTCATTTATGTGATATATAGGTCCTTAGGAGGCACAGTCAGTCATTGCATTGATTGGAGTTCTTAAATCTTTCAAATTTATTTTTCTTTATAAGATTTTTGTATAATTCGTTCGTTTCATTTTAATTTAATTCTATGTTATTCTGTACTATCATCTTCTTTCTTATTATGTACAAAGCAATTAATATACCAAAGCATGTTATGTTACTCATTTGCTCATTTAGGTGTTTATTTTTTTGTAGCTTAGGTCTTCCTATTTTTCCTAAATTGGAAGTATAGTAGCCAGTCATTGACCTGATTTTACTATTCTATACACAAACTTTGATCTATTCCATTTCTTATCTGGGTTGATTTTCCCCTTAGCAACCTGGTGTCCACCAGAGCCCAGGAAATTGCTATATATTAAGTTTCATCATTAAATGCTATTAACTTTGCAGTAATTCAGAACTACTGAAGTTAAACCAACCAGCCTCCTCAATAGCAGGAAGACTTGAATTATTATATATCTGGCTTATGTTGTGTTTTTAATCCACATTTGTCAAATTTACTGTGGACACTATGCAAAATTCTCTAAAAAATGATCAGGATCAAATAACCTGTAGCTTAATAAAGACAAAGGAAATGATAAAAACAAATAAATTAATTTCAGAAAGCTCAGATGTGCCTAGAAAATAGCTCTTATGACAATAATCTGAAAATTTTAGTGAATTAAAATTAAATTTGTCCACAAAAGATAACATGGTAACCCAAAAATCTATAGGTTGCATTATGAAAAATCTAAGTGTCAGAATAAGGAAAATTGTCATTTTGCTATATACTATTACAGCTAGATCTTATCTAAAGTGTTTTTATTACTCTCTGTTTAGAAAGAGAAATATTGGAGTTTATTCAAAGGAGTGAATTCAAAGCAGCAATGGGATTGCAGAGCATTTAATATATATGTCACTTAGCTTTCTGGACCTGAGTTTCCAAATAAGTGAGAAGGGCTTCAGATTGTATGGGACCCCTGAGGTCCCTTCCAGTTCTAATTATAATGCAAAAATTTAAGCATATATAGAGTGTAGGTGAGAGGTTATTAGGGACACTGGAGAGTTTATTTTCAAGAATTCAAAGGAATTTCATGTTAAAAGGGGATTAGGCTTATTCTGTTCTGCTTCAGCCATCCAGATTCTCAGAGCAAATGGTGGATTTAATTTTCCTTTCAGGGAGAAAACTTTTTCTAATTCTTCAAGGCTGTCAAAAGGAGCAATGAACAATATCAGGAAACCATGGGTGCTGTTTTATTGACAGAATCTAAGCATAGGCTGACCAACTACCTCTTAGGGATATTGTTTGAGTTCAGGTAAATTCTAAATTTCTTAGAATTTTCACATTGTAAATGAAAGACAATGAAATACTTCTGCAGTTAAGTTATTCCAGAAATCTAGGGCATTAACTGGTTATATATGGTAGGAATTATCACATTTTTTATGAAGTTTGAAAGCAGTTCTTAACACCCTTGTGAATCTATAACTAGATTTCAGCAGATTTATTAACTCTAAAGAGAAAAAAAAATAAGAACATTTTACTTTTCAGTAACCTCTAACTTAAAATTAGAATTTTCTTTAATTATTTGAAAACATTCTGAGAAGGGGTCTATAACATTCACTATACTCACAAAAGAGACTATGATATACACACACCCATTCACACACACACACACACACACACACACACACACACACACACACACACACACACACAAACACTAAATACCCCTACTTTAAAAGGACTGAGAGGCCACTCTTGAGTAAATCATTGGTTTGATTTCCTTGCTACCTGTGCAATAAAAGAGTCAATCTATGCAGAATTAGTGTTAGAAGTTTTAATGGTTTAGCCATTGTCCTGTAAGAATAATGATTGCCATGATGAATTTGGAGATAGAGAGATTTTATATGAATTGTATCCTTTTTATATATATTAAATAAATTTGTTATTGCATTTGTAAGGTCTGAATTTTTCATAGCATTATAATCCCAAACTTGAATCAATGGACTAGTTTGAGTTACATCTGATCCAGAACACCATTCAGTCTCTCAATCTTCCATATAGTTCACCAAAAATCTTATGAAATATTGATTAGCTTTAACAATTATTCATCAGTAATCTTATCTGCACTAACTTTACTACAATTTTTTTTTGTTTTCTGACCCAGTTTCAGGAGCTCATCTTTGGTGAGTACTACCAACTTTATTCCTTTATTGCTATTATTATTTTTATTCCTTTAATTAATGAGGTTACATTATTATAAAATCTATAATTACAAGTTGTTTTCTGTGATAAACAATGAAACATCACTTTCCATTTATTTTACTTCAGAGATTACACATAAAATTCTAAGCTATAAATCCTTAAAGAGACATGCATCTAATCTCAATACTTCATCAGGGAAACTAAGTTAATTTCCCCATGTTTCCTTTCATCCTCCCCAGGAAGAAGTCACTGCCAATAAAAGATTATTTTATTCTCCAGAGTTCAGTCAGTTTTTGAACCAATGCCATATAAAGAAGAAGTAAAATAATTACAAGAGTTGTCTTAGACAGAATCAGATATCCATTCTGGCTCTGTCTAGGATTTTTTAAAAAATGTTATTTTTTTTTCTCTTCCTCCAGGTTTTCTGGCACAGGTAATGTAAATTGGAAAACACAAAATTATTAATGAAAATAAATATTCTAAAATATTATTTGAAGGAAAACTCAGTTGAGAGCTAGAGTAGATAACTGGGGTAAAGTCTCTGAAGGACAAGGCAATTTGCAAAAGAGTTAGGGCCCCCTAAATGCTGAGTTTTTTCCTTTACTTGGCTAAGTTAAATTGGGGCTACTCAGACAGGAAGGTCTGGTTGAATACCTTGAGGATTCTAATGGAGACAGACATGGTCTAAGGAATTTGCCAGTTTCTTCTTTGGTTCTGGGAATCTTTTCTTGTATATTTTCTGTCTGGAATAAATGTGAGGGAAACTTTTCATGCTTAGAATTTGAGAAACTTGCTCCCTGGAAGATATATTAAAATGAGCAAAGCAGTTGTAGTCAGAGGACAAGGATTCAAAACCTGGATTTAATATTCATTATCTAAATGACCTTGGACGAGTCATCTAAGTTCTCTGGGTCTCAATTTCTTCACCTGCAAAAGGAAAGGGTCATAGTTCTACAAATAAGATATTCCTGACTCAGGTTGCCTGAAAATCTATTATATTCAAATATAATAGAACATTCAAGCTGATATATATATATATATATATATATATATATATATATATATATAATAAAGCAGTTATTTTATTTAAGCAAACAGCCAAAAATTCATCGTGCAGATGAGTGAGCACTCCAGCATGAACCCAGAAATTCTGTGAGATCTCAGAAACCCAAAGGGAACCAATAGGTCAGTTGTCATATCTGCCAATCTGAGGGCCTGTGCCTGGCTTCCATATCATCCACCTAGTGATGGGAGGTGCTTCATATTAGTTTTTGTTAGCACTATCCTATTAAAATTAATTCTGCCTCATCACAAGCCTTCAGAGGTCATATAATCCAGCCCCATAATTTTACAGATGAGGAAACTAAGTCCAAAAAAGATTAAACAACATCTCAAGGTAATTCAGGAAGAAAGTGGTGGAATTAAATTCATTGAACAGAACTAGATGACCTTTGATTTCCCTTTCAGATCTAGATTTATGAGTCTAGGCTTCCATAGCTTGTGTTCACCTTTTAAAAATTAATGTCAGGGGACAGAGCCAAGATGGCGGACAGAAGAAGAGCCTCTCTTGGGAGCTCCCTCTCAAAACTTATAAAATAAGGACTCTAAATACATTTTCCAGAGACAGAAAGCACAGAGGGATCCAGTGAGGCAATTCTCCAGCCCAAGGTAACCTGGAAAATAGCGGAAAGGCTCAGCTCCATGGGGTTAGAGAGGTGGCCTGCCAGGGTGAAGGAACTTCAGCCTTCAGGTTGCAGTGCCAAGGTACCTGGAAGCTGCAGCTCAGGGTAGTGGGGGCAGTTTCCTGACCTATACCCCAGGAAGCACTGGGCACAACTTGGAAGATCAGCTGCAGGGGGCAGCCTTCTGCCAGAGGGAGCACATGAAGCCCCACCCTCAGGGCACTTAGTGAGCAGCTTGGCCACTACAGCCCAGATCCAGGAAGCAGGCTGAACTGGTAAGCAGGAACCCCCAGGCAACTGAGCCTTGAGTATTCATCTTAAAAAGGGGGGAAGAGTACAGAGAATTTCTGAGATTTGTCCTCTGTGCCTGGAACAGGACTCTGGGGCTCTGACCACATTCAGATCCTGATTACAGTCTAGGACCCGGCCCCCCACATCAGCCCCATGGCAAAGTTGTGCACTTGTGTTCATTCACAGACCAGTAGGGAAGATGGAGCCTCACATATGGAGATCATTGTGGGTGTGGGTGTGTCCCAATAATACTCAAAATCTCAGGAAGCACCCCAAGACCAGGCACAGGCTGGGGAAATGAGTAAAAAGAGGGACACCATTGAGAAATAAATTGTCTATGATACTAAGAAGGATCATAATACTCAATCTGAAGATTTGATTTTCAAATACAGGACTCAGGTGAAACATAGAGAGTGGAGGAAAAGGGTAAAATATGAGGGACTTGATGATGAACTACATGTATTTCTGCATAGAAAAATGATACTGATAATACTCATAAGAAACTTCTCATTTAATAGAGCAGATGAAAGGAGCTTTTATAGATGAAACATTGGAGACAGCTGAATTTGAAGATATAATATATTGTAAAAATGGAGTCAATGTCTAAAAGGGAAATGTAATAGGAGTAAGAGAGAGGAGAGGTGGAATAGGCTAAGTTATTTCATATAATAAGATTTTTTCATTACAATGAGCTATTGCAATGATATGGAAAGGGAGAAGGCGAGGGGGAATGAGGGAACCTTCACTCTCATCAGAGGTAGCTCAGAGAGGAAACAGCATATATACTCAATGTGGTATAGACATCTAGAGTAAAAAAAGAGAGAAGTGGGAAAGGGGAAGGGAGAAGATGTGAGTTATGGAGGAGAGGGTGGACCATGGGGGAGAGTGGTCAGATATAACACATTCACTTTTTCACTTCTTGCAAGGGGCTGGGATTGGATGGGCTGTCCAGGACCACAGGGCCAGGTGGTTGCTGGGCCTAAGGGGTTGTATGTGGGCTCAGGACCTCTTGGCCCCAGGGCCAGTGATCAGTCTGCTGCGCCACTCAGCTACCCACAGCACATTTAAGATTAGGGACAGAGTGAAAGGAGAGAGAAAATATAGTGTATGGTAGTGGGGAAGTACAAATGGAGGGAGTTGTGATCAGCAATGGCAGCAGTGGAAAAATATGGAAGTAGCTTTTGTGATGGACTTATCCTAAAGAATGTGATCTACCCACAACAGAGCTGGTGGTGTTGAAACACAGACTGAAGCATATTTATTATCATTATTATTATTATTATTATTATTATTATTATTGTTATTATTATTATTATTATTATTATTATTATTTTGGGGGGTGCAGGGCAAATGGAGTTGGGTGACTTGCCCAGGGCCACACAGCTGGGTGATTGTTGGGTGTCTGGGGCCAGATTTGAACCTGGGTGTTCCTGGCTCCAGGGCCAGTGCTCTGTACACTGTACTACCTGGCCACCCCTATTATCATCATCATCAGTAATAGTAGTAGTAGTAGTAGTAGTATCATTTTATATTATTTTTTGGGGGGGGGTTGGTTTTTGCAGGGCAATGGGATTGGGGTGGCTTGCCCAGGGTCACACAGCTGGGTGATTATTGGGGTAACTGGGGCTGTATTTGGGCTCAGGTGCTCCTGATTCCAGGACCCGTGCTCTGTCCACTGTGCCACCTAGCTGCCCCTATTATTATTATTAATAGTATTATTATTATTATTATTACTATTAATTTTTTTAATTTAAACTTTAATTCTTTCCTCTTTCCTTTACTTTATTGCTCATGAGGGTCTATATTTGGGGGGGAAGGGGCATTATGTTTACTCTTAAACAAGAATATTTTAGTAATGTATTAAAAAACTCATCTTTTATACAAAAATAAAATTAAAAAATAATGTCAGTATCTTAAACAATGTTTTGACTTTTTGAGAATTGTCTTTTTAAAAACTTCAAAAATCTGCTTGCTTCCAGAATTGGTTTTATTATCCTTATGTTGTGCATCCCTAATGTTTAGGAAAAGGACTAAGGACTCCAGATCTCTAATTATCATAACAATAGCACATTGGTTCCCTTAGCTCCTTCCCATAAAATTATTCAGTGGAAAGCACATGTCTAGAGGAAGCTTACTCTGGAAGATATATAAAATTATTACTTCTATTGTACAGATGAGGAAACTAAGGAAAATAGATGCTAAATGATTTGTTCAGTGAAAACCAGTTATTAAGTGTCTGAATATATATATATATATATATATATATATATATATATATACACACACACACACACACACACACACACACATATATATTTTTTTAACTCAAATTTCTCTGATTGGGAATTGATTCCCTTCAGAATCTGTGCACTAAATCATCCGGATGACAACAAATTTATGAAATAATAATTTGTAGGGTAATGGTTCCTTTGAGAGTAATGGTGAAGTTTGGAAGAGAAGTCGTCTTTAAAGTCTTACTTTTATGACCTCTATTGGAATAATTAGAGTTCATAATGTCCCAGCTGATTTGTTTCTTAGCTTTGGTTTTGCCCCGTGTTGAATCATGACTCAGACTCAGTAATGCAGATTTTGAAAAGAAAATAGAAATTTATTAAAGGAAGTTACAGCATATTAAGAAAGTAATAGGAAAGTTAGAGTTTAAAGAGAAGATCACATGGATTGCTGATTGAATTGGACAGGCCAGCTGGCCAGATTCAAAAGGAGATTGGAAGGTAAAATTGCCCAGCCCTTCCCTCCTTCTCCTTAAATTCTCTCCCAGAGTCCATGGGAGGGAGTGGTGATCTGGGAATGACCCAAGTCCCTCATTGGAGACTTTGCCTTTTGGAGAGGGGTCTCTTTCAGGTGGTCTTCCAGGGCCTGTGTTCCCTGGCTGCCCCACCAAAATAGAATGCAACCCAAATCAGTTGAAGGTCAAGCCCTCAGGTGTGGCCTAAATTAGATGATAAAGGAAGGGAGATTCCCTTTACAATGCAAACAAAAGATTTACAAAGTTTGTATCCAACTGATCTCATTACTCCTGGGACCAGGTTTCTCAGCATCAATAAAAGTGACTAGGGATATAAAAATCTCAGTCACTGACATAGTAATAATAATTGTACACTTAGAACTAGTTTAGTCACTGAGTGAAAAAGGATTGAGAGAAAAAAGGTAGGTTTTTGTCAAGTTACTTCAATTGAAATAACACAGCAATTGAAAAGGAGCATATATATATATATATATATATATATATATATATATATATATATATATATATATGTATATAGGAGGAGTTTTAGGTGAGAGCAATCTTAAGAAAACCCAGAAAGACAAACATGCTGATGAGGACAACTGGATCAAATGCCTAGGTCAAAAAGAATGAATATTTTAAAGTAAATTTAATTGTCACTTTTTTGTTCTGTGATATTTCTGGTTCTTTTTTTATTTCTTTCAAACTTTCAACATTTTCTTTTTTGTACTTCTTTTTTAGAACATGATTTACTTTTCAAATTTTATTTGCATATTAATTATGGTCTTTTTTCTATTGTGTTATTGTATATTTTCAAGAATTTCTTTGAACTATTTTGATTACATACCAAAATTTTAGTATATATATATATATATATATATATATATATATATATATATAAAACCTCAATATCATTCTCTTTCACATAATAATTCACATATATTTTTTATCATTCAGTTTGCAGGAGCAGTGTTATTATCTTAATGTTGTTCTTACTTTTCAAAAAAGACCAATGACTTCAGATATGAAAAGTTGACTTGCTGAAGAATTGTATTTATATGAGACAGTGCTATCCAAAGTCTTCAGCGTCACTCTCCCTCTCCTTCAACAAAACTCCCTATAGATAGAAATTTAAATGAACTCTAAGGCTTTTCTCTTTTGTCCCTGGCTAGAAAGTTTATTTTTGCAGCAAAAAATGTGACTGATTAAATTTCAAGTTCAACTACAGTGAAAGAGAGGAGGGGTCCAAGAGGAGAAGAAGGCACTTTTGTCAAGAGTTCCATCAACACATTACTCTACCCCCACCCCCTAGGAAGGAAAGGTGAAGATTTGCTTTCCCAGGGACACTTGCTGATTATGGTCTTGAATGCCACAAGTTTTCTCCTTATTCCTCTCCTCCATGTCCAACTTCTTTCTCTAGTTATACTTTTGTTACTTAATTAACCTCCAAATAATTAAATGGTTAGTTCAAAATTTCCCATTCTTTCTTTCCTTCCAGATTCTAGCTAATAATTTTATTTTCTGTCTTGTTTCATTCATTTTGTTTTCCTACTCTGACTTGACCTTAGAAGTAACAAATCATAGAGGATGCAAAATTAAATAGAAATAGTTCTGATGAGGAAATTATTGCAATAGGAAATATTGTAATTGGAAACAAATTTTGTAGTCTTGTTGTACTGTTAAAATCTTATCTTATGGGTACTGATTCTTGTATCCTGTGCCCAGTTAAAACACTTCCTCTTGACTTTTGCTTTTGACCTTGATTCATTGGTAAGTCAAGTTAGATGCTAGATTATGCAGGCCTGAAAGTCATTTTAAGCCACTTCCTACAAAAGACCTCTAACTCCCAGAACCGAAACAATCTTTCCACCCCTCCCAAAGGGTAAACTCTTCAAAACAGGACTGGGAACACTACCAAAACACTGATTTTTCCATGCACACTGAGTGGCATTTAAGGAGACTCTGACTAGTGCTGAGGCCTCTTTTTTTCTTTTGATCTTCTGGTTCTTGTCCTTCCTTATTGAAGAAGACCAAAATGACATCACCATGCCTGAGATAAATTACATTGTGTGCAACTATGCTAAACAGACCAATACAAGCTTGGAGTGCTCTACCACAGGTTGGGCACAAATAGTCTATGTGAACACCTGGGGTAGGTGTTCTAAACTTACAGATGTCATGTTTCCTTTGAGCTGCTTTCATTCTGCCTTCCTCAAAGAGTGCAGCCTTCTCACTGATGAGGGCCTGCCATGCTGGGTGATCCTGTGTCAGTATCTCCTGAGCTATACAATCAATTCTAAGGTTCTTCAATGAGACCCTTAGGGTATCTCTGTATCACTTCTTCTGAACTCCTTGTGAGTGCTTGCCCTGTGTGAGTTCTTCATAAAAATAGTGGGGTTTTTTTGGCAAGCATACATCTAGCATTCTAATAACATGTCCAGCCTAGAGTAGTTGTACTCTCTGTAGTAATGTTGGGATACTAGGCAGTTTAGTTTGAGAAAGGACCTCAGTACTGATATCTTCTCCTTCCAAGTGATCTTCAGAATCTTCCCAAGACAATTTACATGGAAGTGATTCAGTTTCCTGACATGGTGCTGGTAGACTGTCCAGGTTTCATAGGTATATAGCAGTGAGGTCAATGCAGCAGTTCTGTAGACCTTCAGTCTGGTAATCAGTCTAATACCTCTTCTCTATCTTATTTTCATTCAGAGTCTCCCAAATACTGAACTAGATCTTACAATGCAAGTGTCAACCTCACTGTCAATATATACATCTTTGGAAAGGACACTGCCAAGAAAAGTGAACTTCTAGTTGATTAGCAGCTGACCTACCTGGTTAATCTGCAATACCTAAAACCCATGTGATCTTTAAAGCTCTCTTAACTTCTCTATTTCTGTCTTTGGTTTGTAATGACTTCTTAATAAATCTCTTTTTTTCTTTTATATGTGCATTCCTGGGTTGATTTGTGAGTTCATTCCAAGAATAATTGAACACTCCCATATCAGTTTTGCATATGGTAGAAATGACCTTATTGTCTAGAGCTAAGTAATCTTTGAATGGTGGAATAATCTCTAATGAATAATTCTCTTTATCTTCTCCTTTCTTACTTAATCATCTCTATCAACTTTAAATCCCTTGTTCTTTCAAATCCAAACTTGAAATGCATATTTTTATAAAAAAAAATTTGCCATTCTTTCTGTCTTCATTCAACCTCTTCATATTTCCAAATGCTCTGAATGCCAAACACTCTGAAAATTATAAAGTGTTTATACAGATGCAAAAGATTGTGATGATTTTTCCAACACATAAGTAATCACATTTCATAAATGTCATATTGACAAGACCATTTCTCTTTTCACAATATTTTTTTGTTTTTTGCAAGGCAATGGGGCTAAGTGACTTGCCCAAGGTTACACAGCTAAGTAATTATTGAGTGTCTGAGGTCACATTTGAACTCAGGTCTTCCTGACTCCACGGCAGGTGTTCTATCCACTGCACCACCTAGCTTCCCCCCTTCTCATAATTCTTTTAAGATTTTATTTATTTTTATTTTTACAACTTTTCCCTTAATCTTACTTCCCTCCCCCCACCCCCCCCACAGAAGGCAATTTGTCAGTCTTAACATTGTTTCCATCTTATACATTGATCCAAATTGAAATTGATGAGAGAGAAATCATATCCTTAAGGAAGAAACATAAAATATAAGAGATAACAAGATCAGACAATAAGACATCAGGTTTTATGTCTAAATTTAAGGGAATAGTCCTTGGTCTTTGTTCAAACTCCACAGTTCTTTCTCTGCATACAAATGGTATTCTCCGTTGCAGACAGCCCCAAATTGTCCCTCGTTGTTGAGGGAGTCCATCAAAGTTGATTATCACCCCCATGTTACTATTAGGGTGTATAGTGTTTTTCTGGTTCTGCTCATGTCACTCAGCATCAACTCATGAAAATCCCTCCAGGCTTCCCTGAATTTCCATCCCTCCTGGTTTCTAATAGAACAATAGCCTTCTCACAATTCTTAAGAGGTTCAGAGGCATATGTCTAATCAGATAACCAAGGATTATAGTTTTAAAATTTTCTTCCAAGTGTTCTGCTTTGTTTTTTTGCTGTTGTTAAGTTATTTCAGTTATGTCCTACTTTTCATGATCCCATTTGGGTTTTTCTTGGCAAAGATACCAGAATGATTTGGCATTTCCTTTTCTAAATCATTTTAATGATGAAAAACTGAGGCAAATGGGGTTAAGTGATTTGCCCAGTGACACAAAGTTAGTGTCTGAAAGTAGTTTGAATTCATGTTTTCCTGACTTTAGACTTGGTATCACTGCACTACCTAGCTGCTTTGCAAGTGATCTCCCAAGACCTAAATGACCTAAATGACTTTTTATAGAATGACAAGAAAACATCCCCCCCACTCCGATATTTGTTCTGCTTCCTGTAGCTATTTTTTTTAATAATAGCAATCACACCTTACATTACATACTCATAGTTTGAAAAGTGTTTTCAAGTTTAAAATTTGATAGCACAAGAATTAATACTACCAGGTAATAAAAAAAAGTCACCTAAAAATTGAAAGTCTCAGTTTCTTCAAAATTTAACATAGACACCAATACAGAGTTCCAGTAGCCATAGACCTGACAAAGAACTATTGAAATGGGGGTGGCAAAAGGCAATCTTATAGCATTTTGAGAAAATTATTCAGGATACTGAAGAATATTTGTTAATTAAATCAGAAAAGTAATTGATACTGCTAAAGGTATGATTATCTTGGAAGTTAAGTGAATTTTGAGATATATCTAAAATATCCAGACTAAATTAAAACCTTTTATTTTGTTTTCTAGATATAATTTGACCCTGTGCTAATGAATCTTGGCATCCATGATACTATTTATTTTAAATTTGGCTAAAAAAATACAGAAGTCTTTCCCTAAGCAAAATATATGAAATAAAATAAACAAATATTTTTAAGTTTTATCCTGCTAAGGCAAGCATTCCTGAAATAATTGGTTGATGCAGTATTATTTCTGATTGTTTTTTAAGACTTTATATAAAACATATCTCATCTCTTCTGTTAATCCTTTAGCTTTGGGGCAGAGAGGTAGGGTGGAGCATGAGCTGACTTACAGACTTCAAAAGTGATTAATCTGGACAAAAATAATTATGATCCTTTAAATACTGAACAAACTCAGTTGACACTTTTTTTGAGAAAATGAATGCATTTTTAAGTACCTTCTACTGCCTGTTGATATTAATTTTTACCAATATATTACATTTATCTAATATATTAGAAATTACTACATCATGTGCATTTGAATAAATGATTTAAAATATTGTGGACTTGTAAAGGAAATACTAAATATTTTGATATCCTATTGGTTTGTTCCAGTCAAGAAATGATATGAAATAACTTCCTGATTGTCCCAAGGAATTTGGAGAATTCTGGTAAATCAAATAGATTTCCATATAATGGAGTTATGACAATTTTTAAAATTTGTTTTAAAAATTATACCTTATCAATACCTGTTGAGTGAATCCCTTATTAAACAAATAAATAATTCTGTAAGACAAGGATTCTTCCTTAATAGTTAAATTATTAAAGGATTTGTACAGACAATTCTCTAAAGAAGCATTATAAAGTAATAACTACTATATGAAAGAGCATCAAAGCACTTCAGAGAAATGAAAACCAAAATAAATTTAAGATTTTACCTCACACATTTAAAAATGGCAAAGATGACAGAGGATAAGAATAGCCAATGTTGAAGGTGTTGTAGAAAAATAGGTAAGCAATTGCATGGTTGGTGGAACTGTGAATCAGTACAATTATTTGCAATTATTATTAAAAGAAATTAACTAAAATATTCTTGACTTTTAACTCTGAGATTCCATTTGCATCCCTAATGAGTTCATTAACCAAAAGTACCCATATTAAGCAAAAAAAACTTCATAGTATCACTTTTTGAAATAGCAAAAAAACCTGGAAACAATGTAGAATTTAGCATTCAACTGGAAAATGAGTAAATTGTGACATAAATATAACTATTGTGTTACAAAATTATGACATGGATATAGAGAACTGGGAGATTTCAGAAATGATACAAAATGATCTAGGCAGAATTTACAAAACAACCATACACAAGGAGCACAAAAATGCAAGTCGAAAGAACAATCAACTACTTGAAACTAAAAGCTATAGAATTGAAATGAATAGTTGGCCCAAGAAGAGATAGAAAAAAAAGTTACCACTTTCCCTTCTGTAAAAGAGATAGGGAGTAATGAGTTTAGAACATTGAAAAATAATTTCATTCTCCTTAATAAAATAGCAATATATCAGAGTTCTCTATGAGAATATTAGGAAAGGGATACATTGGTTAAGTGAGAAAAAAATAATAAAATTCTAGATTAAGAAAAGTCTTGAATTTTTTAAAAAAGAGCAAGAATAACTGCAGACCCATCATTTTCTTCAGTTTACATAGGAGTAAATTTGAGGAAGAAATTATTATGATTGTGGAGCTTTATTTGGGGGCTTTGGACTTCCCTAGAGAAAGCAATTAATCTTTTTTTTCTTTAGGTTTTCTTTTGCAAGGTTATAGGGTTAAGTGGCTTGCCCAGGGCCACACAGCTAGGTAATTATTAAATGTCTGAGGTCGATTTGAACTCAGGTACTCCTGACTCCACTGCACCACCTAGCTACCCTGAAAGCAATTAATTTTAATTAATTTAGATTTTAGGGATGGTCTCCATTGACTCAGACTTTAGAAATCTCTCTGAAGAAAATGCTACTAATCTTACCAGCCTTCAAATCCCATTTTAAAAATTATTGGACCCTTTTTCTAACAATTTATGCACTAAAGATTCTCAATATTAGTGAAACTATAGTTTTAAGCATTTCATAATGTCATAGAATTAGCATTTTAACACTAACCCCCTCATCTTACAGATAAAGCACATGAGAACCAAAGAGGTTTTATGGAATTACAGGATTATAGGATTATAGCTTTGAATATGAAACAAAATTTAAAAGAACTTATAGCCCTAACTCCTCATTTTACAGATAAGAAAACTTAGTTCTAGAAATTTTAGATGAATTTCTCAGGGTACATGTACATGATAGAGAGTAGATCAAACTATGTTGAGCACAATGTAACAGAAATGTACCAGATTTGAATTCTAAAAGCCTATATATGAACCTTGTAACTACTGCTTATAATGTTTGTGCCCTTTGGAAAAATCACTTAATTTCTTCGAGTCTCACTTTCCTTGTTTATAAAGGAAGGAGATTTGACTAAATGATTTATAAGAACCTTCTCAACTACATTTCTATGATATTTTGGCTTCCCCAAAGCCTTATGACCAATTAGGAGCAGCTCCAGAATTTGAATCCAAATCTTTCCAATATGTCAGTTAAATATTCTCTGCTCCAGTCTCTTCCTCCAATAATACCTTGTTTCTTGACTTTTCCTGAAATCCATGAATTGAGGAAGCAATTGAAAAAGAAAAACAAATGATGTCATGCAGGTTAAATACTCTAGAATGTCAAGATTTTCATGTAATTATGAATTCAAGGTCATTGTCTACTTTATCAAACAATTATGTCATGTATCCAGAATGCCTCTATTTTACCTCCAGTTTACCTCTAGTTTATGCTATATTAAGCATTATTGGTTTTAGTGAGCTATTGGCTATGCAAGACTTAACGTTTTCATACTAAACTTTAATTGGATGTCATGTGTCATCATTATTCTAGACTAGAGAAAGATAGATGGAGAAAACTTTATAAGACTTAAACAGCCTGCAGTTGGGATGAGAATGCCTTCAGTCACCAAAAAAAAAAAAATCAACCATGAATGTGTTCCGTTCTATTACTGCTTGGGAAGCACAAATAACTCCTTAACTTCCTCATGGGTCCCTAAATGGACTGAGAAAGTTATATTTTTCTTTTATTCTTAAGGAATAAACAGGGATCACCCACAGTTGAAGTGTCATTGATTTTACATTAACATATGTTCATCTGTTAGGTAATTGCTTCCTAGATGGAAGCAGAAGAGAGGCAAATTTCTTTTTCCTTCAGGGAAGAAGGTAAGGGATCACAAACTGTGATCTCTTTCCTCCCATTACAACTCATATTTCCATTGCACTATCATTTTTGCAAAGCATTTTCCTTACTCAGTGAAGTAGGCAGTAAAACTATATTGGAGGCAAAGCAATGGTATCCTATATTGTTAGAACTAATATGACTCTGAGTCAGATTTTGAATCTATATCTCTAGATTCCAAGTAAAGCTGTCATAAACATAACATTAATTATTTTGATTTCAGAGAACTCTAAGCAAATTGTCTGTGATCATGTATATCCTAGATGTGATGAACACATAGAACACAAACTGTACTGAAATACATTATAACTGAAACCAGATTAAAATGTAGTTGGAAAATACTTAACAAAACAAATAAAAATAGAACAGTGAAAAATGTTAATTTGTAACTTTCTAAACCAATATGCGGTCAATATGAAACCTTTCCTATTTATTTAACTCCACTGATACTATTAAAAACTTGCCAGATTGATTTTATTGTAAAAATAATTTTGTCTCAATGATGTTATTCTAATTGCTATTCATTATCAGTATCATCCACATAGAAAAGACAACTTGAACATAGTAGAGATATTTTTAGACAAATTTTATAGTGTAAACTGGAATGGAATAAGTCAATAAAGCTGTCATTCCTCCTCCTTCTGCCATGCAACCTAGGTCAAGTTCATAGCCCAATTTTCAGAAAAGTCAGAATTTCTAGAATAGTCACTAAATTTTGCAGTTAGTTCCCCAACTGACAAATGGTCAAAGAATATGCTGAGGCAATTTACAGATGAGGAAATCAAAGTTATACATAATCATATGAAAAATTGCTCTCAATCATTACTGTTTAGAGAATGCAAATTAAAGCATCTCTGAGGTACCACCTCATACCTCTCAGACTGGCCAATATGACCAGAAAGGACAATGATCAGTGTTGGAAGAGATATGGGAAATATGTAACACTAATACATTGCTAGTGGAACTGTGAATTCATCCAACCTTTCTGGAGAGCAATTTGGAACTATGCCCAAAGGGCAACAAAAATGTGCATATCCTTTGATCTAGCAATACCATTACTGAGTCTATACCATGAAGAGATTATGAAAAAGGATTAAAAATATCACTTGTTCAAAAATATTCTTAGCAGCCCTGTTTATAATGGCAAAGAATTAGAAACTGAGTAAAAATGTCCGCAATTGGGGAATGGCTGAACAAATTGTGGATTATGTATGTGATGGAACTCTATTGTTCTATTAGAAACCAGGAGGGATGGGAACTCAGAGAAGCCTGGAAGAATTTGCATGAACTGCTGCGGAGTGAGATGAGCAGAACCAGAAGAAAATTGTCTACTATAAAAGCAACATGGAGTTGATGATCAGTCTTAATGGTTTTGCTCATTTCATCAATCAGGGACAATTTTAGGTTATCTGCAATGAAGAATACCATCCGTACCCAAAGAAAGAATTGTGGAATTTAAACAAAGACCAAAGACTATTACCTTTAATTCAAAAAAATTATCTTCTTATGTAATTTTGCTCTTTTATGGTTTCTTTAAGGATATGATTTCTCTCTCAACACATTGAATTTTGATCAGTGTATACCATGGAAACAATGTAAAAAAACTATCAGACTGACTTCGGAAAGAAGTTAGATTGGGGGAAAATTGTAAAATTCATAAAACAATAAAAAATGTTTGCAACTAGATATTTGTTTGGAAGACTTGAGAAGTGAGAATGTGAACTTATGACCATCATTACTGCATACCTGAACTTTAAAAATGTCTTCCCAAACATTTTAACAAAAATATCAATTTCTGAACTGTCTGGGAACATAAACTGTCAATTAGTACTTCAGACTAATGCTACTTTAGGTTCTCTAGAAAGATTTTTAAAAATTCTTTTTAAGGGGGCAGCTAGGTGGCGTAGTGGATAAAACACCGGCCTTGGAGTCAGAGAACCTGGGTTCAAATCTGATCTCAGACACTTAATAATTACCTAGCTGTGTGGCCTTGGAGAAGCCACTTAACCCTGTTTGCCTTGAAAAAACCTAAAAAAACCCTTTTTAAGGTTTTTCTTTTCCTTTTCTAAAGTAATGGGAAATTAGGAAAAATGATTTTTATTACTGCTCATTTCTATCTTTGGATAGAATGTCTATGAGAAGGGCATGTACATTTCTCTCTGTGTCTCATCTCTGTTTCTGTCTCTGTGTCTCTTTGTCTCTATCTCTGTCTCTATATCTGTCTCTCTGATTCTGTCTCTGTCTCTATCTCTGTCTCTGCTTTCTGTGTAGCTTTTTCTATCTCTATCTGTCTGACTTTCTCCCTATTTATAAAGGTATTAAAACTATTAATTAAAATATTTTATTATATGATATTATACTATCATGGAAGACAGAGGCTATATGATTTATGGAGTAGAATACTGACTTAAAAATTAAAAAAAAATAACAATGACAACAATAATAACAGTTCAGTCCTATCTTTGTTTCATAACAGCCTGAGGCAAATCCCTTTACTTTTCCATGACCTATATAATATTCTAATAAATAAAATATATAAATTTGATGATTTGTGTTATTTGAGGGAGTTTCCACCCTGAAAATTTCCCACAGTAATGTAATCACAAGTTCAGACCTTGTCTCCCCTCTACCAAAAAAAAATCATATGATTACAGTCATCATGCTCTAAAAGAATTCATAAAAAGTCATAAAGATAAGTACATATATTTAAAGATAAGAACATTATCAAGAATATAATCTAGTCTTAGGCAATTAAATAACCTCTGCCTTCAAGGAGCTTATAAAACATGGAGAGATCCATGCAGATAAGGACAATACAAGGTAATTTAAAAAGGGAGTGAACACTAGTTCAGTCATTTCAATCATGTCCCACTCTTCATAATATCATCTGTGGTTTTCTTGCATAATATAGTTGTTTCCCATTTCCTTCTTCAGTTCATTTTATGCATGAGGAACTGAGGCAAACAGGATTAAGTGATGTGCATATGATAACACTACTAATAAGTGTCTGAGGCTAGATTTGAACTCTAGAACATGAGTCTTCTTGACTCCATGCTAGGCCCCCTATTCACTATTCTATAACTGCTCTGGAAAATCAGGTAAGTTTGACAAAGTCGGGGTGAGAGGAAGGGAGATTAATATCATGAATTCTTAGAGTGTAGAGATGATGATAGAATCACATGCTTAGAGCATAAATAGTCCCTGGAAATATCTGTAGAGGAAACAAAGAATTTTCAGCTATGAATGATAAAATTTGATGAATCTTTTCAAATATTGTCAAATAGTATATTATCAAATACTATAAAACTATGTCTGTCTGTACACTTTGGGGCACCTAAGTCTGAACAGCTTCTGGTCTTTACTTTTATAGATGTTTTGAAAAATAGTGTCAGTTAATTTGAATAATCCAGCCCATCATTCTTGAATCATAGGAAGAGAGAGGTAAAAGAAAAATATTTCTAAGGGGGAAACGGAGGCAAATATTAAAGAACTATGACATGATATAGAGTTATAGGTAAAAACTTGCTTAAGAAGTGAAAGAGTGTTGGAGGATAGAGTATTAATTTCTTCCCAAAGTCTTCCTTTTTAGAGGATAGGCACATGAACTTTTCAGGTTACTTCACATTCCATCATCAACTCTGCTTGATTTGGAATTTACAGAGTATCATGCCCCCAACACAGATATCCTCAGTACCCCCCCCCCACTATCAAAGCTCTTGAGGGTAGGAGCTTTCTTTTTCCTATTCTTATCACCAGGGATTAACTCAGTAATTGGCATTTAATAAAGTTTCATTGAATTGATTTGGAGGCTAATGATAGAAGTAACTTTACACAAGGAAGGCTGGTGATGATCACGTCCTAGGAGATGAAGAGAGATTTAGGAAGAATCACTCCTCTGCTGGCAGTACATTTCCCTCCTGGCCCTACCCTCAGCCCAGGACATAGTCTTATAAGTCATTTAAGCTCAGTGACTTCTGGACCCTGGTAGATGTAACCATTTTAGTTAATTGTGGCATTATTGTTATAAATTTCTCTCAGCATATTTTTTAAACCCAGAAAATTTTAATAGCCTAATGCATTATGATTGTTTTGCTGAGCTGTTTTAGATAGATAGATAGGAAGATAGATGGATGGATGGATGGATGGATAGATAGATAGATAGATAGATAGATAGATAGACAATAGATAGATAGATAAAGAGATCTGTTTATTTCTAAGGGAAGCTAATTACTAACCTTGAAGCTGTTTTAGATATAGAAATTAATATGCTAAAGATGTTTAAGTTCATCTGTATAGGTTTTATGAACAGAAAAGTATAGAGTCCCTTATATGCACCTTTTTTTTCTTCATGTCAGGAATGAGACTATGGCAGACACAAGGAATATAGAAAAAATGTGGAACCAGATCAAGTGCTTGAACAATTACATGATTTAGACTACCAATCAAGTGAACTGATATTTTTGCTGCTTGAACTCAGGTAGCTTTAAAAATCAGAATCAATTATTTGATTAATAAACATGTACTTGCTGAGTACAGTGTGTAAGACACTGAAGAAACAAAGATAAAAAATGAAACTTTATTTTCAAGGAGACTATATTTAATCAAACGGAGAGTATTTCACAAATCACAATTCTTTATTTGTTTTCTGAAAATCCAAAGGTAATTGATATAATTTTACACTAGAAAAGAAGGCATTATGTCAGTACCATCATAATCATATTATCTTAAGGATGAGAACCACTAGGGACATCCATTCCTCTTCTCTCCTTCTTACACAGAATCAGTCAATGACTACTTAAGAAAGAAGTCACACCTTTCCCCACCATCAGTCATATTCTTTTATGACCATTTCCCTCAATGCAACTGCTCCCAATTTCCTATTGAAATTTGCAGTCCTCTTCCATTATGCCCTCTCTAATATCTATATTCTACTGCTCTCTACCTTCATGTTTTGTTTAATTTATTCTTCTTTCATTCCATTCATATTCTGAAACTGATGGAGGCCTAACCTCTTTAGAATGCAATCCATATCTGGTCATCCTCTCCACCATGTTTCATGACTACAATTTAATTAAAATTATGTAAATAGAGTAGGCAAAATGTCTGGTTATTTTGATGCAGAAATGAATGAATTTTCCATATAGCAATGAACTAGAAATAAAATAGATCTACATTTGGTGGAGAAATGGATAAGCAAATTGTGGGTCTTGGATATTACTTCTCTATAAGAGTTGAAAATTATGAATACTGTTAAAATGACTATTTAATATAGATCACTGCAAAGTGAAGTAAACTGAGTCAGGAAGACTGCACTCAGTGACTACAACATAAATGGAAAGAACAGTAACAATAAGGCAATAGAATGTGAATATTGTGGAATTATAATGATCATGTTTGGCCCTTCAAAAAGATATGAGAAAAAGAAAAAACAAATAAAAGAAAATATCTATATCTTTTTATTCTTTGAAGTGATGGAAGTCCATAGTTTTGGAACATGGCATATATACATAAGTGGAATTTTTGATACACTGATTAGTTTTGTTGAACATTTTTTCCCCTCTTCTTCATTTAAAATTTACTTTTTATTCAATCTTTAAGAAATGATTCTTTAGGTCTATGGGTCACATAAAATGCAAAATTCAGATTATGTAAAACTGTTCATCATAATAATTTTATCTTAAATATAATTTATTTTAAACAAACAAAATTATTTTAAAATTATTTTAAATATAATTTAATAGAATTAAATAATTTTTTGTTGTTCAATTGTTTTCAGTCATGTTCAAATTTTTGGGAGCTCATCTGCAATTTTCTTGGCAAAAATATTACAGTGGTTTGCCATATCTTTCTCCAGCTCATTTTATATATGAGGAAGGGAAACAAAAAGGTTTAAATTATTTTATGTAGCATCATACATGTAGTAAGTGTTGGATGGCAAGTTTGAGCTCAGATCCTCTTGACTCCAGGGTCAGCACTTTATCCTCTGTGCCACCTAGTTGCCTAATTAAATAATACAATTTGATTTTAAAAAGAAGATAATAGAAAGAAGGAAATGACATGCAATTCTTATTTTGTTGTTTTATTTTTCAGTCATGTAGAATAACTCATGGATTGGAAGGAAGAGAACAAATATAACTAGCATAGAGTTGAAACTCAGGAAAAGAAGCATAGCACTTAATTACCTTAAATGAGTTCAAATTATGAAATACAGGTGTTATATCCCAGTGTCCTAAAAGAACCAACAGATGCGATTGCTGATCCATAGTACTTGATTTTTTAAAGATTGTGGGGAGTGGAAGAGATGCTTTCTACTAATTAATGAGCAAAAGTGCTATTTTTTTCAAAGAGTAAAGAGAGCAGAATCTAAAAACCGTAGTCCAGTTGGTTGATTAAGATACTCAGATATTTCTGGACTATATTAAAGAGATTATTAGTGAACATTGTAGAAAGAAAGTAGGCATTACAAAGAGCAAGCATGACTTCAATCAGAAAAAAAAAATCACCTTGGCTGATTTTTTTATAACAAAACTACTAGATAAAAAAGCTTTGGATAAATTTACCTTCAGTTTAGTAAAGCATGTGAAAATTTCTTATACTACCCTTGTATAAAATAAGATAGAGATATATAAGGTAAGATAGAGAAATATATATGTTAAACAAGAATTCATTTAGCTATATTTGGATCTGGTTTATGGCTAGGCATGAGAAAAGCATCATTAATATTTCAATATCAAGTTGGAAGGACATGTTTTTATATAATTCCTGAAAGATTCATACTTGGTCTTATATTGTACAATATTTTAGTAATACATAGATGGAATGCTTATTAAATTTTCAGATGACACAAATTTAGGACTTATAGTTTGCGTATTGAATTGTAGAATCAGTATCCAAAAAGATCTCACTAAGCTATAACACTGGGATGACTTGAGTAAGATAAAATTTAATAAAGATAAAATTGAAGAGTTATATTAGAGTCCAAAAAATTCAATTTCATAAGTACATTATAGGGAATGTATAATGAGACAAAATTTTTTCTGAAAAAGCATCTAAAGCTTTTAGTGAATTTAGATCAATATTGTCTTCATTAATTATGGCATCCAGTAATTATAATGATAATGTGATCTTAGGCTACAGTAAGAGAAGAGAGTGAACAGAGCAAGACAATCAGAAGTCTCCTTGTATTTTGTCCTAGTAAGAGCTCATTTGGAATAGGTTATTCAGCTATAAGCACCTACTATTATGCTTCTCTTTGAAACAAAATCAAACATCATGATTTTATTAATTCTTAAACATAAAGCATTTAATTAATTATAAGGAAAAAGTAAAACTCATTCTAAAATTTATCCAATAGAAATAAATCAGAAGAAACTAAAACATTGATGTCTATCCATAAATTTAGGTCCAAGTTTTCTACCAGTGCATGTATTGTTTGTGACAAAGAGTGACTGGTGCACATTTTTAGAAGCCTTGCAGGTAGGTATGGGAATGCGGAAGCCCATATGTCCAAGGTAACTCACAACTCTGGACAGTGTGTATCTTGTTATCCTTAGTCACTTCAGGAAAAATCTGTATCACAAAAAGCAGTTTCTCTGCTAACTGGTCCCCTTTTGATCTCCTCAGCTCTCCTGCTGCGCAAAGCCACTCCTGTTTTGCTTCTGAGCTGATGAATCAGTGACAAGCTCTTTTAACCTAATGAAAAAAATGTTATGCTCGTTTAGTGACAGGCAGTTTTTTTAAACCAGAAAATTGGCAGGCTCCTCAGATCTGCAAACAGCATGAGATTTCACTTTGTTCAATAGGCATCAAGAGTTTTCTAAAAAGCAAAGCACAGTTCGTAACAAAAGAGATTAAAAAGTCTATCTTGCCTAATCTTTCTCTATCTCAAAACATGGGAGGAAGTAGAAGGCAATGAAGAACTCTAGTCTTAATAGGTTTCCACTCTTACAGGCTTTAGAGGTTTCAGTTGTTTGTTAATTTTTGGTTTCTCATGGAATTTGTGAAATCTGAGTAAGTAGAATGTCTGGAGCAAAAACAGCATCATCAGCTCTATCCCCTGAAAAGAGTCACAGGGTCATAACTTCTAAAATCTGATGGAGCTCTTGAAGTTACCTAGCCCAACCTGAATTCTCTCCACAGCATTCCCAAATATCTTCCATTTGAAATTCTACAGGGAAGAAAACTGCTATGTATCATAACAGCCCATTCCACTTTTGGATTGCTACCATTATAAACAAGACTATTCCTTATACCATGCCAAAATATATCAACCAATATTAATACCTTAAGCCTCCTACAAGTGAATGAGATTATTTCAGACAGGCAGTCAAAGAATCTTATTTTTCCTGTTATCAAAACTCCACAGAGATGCTCTACTCTGCCCAACTGTAATTCATTTTGTTGGGGGAAATAATTCTTTACTAAACAAGTAGGTCCATGAGGAAAGCACCTGAACTAACATTGTGGCACACTCAAGGGTAAATAAGTCAACTGTTCAAAGATCCTTTCAGCTTGTGATGATGTGTAAATGGCCAAATTAGTAAGGAAAGTTACTGGGGAATACCCAATTTTATATGACTCCTTAAATAATACTTGGGATTCAATTTGAAGATGATTGGAAATGTGTTCTGGAAAAGGTTGATAGTAGTTGGAAAAAGGATCTTATGAAGAAATATGTTTAAGAGATGGAGTATATTTATTGATCTACTTATATATGATAACTTGGTTTAGAAAAAAGACTGACAATTCAATTCAATTCAATTTAGTTGAACAAATTTTTGTTAGCAACTATTCTGAAAGGACTATGGTAGACCCTAATAAATATACCTTCTTGCTAGTTATTTTAACATTAGAAGTCTGTCAAACCTTAGATGAATTATAATATAAGGCAATAGACAAAGAAAAAATTGTTTAAAAGTATTCAATACATCCTAGTTCAATATGGCCTTAATTATCTGAGATTCCATATTAATGAAGACATCTTTCAGAAAGCATCTAGGATTGCTTAATCTTTTCAACTTAGAAGAGTAAATGGAACTACAATGGGAGAAGTGGGGGAAATAGAGTATAATGAGACCACAGTTGTCCAATACTAAACTTTCCAAAGTACCATAGGGCATCTCTACGCTCAGATAACTGAGACTTGGTGTATTTTCTTCTTTAATAGTGCACAAAAAGACGGAATTGTCAAAATCATAAAAATTCACTCTTACACCTACTGAGTCATGCAGAAAATTTTCGCAGAACATTGTCTCTTTTGGTCAATGAATTCTAAAAAGAGGTGAACCATGTTGTGACATGTCATGTTTCATATGGACACTAGCAAGTCCAGTGATTGAAAGCAGCTGTTAACATTTTCCCTAAACTACTCCTTCAGGCATTATTTGTATTCCCTAATTATGAAGACAAAAGACAGCAGGCTAGACAGTAGACCTTGGATTCAGGTGGACTTGAGTTCAAGTACTATCTCGGAAGGTAGCTGGTGATGATGCCTAGATTATTTATTTCTCTCTGTGCTTCCAGAAAATATAGAACTATAGAAATTGCAGGTCACTTTCCAAAATACATTCAACAAAAGGGAAATTCTATGACTTGAGTTCTCTAAACCAATGTAATTGCAAGTTTAGATTATTATTGTTAGAATACACACATTTGTTTCATAGATCTAGACAGAGGTATAATTTTTCTGGTACATTAAAATTCTCCCTTTTGAGATTTTAGCAGTCAATTTCCAATAAATATACAGTTATTACATAAATTCTTAAGATTGTAGACTAATTCAATTTTCTCACTTTACAAATAAGAAAATTGGGACACATGGAGGTTAAGCAGTGACAACTGCAGTGTCAAGATAGGATCTAAATGCAGCTTCTTTAACTCTACAGCCATTACTTTCTTCACTGTACCATGATATCTAGTGCAAACACAGCAACATCAACAACACCACAATAGTCCTAAAATATTCTGAATTTGAAAAATACTTATCAGGTAAATGCTTTATTATAAACGAATTTTAAATCTTCACTTTCTGTTTCTTAGTGAAGGTCTATTGCATTAGCAATCTTATATTTCAGCAATTAAATGAGTGTCTTAAATGAATCAAGAATTCTTGAAATTCATAGATTTTTAAAATGATAAATTCAATAATTACATTTTCCTTTTTAAGTTTCTTTTTTATGGACCATTTGTCTTTGAAATTTATTTTCATTCATTTATGCACATGCATTGCTATGTTTATCTGTAAAGAGACATTTATTTATATACTTTGAAAATTAGTGTACTTCATGTTTTGTGACTTATCAACAAAAATAAGAAATGCAGGTATTTAGGAGAGAGAGAGAGAGAGAGAGAGAGAGAGAGAGAGAGAGAGAGAGAGAGGAAGGCAAGATTGGGGCAAAGCATCTTCTAACCAAATCTTAGGCAATGAGAAGTATTCCATTCTTTTATCCCAGGAAAAGTCATTGTAATTTAAAATGCTATCTCAATAGCCATAACTTTTGTGTTGTATGGTACTTATATGTTTGAATGCAGTTTTTAAAAAACAAAACATTTCAGACAGCAGAATGAAAGAACAGTTAAAAAGCATAATATAAATAAAATATGCATTATAACAGGAGAACAAGAGTTGAATTTTTATGCATCCATGCACACAAACCTTTGGGCTCCAAACAACCAGGCACTGAAAACACAATCAACCAACTAAAGCAGCATTTGTAGTTGAATGCTGTTAACTATTTTAATGGAAAGATATCAGGTTTAATGTGCCATACATCTTCAAAGGACAAGGCAAATTGATATAGGAGTTAGTAAAACAGTTTTTATGGATTGTTTCATCATTATACAGTCATATGGAAGAGAACTACTAAAGCTTAACCAATATTTGCTCTCTGTACAATATCATAGTTTAGTCTGTTAGATTTTAAATCAAGTTTCATTTTTTAAAGTGATCTTTTTAGAAAGATGGACAATTAATGATGGACAATTTATACTTTTATTTAATACAAGGGTAAAAGTGCCATAAAGAGCAAAACTCATACCAGACATAGGTAGATCAATCTAGATGTAAATGTCTGCCTATCTCTGTCTATCAATCTATTATCTCTATCTATATTTAAATATATATATGAATTATATATATATATATTTATATATTTATATGTATATATGTATTGGGCAGCTAGGTTGTACAGTGGATAGCGAACCAGGTCTAGAGTTAGGAAGACTCCTGGACAAATTCTATTTTGTAAAATGAGCTAGAGATGGAAATATCAAACCATTCCAGTGTCTTTGCCAAGAAAACTTCAAAATGGGGGTGGGAAGGGAAGGTGGAAGGAAATTTTGTAACTTAAAAATATACATGTGCATATGGATGGAAAAAAATTAAATAAAAGAAAACTCCAAAAGGGATCATGAAGAGTCTATCACAACTGAAAAATGTCAACAAGATTACACACAGACATAGAAGAGTACACAAGGTTGCATGTGAAAAAGTGGGGCTATTACAAGTTCCTAGATGACTATATCGGTTGGTTGAGGCTTTAGGGATTCTGTTTTTGGGAATGTAGAAACAATTCCTTGATTTGACTCAGCCCAATGGTGCCCAGAGATAATGGAGGGCTACATTAGCTCTCTTCTATGAGTCTTTACAGGGCCTCACTCCCACTCTGTTCCCTTATGGAGATGGTAAAGGGGGAAAATCAGGGTACTGTTTCCTCACCTCAAAGTTACAGGGTATCTCAAATTACTAGACCAAAACATCCCACAAGCAGGAAGCAGACAAAGTGGTTCTGATATCTCTCAGAAATTTTCCAAGATAATCCTGAAAGATGAATTGGGAGTTAAAAATATATTTATAGAGAAAAGAATCCTTTTCCAACCCTTTTCAACAGCATGAATTATAATTTCATGTCACTAAATAAACTATGGCTGTTTAGAATCATATTTGCTAGAGTGGGGGAAAAGTGTGCCATACTTCTGATTCCAAAACCAGGCTAATCTTTCTTGACTGAGGTGATTTAGTGATTCTAAAGATTCCTAGGAATTCTTTACCTCTATTTCTAATAGCTCCTACGTGGATTATTATTAGTAATATGAACATATCCTGCTGAAATACTATTACTTTGGCTTTTAACACTGTCCTCTGCTTTTAAAAATATACTCAAGAAATGGCCACACTGTTATCAAATAATAACAGCAATCAGCTATTTATTAATCATTTAAATTTATATCAAACGCTATTCTAGGAACTGGAAGTATCAATACAAAGAATGAGATTCTCTATGTCCAAAGAGGCTGCGTTGATAAATGGGTACCAGTTTAGCATCAGAGTCAGGATGATGTGGATTCATATCTTGCTCTGGAGCATGCTGGTTGTGTATGACAATTATTTGTGACTTTAAATTGCTAGACAATTTCTGATTTACAGTAGCAGAGAGAGTTTTCTTGGTTGGAGATCTCTATATCAGAAAAAATCACAGATCTTCATCAAAATATTTTTTTCCTCAAAAAATATACACCATAGTAATAATTGTTGTGTCAAATTTTTCCTTATCAAATCTCTATTTTAATAGATTAAAAAAATAGGTTGGGGGTATTGTACTGCTACTGGAATTGACTATGGGAGAATTAGGTTTTCTTAGGAGAGAGGTACTCAGAGCTAGTATCATTTAAAAACAAAGTGATGGGGGCAGCTAGGTGGCCCATGGATAGGGCACTGGCCCTGGAATCAGGAGGACCTGAATTCAAATCCAGCCTCAGACATTTAATAATTGCCTAGCTGTGTGACCTTGGGCAAGTCACTTAACCTCATTGCCTTAAATAAATTAGAAGTTTTAAAAAATAAAAATAAAGTGGTAGAAAACATTAAATTTTTCTTATATACCTTATGGACTCAGTTCTCTCCCCTGATGTCTTATCTGATTTGTTCCCTTGCACCTTCTATCCTTGTGCTATAGATTTTATTATTTTCTCTAGAAGAAAACAGTTACCTATATATTTTCCTTTATGAATAACTAGGCACTTGCTTCCTTGCAACACTTAATTGAATAAGGGTTAACAATATGAGGATGTTATTTAATTAATGGATAATTATGGTACTAATTTATATGTTAAAGATGAAAAAAAGTTAAATCAGAGAATCAAGCTTTTTTTTAAAAAACAGCTCAATTCTAAGGGTAAAAATCAGAATTAGAATGTCTATATCTAATTCACAATACCTCAAACTTTATTAACTGTTAAGGCAACATTTTACTGGCTCCTCATCTACATAGATATGGAAGTCATTATCTCTGCCCTTCTTTCTCCTGATGAATTGCCTCAGGTCAGAATTAGATATCCAGTCAATTGGTAAGACAGGCAAGACCACAATCAGAAAAAAAAATAACACTCTACCAGGTACTCTTCTGGGTTTCCTCTAGACCTCTCCATCCTTTTTTTTCCCTCAATCAAATAAAAACTCATCTAGCACATGATCATAATACTTTATATATAGTGAGTTCAGAACTTAATTTATTGTCTTATATTTCTCAATGTCCCATCATGTCTTTTAAATACTCTAAGAGAACTTCAATTTCCTCAGGCTCTCAAAGTGGTATGCACCTTGACTGAACTTTGACATGGAGCCAACATTTATCATAGTTTTAGTGAAGCATATTATTTTCTTTGGTTTCTCTCAAAATTAGTGACATTTTCTTCTCCTTTGATCATTAAATATTTCACATTCAAGCTGGAATTATAGAAAGGTGACCAAAATATTTAGATATATTTTCCAACTAAATGAACCACAATCACCTGAAGCAATTTATGCTAGAATTTACTGTCTTTTCTTCACCCCCCCACCCCCCCCAAATCACAAAGTTCATCTAGTTTCCAAAATTCTATTTGAGAGTACTTCCGGGGCAGAGCCAAGATGGTGTCTTAAAGCTAACATGCTTCTGGAGCTTTTCCCTACCAAATATAAATGAAGCCTCTACTCTGACATTCAGGCTTCAGATCCCACCAAGATAAAGTGAAGTTTCAAAGAATTTTTTAGTGGTAGACAACAAGATGGATCTTCAGTGAAGATCTGTCTCTTTGGGGGGGAAAGGGAAAATAAAGCCCACAAAGCAGTGGAGCTGGAATGCCAGTTGGAGGCTTTTAGTCACAGTGCAATCCAGGTCCTGACAGCTTGACAATAGCAGAGATCCCAGCAGCTAGATAGCAAGCCAGCAGGGAGGATCCCAACCCCAGACAAAGTCTGAACCCTGGGAATAGCATCAGACCTGGACACAAAGGAGGAAACAAACCTCTGTAAAGGCAAGAACTGAACTGCATGGGTAACATCTTGGCCAATGACAAATCAGGGATGAGACCGCAGTCCCAGCAAAAAAACAAAAAAGCTTGGATCTATATTCCCTATAGCCTAGGAGCAGAGCTAAAACAAGATGGTCAAAAAAGCTTAAAGAGCACTCACTATAGAAAACTACTTTATAGACAAAGATGTTAACAATGCCATATCTGAAGAAAAAAATCAGTGAAAAATCATTCATGAGGAAGTCTCAAAACAGTCTATGAATAGAACTCAAACACAAAAACTCACTGAAAAATGTAAAAACCAAAGAAGAAAGGAAAAAAGAAAATGAAAAAAAGAAATGAGAGTCATACAGGAAAATTATGAAAAATTGACCAGAGAATTCAATACCTTTGAAAAGGAAACTCAAAAGGTAAAGGAAGAAAATAAAACTCTAAAAAGTAGAATTGAACAAATAGAAACCAATGAATCTATGAGATGACAAACAAAATAAAAAAGGTTGAAAAAATTGAAGAAAATATAAAGCACATTTCAGGGAAAAACAAATCACTTGGAAAATAGAATCAGGAGTGGCAATCTATGAATCATCAGACTATCAGAAAGCCTAGATCAAAAAAAAAAAAGAACCTGGAAAACATCATGCAGAAAATTATTAAGGGAAAACTGTTCAAATCTGCTAGAACAAGAAGACAATATAACCTTTGAAAGAATACACAGAACCCCTCCAGAAAGAGATACTAGGATAAAAACTCAAAGGGCTATTCTAGCCAAATTCCAGAACTCTCAAATAAAGGAGAGAATATTGCAATCAGCAAAAAGAAAGCAATTCAAATATAAAGGAAACACAATCAGATTCGCACAGGACCTATCAGGCTCAACTTTGAAGGACTGGAAGACCTGGAATACCATATATTGGAGTGCAAGGGACTTTACAACCCAGAATTTACTACCTTGCAATATTCAGCATATACTGTCACTGAAAAAGATGGATATTCAATAAGACAGAGGACTTCCAGAATTTCCTTACACAAAGATCAGAAATGAACAGAGAATTCAATCTACAAATATACAACTCTAGAGCTGCATAAAAATGTAAATGAAAAGGGGAAAGAAAAAATGAAACAAAACAAGTGTTGTTCAAGACCATCAAATTGTATACATCCCTAAAAGGGAAGATATAATACTTCTAATTCTTGGGAACTTTACTTCTCTTAGGATAACAAAAAAGTCCAATAGAATTAAAGAGATTGGACTTAAAGGATATGGGTATAGTTCAGTCTTGTCTCTCCTTGAAGAAATCCAAGATGACATTACTATGTTTGAGACCAAAAGCCCTAATGAAAAGCAGGGATGTGAACTTTAAACTTAAGTAACTCATTATCTTTTAACAAGCTTTAACTCTGCTGTGCTGACAAAGCTTAGCACTAACTTTTATGAGAGCATCATAGACTTGGGAAACTGCATCTTCTTAAAAGGCACATTGGTAATGAAGCTTTATTTAACATGTATGCACCCAGTGGTAAAGCAAACAAATTCTTAGAGGAAAAGCTGAGTGAATTAGCAGACATAGATAGCAAAACTCAGTGTCTCCCATAACTTAAAATCATTTGTGAAGTCCTCAAGTTAGAACTCCAGAGCCTACCATTACTTACAGCTCTTTATGGTTCTTGTAGTTACTTCAGGGTTTGAGTTAATCCTTACTTCACATAACAAAAGGTTAAGTACCCTGAGTGGGGAGTGGAGGGCAAAGTGTGAGAGAACATAGTCCTCAAGGGAAGGATACAATTAGTTCAAGAAATGATTTGGGATTGGATGATACTTTGACTCATGAGGAGGACTGTGTGTCATAGGAGGGTACTTGAACTGGGTAAGGTTAAAAAAGTGATTATAATTATAATTTGATGTAATTTGAGGCAATGTTGCTTATCAACCAATCAATCTGTGATGATCCTTTGATAACAATATGAGCTTATCAAGCAATCAAAAAATCGAATTATGATTGATGATACCTGATTAATAATACATGAGAGATAACTAACACCTTGTGAAGAGGCACAAAGATTTATAATTTTAGAGGGAAAGAAGGGAGAGTGTGAATACTGAGTAAATTCTATTCAATAGATTCCCACTTGGGTTTAAAAATCTATCCTACAGAGATATCTACAGGGAATGGAGAGATGGGGAAAGGGAAAGATAACAGAAGAAGAAACTGAAAAAAGGGAAGGTGAAGTTACAAGTGAAAATAAACTGAAAGTTAAATTTTAAAAGAAAAGTTAAAGGGGAAATGGAGTACAATTTTGGTGAGGAGGAATAAGAGGAAAGGAAAGAGAAAAATAAAAATGGAGAAAGATAGAATGGAAGGAAATACAGAATCAGTAATCTTAACTGCAAATGTGAATGGTATGGAGGGCGGCTAGGTGGCAATGGATAAAGCACCCCCTGGAGTCAGGAGTACCTGGGTTCAAATCCGTCTCAGACACTTAATAATTACCTAGCTGTGTGGCCTTGGGCACGCCACTTAACACCATTTGCCTTGCAAACCCCCCCCAAAAAAGTAAAAAAAAAATGTGAATGTAATGAACTATCCCATAAAACATAGTTGTAAATGCGAATGGGATGATTTGACACATAAAATGGAAGCAGATACCTGAATGGATTAAAAATCAGAATTCTACAATATATTGTTTACAAGAAACACATTTGAAGCAGAAAGATACACAGGGTAAAGGTAAAAGGATGGAGCAAAATATACTATGCCTCAGTTAAAGTAAAAAAAAAATCAGGAGTAGCAGTACTGATCTCAGATAAAGTAAAAGCAAAAATCAATCTTATTAAAGGGATAAGGAACGAAACTACATCTTCTTAAAAGGCACTGTTGGTAATGAAGTTTTATTTAATATGTATACACCCAGTGGTAAAGTATCCAAATTCCTAGAGGAAAAACTGAGTGGATTAGGAGACATAGATAGCAAAACTTTAATAACCTCCCTCTCTCAGAAGAAGATAAATCTAATCGCAAAATAAAGAAGAAGCAAGTTTAGAATGTAAATGGAATCTCAGAAAAGTTAGATATGCTAGATATCTGGATAAAACATAATGGGTAGATAAAAGAATATAATTTTTCTTGGCAATACATGGCACTTTTACCAAAAATGACCAAGTACAATCTTATAATCAAATGCAGAAAGGCAGAAATAATAAATCCATACTTCTCAGGCCACAATGCAATAAAAATTAAATGTAATAAAGGGTCAGAGAAAGATAAACCAAAAACTAATTGGAAACAAAATAACTTAATCTTAAAAAATGGGCAGATCAAACAGCAAATAATATATATAATCAACAATTATATCCAAGAAAATAATACTAATGAGACATCATACCAAAATTTATAGGTTATAGCCAAGGCAGTTTTGAGGGGAAACTTTTAAAAGAAAGAAATAAAATAACCAAATTACCAGTATCAAAACAAGATAAACTTACCACCAATGAGGAGTTCATTAAAGAGATAATTTGGAGCTACTTTGGCAAACTGTATGCCAATGAATTTGATAATCTGAGTGAAATGGATGAATATTTACAAAAATACAAACTTCCCAGATTAAGATTAGAGGATATAAAACATTTTAAATAGCTCCATTTCAGAAAAAGAAACTGAAGAAACCATCATCAAACTCCCTAAGAAAAAGTCTCCAGGTCCAGATGGAATTATAACTGAATTCTACTAAATATTTAAGGAACAATTAATTTCTATTCCACATAAACTATTTTAAAAAATAAGACAAGGAGTTCTGTCAAATTCCTTTTATGACATCAACATGATACAGATATCTAAACTAGGAAGAACCAAAACAGGCAAAAAAATTATAGACCAAACTCCCCAATGAATATTGATGCAAAAATCTTAAATAAAATTTTACCAGTGAGACTACACCAAGTTATTACTAGGTTAAAAATCAATTTGGATTTATACCAGGTAGGCAGAGATGATTCACTATTAGGAAAACACTCAATATAATTGAACATATGAATAGCAAAAACAACAGAAATCATATGATGCTGAAAAAGTCTTTGATAAAATACAACATCCATTTCTATTAAATATACTAGAAAATTTAGGAATAAATGGAGTTTTCCTTAAAACAATAAATATTATCTATCTAAAACCATCAACAAACATTATATGTAATGGGGATAAACTCAGAGCATTTCCAATAAAATCAAGGGTGAAACAAGGATGCCCATTATCACAATTACTATTCAATATAGTATTTAAAATGTTAGCTGTAGCAATTAGGGAAGAAAAAGAAATTGAAGGAATCAGAATTGGCAACGGGGAAGCAAAGCTTTCACTCTTTGCAGATGATATGATGGTATATCTAGAGAACCAAAAAATCATCTTAAAAACCCCTTGAAGCAATCAACAAATTCAACAAAGTAGCAAGATATAAAATAAACCAACATAAATCTTCAGCATTTCTATATATAAACCCCAAAAACCTAAGAGCAAAAGATAGAAAGATAAATTCCATTTAAAGTAACTATAGGAAACATTAAATACTTAGGAATCCACCTTCCAAGATCAACCCAGAAACTGTATGGATACAATTATAAAGCACTTCTAACCCAAATAAAGTAAGATCTAAATAATTGGACAAATGCCAATTGCTCATGGTTAGGTTGAGTTAATATAATAAAATGACAATTCTACCCAAATTAAAGTACTTATTCAGAGCCATACTGATCAAACGTCCAAATAACTGTTTTATTGAGCTATAAAAATAGTAACAAAATTCATCTGGAGCAACCAAAGTTCAAGAATAGTAGGGAAGGGGAGGCTAGGTGGTGCAGTGGATAGAACACCGGCCATGGAGTCAGGAGTACCTGAGTTCAATTTCAACCTCAGATACTCAATAATTACCTAGTTGTGTGGCCTTGGGCAAGCCACTTAACCCTACTGCCTTGCAAAAAACTAAAAAAAAAAATAGTAGGGGAACTGGTTTTTAAAAATGTAAAGAAAAGTGGCTCAAATCTAACAAATCTAAAATTATACTATACAACAACAGTCAACAAAACTTCATGGAATGGATCAAGAAATAAGAGTAATGGATCAGTGACTAGAATAGGTTCAAAAGAAACCACAGTCATTTACTGCTTGACAAACCCAAAGATATCAGCTTCTGAGATAAGAACTCATTATTCGACAAAAATTGTTGAGAATTTTTCCAGGTTGGGAAAATAGAATGGCAAAAACTAGGCAAAGACCCACATCTCACACCCCATAACAAAATAAAGTCAAAATTAGATTCCTCTGGAATTCTGGTTGTTCATTATACTAATCAGAATCTTTAATTCATTCAAGTCACTTTTCTTTACAATTTGTTATTATTTTATAAATTGCTTTTCTGATCTGCTATCTTTATTCTTCAGAAATTCATATAAAATTTTCCAGGTTATTCAGTAACTGTTTCTTTCATTATTCCTTATGATGTTTGATTCCTTATGATGGCTTAGAAAAGTCATATTATTAACAACAGTGCTGAATGTTGGTTCAGGATCAAAAAATATGAAAATATACTTTCTGCAGTAGTATAGGAATAAGAAAAACACAAATAACTTAAGAAATAATTCTAATAGTGTACCATTCATTAATACAAAATCAAATTAACATAGTGCTTTACAGTTGTCATATCACATTAACTCTATTATCTCATTTGAATCTAACAAAAAATCCTTCAAGATCAATCCAATCTCCTTTTTATATCATAGAAGTAGCTACTTCTCTAGTATAAGATATCAAACAAATATCTGAGATGAGATTCCTCACCTAAATTCCAAACACACTACCTTTGCATTCAAGCCTGTTCCCAGAGTTTAATATTCTACAGAGGAACCCATTTTACAATTATATAATTGACTGATAACGGAGGGGGGGGGGGAAGATTTCATGATGCTTATTGTCTATTGACTAGAAAAAAAAGTATAGTCTCAAAGAAGATATGTCTCATGCATCTGTTTAGATTATGCAAGTTTCCTTGACAGACATTAGAAATAACTGTTGAATCAAGACTCTGACAATAGACTTACATCTCTTTCTACTGTACTATACTGTTTCCTTCATTTGAGGATTCTGTGAATATTAATTACCAAGTGATTCACAAAATCCTACTAATTTAAATCCAATGACTCCAAATCACTTCTAAGATCAAATATTGAAGGTGCTGATATTCAAAGACCTTCAAACCTGACCCCTTCCCAACTTTCCCATCTTCTTGCATCTTATTTCCCTTACATACTCTTTAATTCAATATCCCAGTTTCCTTGCTATTCTTTAAATAAGTCATCTCAACCCTCCACAATTTTTAATTGCTCTCCCACTATGAATGGAATATTGCCTCCTCATGTATTCGTCCTGATTTCTCTGACAAATACTACCTACATACAGACTTTGGAGATTATCACTAGAAAGGAGAAATGAAGAAAGATGAGGAAGAAGTACATGGGTCAACTGGAAATTGCCTACCAGTACTGTTTTTTTTTTCCATGCCTTGTCCTTTGGGTTCTCTCTTCAGTCTCTCTAGGAGAGGGCCACAGATGTCACTGCCTTAGCTCCCCTAAGTGAGGAAACCCACCACTGAAGCAATTGATGGAGCACTGATCCATGAGTCAGAAAACATGGATTCAAATTTGGCCTCAGATGCTCGATACCGGCTGTGAGACATTGGGCAAGTCACTTAAGCCCATTGCCTCAAAAAAGAAAGATTGATTCTTGGAGAAGTTGAATGACGCAGTAAACAAAGTGTTATGCCTGGAGTTAGAAAGATCTTCCTTCAAACTCAGCTTCAGACACTTAGTTGTATGTTTCTTGGAAAGTCACTCAGCTTCTGTTTGGCTCAATTTTCTGAATTGTACAATAGAAGTAATAATAACACCTACCGGGTGGCTAGGTGGCGCAGTGAATAGAGCACCGGCCTTGGAGTCAGGAGTACCGGGGTTCAAATCCGACCTAAGACACTTAATAATTACCTAGCCGTGTGGCCTTGGACAAGCCACTTAACCCCATTGCTTGAAAAATCTAAAAAACATAATAATAATAACACCTACCTCACAATACTATCTCATTTGATCTTCACAAAAACCTTGTGAGGTAGGTGCACAATTTACTCCCTTCCATTCCTCCGCCTCACCCCCCACAAGAAAACCTATTTTTAAACATTTACCATCACATTGCTACCTCCATTTATAGATCTATGATCTTGTGATCTTTTCTTAAAGAAGCATAGTGAAAAATAGCAGCCCATTCTATCTGGTTTGGGGTTTTTCTTTTTTGCAATTATGTAAAACATTTCCATATTAGTCAGTTTGTACAAGGATGTGAATAAAAAAAGAAAGATAATTTAAAAATAGCATGCTTCATTCTGCATACAAGCAATATCAATTCTTTCCTTAAAAATGTATAATGGGGCATCTAGGTGGCGTAGTGGATAAAGCACTGACCTTGGAGTCAGGAGTACCTGGGTTCAAATCTGGTCTCAGACACTTAATAATTACCTAGCTGTGTGGCCTTGGGCAAGCCACTTAACCCCATTTGCCTTGCAAAAAAAGTGTATAATATGCTTCATCATTTGGGATTATTTTTGGATCATTGCACTGCTTGGATCATTGAACAGATTGATGTTATTGTGCAAAACATTCTCCTGGTTCTATTCACTTCATTGTACATCAGTTTAGGTAAATCTTTACAGGTTTTTTCTGAAATCAGTCTGTTTGACATTTCTTAAAGCACAATAACTTTTGTAACCAATCCCCAATTGATGGATATCCCTTTGATTAAAAGAGCTACTATAACTATTTTTATAGAAATAGATACTTTCTTCTTTTTCAGGGGATGCTTTTGGGATATAGATCTAGATCACGGGGTATGTATGCACCATTTAAAGGTCTTTAGACATGGTCCCAAATTGCTTTTCAGAATGGTGGAATCAGTTTACAACTCAATCAGTAATGCATTAGTGTCCCAGTTTTCCCACATCCTCTCCAATATTCAACATTTTCTTTATTTATCATATTAATCACTCTGATAGAAGTGAGGTGGAACATCAGGGTTGTTTTAATTTGAATTTTTATCTATAGTAAATTTTTATAGGACTGTAATTAACTTTGATTTCTTTGTTTGGAAGCTGCCTGTTTATATCCTTTGACCATTTATCAATTGATCTGTTTATAAATTTTGTTTATATGCTTATGTTCATATGTTTATGCATTTATTTATATTGTATTTATATTGTTTGAAATCAGTTCTCTATATATTTGAGGAATTAGGCCTTTATCATATTCTTGGTACAAAATTTTCCCGTTTTCTATGTTTCTTCTAATTTTTGTTCAATTGGGTTTTTTGAGTAAAACGAATTTTATATAATCACAGTTATCTATTTTATATTTATGTAATGCTTTCCATATATCTCTTTGATTTAATTTCTTCCCTTATCCATAAATCTGACAGATAAACTATCCCATGCTCTCTTAATTTGTTTGAGGTATCAGACTTTATGAATAAATCATGTTCCCATTTTGATCTTATTTTGGTATATAGTGGGAAATCTTGGTTTATATATTTTTTCAGACATTGTTTCCAGGTTTCCCAACAGTTTTTGTCAAATAATGACATTTTGTTCCAAAAGCTTGGATCATTGGGTTTATCATATATTAGATTTCTATGGTCCTTTGCTATAATGTAAGTTATGTTTAATTTATTTCACATACCAAGCACTCTATTTCATAGTCAGTATTGGATTATTTGAGTAATTACCACTTTATAATGAAGCTTCATATATGCTATATAGCATAACAAGACCATCTTTTTTCCTCCATATTTTTTAATTAATTCCTTGGATATCCTCAAATTTTTCCTCTTCCAATGAATTTTGCTGTTTTTTCCTAGTAGTATCAAATAATGTTTGATAGCTAGATTATTTTGTCATTGAATAAATCAATTTAAGTAGAATTGCAATTTTTTACTATATTGACTCAGTCTACCCAGAAGCAATTGCTATTTTTCCACTTGTTTAGATCTTACTTTATTTCTGTGAAAAAATGTTTTATAGTTGCATTCATGTGGTTTCTGTGTTAGCCTTGGCCAACAGACTTGCAATTATTTTATATTGTCTATTTTTAAATGGAATTTCTCTTTTCACTCTTGATGCTGGAATTTGTTGGTAATATACAGAAAAGCTAATGATTTACTTGGGTTTATTTTATATCCTGAAACTGTTAAAGTAAGTAATAATTTCATGTAGTTTTTAGTTGATTCTGTAGGATTTTCTAAGAATAACATCCTATCATCTGCAAAGAGTGATAGTTTTGTTTCCTTGTTGCCTATTTTAATTCCTTTGAATTTTTTCTTCTCATTGCTATAGCTAATGTTTCCAGCACAATATTAAATGATGAAGGTGCTTCAGCACTGAATGTATTAGCTAAGTTTCTATCCTATCTCCATTACAGAAAATGCTTGCTAATGGTTTATGTTAAATATGATTTATTGTTTTAAGGTAAGTTTCTTTTATTACTTTGCTTTCAAGTGTTTTGATAGGAATAGGTGCTATATTTTGTCAAAGGCCTTTTCGGAATCTATTGAGAATATTGTATGATTTCTTTTGTGATTTTTAAAGTTGATATGGTCTACTTTTTTAAGTTGATACAGTCTATGATATGGTCTATGCTGAAAATTTTCCTGATAGCAAATCAAAGCAGCATTCCTGGTATAAATCCCACCTGATCAGTGTATAATCTTTGTGATATAGCACTGTAATTATTTTGCTAGAATTTTATTTAAAATTTTGGCATTAATATTCATTAGGGAATTTGGGTCTATCATTTTATTTCTCACTTTTGGTCTTTCCTGGTTTAGGATAATTTTGTCATAAAAGAAATTTAGTAGGATTCTTTCTTCATCTATTTTCCAAAGAGTTTATATAGTATAATGGTTCTTTAAATGTTTGTTAGAATTCACTTGTGAATTCATTTGATCCTGGAATTTTTTTTCTTTAGAAATTCAATAATGTTTTGTTCAATTCTTTTTCTAAGACTGGATTTTCTAAGTATTTTATTTCTTCTGTTAACCTGGGTATTTTAAACTTCTTTGGGAAATTAATTTTGCTTAGATTGTCAAATTTATTGGCATAAAATAAGGCAAAATATAACCTAACAACTGTCTTAGTTTTCTTGGCATTGTTGTTAAATTTACTCCTTCATTTTTGATACTAGTAATTTGGTTTTCTTCTTTCTTTATTTTTACCAAATTAGTCAATAGATTATCAATTTTATTGTTTTCCCCATTAAACCATGTCATAGTTTTATTTATTAATTCAATATATTTCTTTCAGTTTTATTGTTTTCCTTTGATTTTCAGGATTTTCAATTTGCTGCTAATTGAGTATTTTCATTTTGATAGTTTTTAGTTTTCTTTAAGTTCAGAATCAACTGATTGACCTGCTTTTTCTCTATTTTATTGATGTAAGCAATTAGAGATATACATTTTCCCCTAAGTACCACTTTGGATATATCTCAGAAATTTTTATGTGTTATCTCACTGTCATTTTCTTAAATGAAATTGTCAATTTTTCCTTTGTTCTACTTGTCAATTTCCAATTAATTTTTAATATCTCCATTGTTCATTATTACATGTAATTTTTGTGGCATTATGATCTGAAAAGAATATGTATATCATTTCTCCTTTTCTGCATTTGGTTATGAGGTTTTCATGTCTTCATACATGGTCAGTTGTATGGGTACAATGAACTATTGGGAAGAAAAATGTTGTATTGCTCTCTACTCTTCAGTTTCCTCCAAGAATTTATCATAGCTTACTTTTTGAGAAATTTACTTACCTCCTTAACTTCTTTCTTTTAATTAGATTTATCTAGTTCTGAGACAGGAACATTGTGATCTACTATTATAATTTTATTAATTAATTTCTCCTGTAACTCATCCAACTTCTCCTTTAAAAATGTATATTATTAATCTGTGGTGCATATATATTCCATTTTGATATGATTTCATTATCTATGATAATTTATAATAAGATTTAGCTTCTTTTCTTTTTTTCTATTTCCTTTTGCTTTTTTTCTGAGATCATGATTGTTACTCCTACTTTCTTTGCTTCATTTGAAGCATATTAGATGCTCTTGCAGTCCGTTAATTTACCCGCTTTGTAACTCTCTATTTCAGAATTGTTTTTTTGTTCAACATATTATAAGATTCTGGTTATTGATCTATCTTGCTATTCCCTTCCACTTTATGAATGAGTTCATCTCATTCACATTTATTGTAATGATAACTAACTGTGTATTTCCCTCCATATTATTTTCACTTGCATATTCCTCTCTCTCTTACCCTTCCACCACTCCTTGCCTCCTCACAAGTGTTTTATTTCTGATTACTATCTTCTCCAGTATATCCTCCTTTTTATCAGTTACTATTCTATTATCCCTGTCGCTTTTTCTTTCTTTTTAGAGTAAGGTAGATTTCTATATTTAACTGTGTGTGTATACATATCATTCCCCCTTAGGGTCGATATTAATGAGGGTAAGGTTTAAGCTTTGCTTATCATCATTTTCCATTCCATCATAATATCTTTTTCTTGCTCTTTTATGTGGGATTATTTGCCTCATTCAGTTCGTCCTTCCTTCTTTTTCTATTTCTCATCCCTTTATTTTGATTGGGGGGGTTATCATTCCATCAAAGTCACTTTATTTTTACTTATTTTTTTCAGGGGACAGGGTTAGCAAGGCAATGGGGTTAAATGACTCCAGGAGAGTTAATATAGGAATAGCGGTATTGCCTGAAAACCATCACAAAAAAACCCCACCAAAAAAAAAGTCTTAAAAACAATTTTCAGGAAATAATCGGAGAAAACTGCCCTTTCTATTAGAACCAGAAGTTATAGTAGAAATTGAAAGAACCCACCTATCATTGTCTCAAATAAATAAGAATATTATGGTGTTCCAGGAAGATCATAACCAAATTTCAGAGCTTACAGATAAAGGAGACTTTCACTAGGTGGCAGGGCTTAGCTGTATGCTTTTTCTGGAGGGTAGACTTCCCTTCTGGCTTACAATGAGGTCTAAAGCCTCTCTATTGGCCTTCACCAAGTGTTGGATATTTAGCTACTGCCCTACTCCATAGGTCACACAGTTAGTAACTATCAAGTGTCACATTTGAACTCAGGTTCTCCTGACTCCAGTCTGGTTATCTATCCACTGAGCTATCTAGGTGCTCCAAAATCACTTTATCCACTCCCTGTCTATATACTCCTTCTAATTGTTAAAAGTTGTTAAAAGTTACAAATGTTATTTTGCCATAAAAAATATAATCAGTTTAACTTTATTAATTCCTTATGTTTTCTATATTTATCTTTTTTATGATTCCTATGAGTCTTGAATTTGAAAGTCAATTTTTTAATTCAGTTTTGGTCTTTTAATTAGAAATGCTTGAAAATCATCTATTTTCTTTTTTTTAATACCCAGCATGATTTATTGTAGTTTTTCCTGAAAAAATGAAAGTAAAAGGAGATTTAAAAGATGAATTAACAGGGAATACTGCATCTGCTATTCAAAACAACAAAAATATCACAATTTTTGAAAGTATACATATCACAAAAAAGTACAAAGTTGTTAATTTCAAATATAGTTCACTTTTACATAACTGTGGCTAAAGGTATTATATACTATTTGGGGGAAGAAAATACCATTCACCATTTAATAGCATATGGACAAAGTAAAACAGTCAATACTTTACTGGTTTGCTTTTCTTATGTTCTCTTTTAACTTTTATCTACTTTGTGGAGTTTTATTCAAGAACTTAGTATCTAATTTCTTAACAAGGACATTCAGATACAAAATACAGGGCTGCCATATAAACTGAGCAGAAAGTTGAACAATTTAACCTGAAAGCCACAAGAAGAACCCAGGAAGAACCTCAAAATAAAAAAAAAAAGCTTGAAAAATGATGAAAGCAAAAAATTCCCCAATTTTCAATACCTTCATAGGCCTACAAACCTTAGGACAAATGCTGTTTAAACAAAATGTCACCTCTGTTAATTTCTAAACATATCTGGGCTATGCTGAGTATGCTTTATACAGCAAATCCACGGTAAAATTGTTAATATCCTTAAGGATAGTTGTTCTACATTGCACATAGTAACACCAATACTGTATGATGATCAACTGTGAATTACAATTATTCTCAGCAGTACAATGATCTAAGACAACTCTTTAATACCCATGATAAAAAAAAAATATTATCCATCTCCAGAGAAAGAACTAATGAAGCCAGAATACAAAGCATACTTTTTTTGGTAACTTTATTTCTCTTGTGGTCTGTATCTTCTTTCATAACATGACTAATATGGAAATATTTTGCATGACTGTACATGTATATCCTATATCAGATTGCTTGCCTTCTCAACTGGCAGAAGGGGAGGGAGAAAGGGAGAGAATTTAAAAATAAATACATCAGGTTGGGACAAAATATATTAGAAATTTTTTTTTTAAAAAGATCTTTTGGGGCGGCTAGGTGGCACAGTGGATCAAGCACCGGCCCTGGAGTCAGGAGCACCTGGGTTCAAATCCGGTCTCAGACACCCAACAACTACCTAGCCGTGTGGCCCTGGGCAAGCCACTCAACCCCACCTGCCCTGCAAAAAAAAAAAAAACCTAAAAAAAAAGGATAGTTATCCTAATTTCAATTACAGTTACTTTCCAACATTTCAAAGATAATTTTTTAAATCTCTAAACATTAATTCTGGATGGGAAAAAACTTCAAAAACATAACTATTAATAAACATCTTATTTTGACTAAAAAGCATTTAGAATCAGTATCTATTCTGTCTTATAAGCCACTAATTAAACTAAACCTAAAAGGGATGTGCTTTAATGACACACACAAAAAGAACCACAGAAATGAATAGCCCTTTAACTTTTTGTGGATCCATAACTAAAAAAGATGTAGGTTCAGCAAGCAGCATATTCTTCATGTATTAATTTAACCCTACTGAATGTATAAAGACACAGCTACACATTCCTTTCATATATTCTTGGACTTGCCCCAGGGAGTTATCATTTATGTATACATTTCAGACAGCTGCTGGACAGAAGCCTTATTAAATGAGAATCACGTATCTAGTTAGCATTTTTTTCCTTCTAAAATCAACCAGAAAAAGAATTTTAGAAAAAGGCACAGTTGTGCTTCCTCTAAAAACACAGAAAGCTGTTCAGGGAGGTCCCAATTCTCAGATGTCATCTGGCACGCTGGTTGGAAAAAAGGAAGTCCTTCTCTCGGCACAACAGGCATCGTTTCAAATTTCGACAAGAGCCACCAGCAGTGAAGAATGCCCAGATACCCATGAGCAGCATGATAACATATGATGCTACTAAACTTGCCTTATAATAGGGATTCAGGAAGGTCAGACCTGACACCAGCAGATGGCTCATGATGACCACGACTAGTGCCCACCAGTTTTTAGTCTCACACGCATCGAAAAACACAACTCCCCAGAAGACATGCAGCAAAACCATAACTAGAGTTATGAAAGCTGATGCAAGGAAGAACTGAGGAGGATCTTCATGTATACCCACTATTCCTGGTCCCAAGGAATCATACAGGATATTGACAAGGGAAAATACTCCACTCATAATTCCAAAACCTAAGCCAGATACATAGGCCAGCTGTCTTATAGAAATTGGTGATGTCTCCTCTTGGCTTATGATCAGCAAACCCTTTTTAGCTTTTTTTAAAAGTTTATAATATGCAAACCAGAAGACCTCTTGGATTATGACTGAGCATAATACTCCAAAGATAAGCAAACCTCTCTGCACTGATTCATCTTTGGTTCTACTAGGGGTTACTGCAACGAACCAAATGAGGGAGGAGAGCAGCAGAGACACCAACCAGAAGAAAGCTCCGGTGATGAGGAAGATGATGCGTAGCGGGTCGGACGCTATGGTGAAGACATAGACATTGAGGGCCGGCCCGAAGGCAATGCAGGTGCAGCCGAGGAACACGGCGGCCTTCATGGCGGCCCGGGGCCGCGGCGGCTCTGAGCAGCAAAACCCCGGAGCGACGCGCTGCGGCGGGGGCGGGGGAGGAGGGGGACTCTATTTTCTTAAATATCTAGTTTCTCTCCTAAAAAATTACATTTACTTTTACTGGGTAGGTGATTCTTTATTATAATCCTAATTCCTTTGCTGTCCAGTATATAATATTCTAAGATTTCTGTGTAATCCTGACTATAGCTCTATGATATTTGAATTGATTTTCTTTTGATTGCTTGCAATACATTTTCTTTAATCTGTGACCTCTGGAATTTGGTTCCTGCAACATCATAATATTCTGATTTCTTTGAGACAGTGACTGATGGGTTCTTTCAATTTCTACTATACCTTCTGGCTCTAAAGGAAAAGGCAGTTTTCTTTGATAATTTCTTACAATAATTCTGATATTATCTCTTCTTGACCTGGTTTTCAGATAATAACAATAATTCTGATATTATCTCTTCTGGACCATTTGTTTTCCAATGAGCAAATTCACATGTTCTTCTACTTTTTTACTTTAATTTTTTTTTGTGTGCCTTCATATGGCATAGAGTTTTTGGTTTCCACTTGTTCAATTCTAATTTTTAAAGTTTTATTTTCTTCAGTGAGATTTTGTATTTATTTTTCCATTTGATCAGTTCAATTTTTTAGGTAGTGATTTGCCGCAGCAAATTTTTATATATCTTTTCCCTTGCTACTGACTCTTTACCATGATTCTCTTACAATATTCTCATGTAATTTTCCTAATTTTATTTCTCTAATTTGTTTTTTTAAATAATTTTTCAGATCTTCTAGGAATTCGTTTTGTCCATGAGACCAAATTACATTTTTCTTTGAGGTTTCATATGTAGCCACTTTGATAGTATTGCTTTTATGTGAGAGTTTGGCTCTGGCCTTCACTATCTCAAGCTTTTTTGCTAGCTTTGTGGATCTTACTCCTGGCCTTCATTGGGCTTCAGGGCTCAGCTACATGCTTTATTCTGGAGGGTAGGCTTCCTTTCTGGCTTGTATCAGGATCTAGGGCCTCTCTCTTGACTTCCCCCCAGTTGTTGAGTTTTTAGCTGCTGGTGGTCTGCTCCATATAGGTAGATTCTTCCAATTGGGTTATTATAGTAAGACAGTCTTTCTGGTGGCTGACCTTGGTGGAGAGATGTTGATGGTCTGTCCAAGGGGTGAAGCCTTGCAGTTGTCTTGCTATGGAAACAGAGCTCTCTGCTGATAGACCCCAGGGGTGGGGGGTCTTATTATTGACTAGCCCTAGGACAAGACTTTAGTACTGTGATCCAAGTACTGGTAACCTGTGCAGAGGGTGGGGCTGCTTTAGTGGGATCTTGCTGTGCTGCAAAGTCTGCTCATTTTATTAGGGGGCTGCTGGTTTTCAGGAGGGTGGGCCCCCACTGGTAGATTTCCTCATTCTGAAAATCTTGCTGAATGTCTGCTGCTGCTGCTGTTGTTGATGATGATGATGATGTCGATGCTACTGATTTTGGACCTCACTCTCTTCCCACCCCAGTGAGACAGACTTTTCTTTTAAGTCTGGTAAGGTAAACTGCTTCTCTGCTCCTAGCTCAAGTCTGAGAGAGTTTTCTAGTTTGTAGAGAAACTTGGAAGGGCTTCAGAGGATTCCTTCCTCACTCTACCCTCTTGGGACCAAAAGTTCCCCTACTCGTTTTGAACAGTTCTCATTGTTAAGGGAGACCTATTGCTCCTAGTTCTAACTCTGATATCAGTAATCAGATGAATCACAGGACATGAATCAAATGGATCATTATTTATTTTTTACTTTCTTTAAGAACCCATGAGCCATATTTTAAAATCTTATTTTCTCCAAAGCTGCTATTCATTTGGGAAAAAAAGTCACTTGGGATAACTTCCCATATAATTTCATGGTAGAAACTTTTTCTAGTGTCATTAAGTTCTTGTAAAAGATGATATCAGTATTAAAACATTTACCCATTCATAATAACTAAACATTTAATACTATAATGGAGTAAATTAAACAGTGCATTTTAAAAGATGCTAGTGAACAATTTTTAAGTACTGGAAAAAATTATGAAGATGTCTGGAACAGCCCACTGTCTATTTTTTTAAAATGGCATTAAAAGTGACAGAAATTTTGAAACTGAACCTGGTCTCCTGTTTATACTGAAAACCAATGTTTGAAACTTATTTTAGAGTACCTTTGGCTACTGTTTCAAAATGTAATTATTGTTCCTTACTTTAACAGTTTGAAAAATCCTTCCACACGAACAATTCAAAGTAAGACCATGCTTCCTTTACAATGCTTAGTTATTTTTCATTAATAAAGTTTTATAATTTTTTAAAGATTTACAAATTCATTAAAGGATATGCATGTTAATGTAAATTTTGTTTTTTGGTCTATAATTATGAAAATGGCCCTGACATATTTTGCTAGATTTTTGGCTTCTACAGCTGTTAGACCCCACCCAATGAGTATGAAATAAATACTACATCATCCAGTGTAATGACACTAGCTTTACTTATAAGCACTGAGTAAAAAAAATATTAAAGGAAAAGAAGGTTTATGAAAGAACACAGGAAACTAAACAGAAAGCTTAAAAAACAAACATCTCTTCCAAAGATCATAGAGTTAGAGTTCAAAACAAAAATAACTTTAGAAATTACCTTATCAAGCCCTCTCTTTTCATAGATGAGGAAACTGAGATGTAGAAAATCTAAGGAAATTACATAAGATGACATTGGAACCAAGTGGCATTTTCTAAATTCCAACCCATTCCTGTTGATTCCAAATCCAGCTTTTCTCCATTTAATCTTCCTACCTTTTTTAGTGATATGCAAACTACCTATTCACCATAGATTTGAAGCACATAGACTTTGACTCCTTCTGCAAATCATGCTATTGGAAAATTTAATTATTTTTGTCAGTTCCATCCTACTATCTATAAAAAGTTCAGGATATGCCTCTCCTTACCTTAATTGAACATTTGTCTTTTAATCACTTAACTTCCTTATTTTTTCCTTTTGTTCTCTTGGTTAAAACTTTCTGTCATTTTCTATAATCTTGGCCAAAAGAGGTAAGATCTTTTCTGGAAGAAGGAACAGTTCTCTCTGGAATGTAACACAACTCCAGTGATGCAATACAAAGTCCAAGTAATTTTTCTACCTAAAATTAATCCCTTTTATCACCATTCTTATTAGTCACTAGTCAAACAAGGGTTTGCTCAGGAGTAGACTCACTGTCACTCTGTAGCTTGTTGGTGCTGCTCATCACCAATTCAGGATCCAGATACACTGACTATAAATCTTTCACTGTTTTGAAATCTGGGAGTCTCCCCTACTTGCTTTAAAGATGATTTGTATTAGTTTCTACCCAGTCACAGTGTAAAGCAACTGGGATGTGTTTATTGAAATCATTGAAATCTATCAACAGAATGCTGGCTGTTTCATGCCTAATTTGAGGGATGGGAGGAATGGAGTCAGGGAAGAGAGGAACGCATGTTTTCCTGCACACATCATTTATTTTGGAAAGAGAAAAATGAGATTTTATAAATACATATATATGTATGTGTCTGCATGTGTGTGGTTCACATGAGAGAAAAAAATGTGAGAGGCAAGGGCAATAAGAAAAGAGAGAGGAAGAAGATATTTATAGGAAGTCTCAGCTATGAAGGATTTCCCATCTTAGTAACACCTAATTAAGGACCAAGGCTACAATTGTGGCTCTCTTTCATTCTTAACCACTCTCACCTTTTTCAGAATGGTTGAGCTTCCAAGCCCTCAGGAGGGAATATATAAGCCAAAATGACAAGTCAGAGTGGCAAAAGAAATGTGCTCCCTCAAACCATATGATATACCTTTCAGCATCCACAAACTTTAATTGAAAGGCTCAAGGTCAATATCTGAAGGACCCAGAAGGACAAAAGGGAATAGAACAGAGAGAGTTAAACTCCATATTTTGACTGCCCTAGCATATAGCCATGTTTTTTCAAATAATGAGCTTGGTGGAGTGGCAATATTTTGAGATCCCTGCTGGCACCAGAATATAAAAATGAAAATTACTAGACTCAAGCATATAGATAGATGGGGGGAGAGGTCTGAGTTCATATATACAAAACGTGAGGGGAAGCCAATACTCAGAGTTGAGGTTCCTGAATATTTATCAGTTGAGTGGCTTTCCTGGATGACATAAAATTAAACATCCCTTGAGAACTGTGTTATGTTTTCTATATTCTTTTACTTTACTTGAGGACCAATTAGTGGAGTGCATTGAACTGAGAATTTCTTACAACTCCTCAGGTTTCCTAAACCTCCAGGCCAATCCACTGCATCATTAAACAAAATGTTGAAAAACTTTAACGGCAGCATTAGAGACCAAAAACAAAAAAATTAACATAAACACAGTTTATTATAGTCAGCTAAAACTACTAAAAAGTTCTAAAACTCTTTGGAAAGGCAACATGCTAAAACGGAAAGGGTAATGAATTTGGAATCCTCTTAATTCCAAAATCTTTCCTCTCTTGATTAAGTATAGTGTATCCTTTGTATCACTTGTTCAAAGATGCTTTTTAAGGCTACTAGCTAATGCAATGTGTAGAATGCTGAGTCTAGAGTCTGGAGAGTCCTGAATTCAAATCCAGTTTCAAACATTTACTACCAGGTGAAGCAGGACAAGTTAAATAACCCCTACCTCAGTTTACACATCTGTAAAATGAAGATAATATAATTAACATAGTAAGGATCTAATGGAAATATTAATTATAAAGTATTTAGCATAGGACCAAGCACATAGTAAGTACTAAATAAATATTAGGTATTATCATGTTATGATATCTTCCATTAGACTGTGAGTTTCCAGAGAGAACTTTTTAATATCCTTAGCTCTCAACACACTTCTAGATCCATAATAGTCTCTTAATACATGTTTATGAACTGCCTGAAATCAGAGAACCTCATTTAAATTCAGTCTTTGTCATTTGTTTCACATCCTATACTGTAAAAAATCATTTAACTTCTTTAAGTCTGTTTTCTTTATCTAAAAATTAGAGGGTTGAACTATGTAGTCTCCAGAGTCATCAGTCTTAAATCTGTCATCCCTTGGGAAAAATATATACAAGAAAAAAGCACTTATTCAACCCACACAAACATACGTTGCATTGGAAATAGATTTAACCAGGGCTGTCATATAATGCAAGTTTTTGCTGTCTGGAGCCCCCACTTCCTGGACTGACAAGTTAAAAGACATCTGTTTGTGAGACAATGACAAATAATATTTGGAGACTGTGTCTGGACTTGGAGCCTTTGTAGTAATTATTGACATTTGAGTGTTTCTATTTGATTGTCATTCACTGGGGACAACTAGGCTGTGCAGTAGTGTGCCAGCCATGGTGTCTAGAAGACTCATCTACCTGAGTTCAGATGTGGCCTCAGACATATACAGCTATATGACCCTGGGCAAGTCACGTAACCCTGTTTGCCTCAGTTTCCCCATCAGTGCAAGTGCTGAAGATGGAAACTGCACATCACTTCAAGATCTCTGCCAAGAAAATCCCATTTAGGGTCATGGAGACAATTGAATAACAGCAGTACTGTTTTTACTTGCTTTTGAGCAATGCTATTTTGAGGTTCAAATGAATGATGTGTTCATACTTTAGGAAGGAAAGACTTAGGAGAGTGTAAAGAGTAAGACTCAAAGACATTCTTTCTGCCAAGTTAAATAAAATTCCTTTTGTAGAGACCCTCCCTGAAAAGGGAGGGAGTGGGTTGTGAGAATTAAGTGAATAAAAGAAGTTTTCCTTGCTTTTGATAGGGACTAGAAGTTAGTTCCCCATCTTCTACCACTTTCTACATGTTGGTTTACTGTATCTGTGCTTTCTACCAGCAAAGGCCAGAATGGAAATAAGAAAATAGAATGACTCCAGCTGTGGTGGTAGTGCTCTGCCCAAAGTAAATAATCACTGTGCAGAAGTTGAGTCCATTTCCTCTCCATGAGGAGATAAGTTGCATGCTTCACTTTTAGTCTTTTAGTATTATGACTGATCATTGTTCTTAATTCTTTGAAAGCTATTTTTTACAGTGTTATAATTTTATATGCTCTATTGCTTCTGATCACTTCACTCTGCATTAGATCATACAAATATTATCAGGTTTCTCTGAAACCATCTCTTTCATCATTTCTTATGGTCCAATAATATTTTTTGAATTCATAGACTTTCATTTGTCCATCAATTCCCAAAATTATGAATACCTCCTTTAATTTCAATTAAAAAAAGTCTGCTCTAAATATTTTTGTACACGAGTCATCTTATATCCTTGGGGAATAGGCCTAGAAGAAAGTGCTATGCACAGTTTAATGACTTTCTAGGTATAATTCCAAATTCTTTTTTTTTGGAATGGTGACACAAGCTCACAGTTATACAAACCTTGCATCATTTAATGTTTCTGTTTTTCCATAGCTCATTCAACAATTTTCATCATTAAGGACTTTGTACTAGAGACCATACCACATTACATGGTCAAGCCTTTAAGAATCTAGATTATTTAAGGAGATAAGTTTTAAAATGAGGAAAATGACCTACTTTGAGATAGAATAAGCAATCTGTTTTCAGGGGGCAAGTATTGTGGTGTTTCCCCTTCTGTTATACCATGTGATTTCCAAGAGGAAATAGTCATTGTAACCTTGATTCTCACATTCCATTTTGTCAAAGCTTTAATTATATTGTTTTGTAATAGTATGTCTTTAGATGTGCTAGTGTCACCCTCATTTCCCCAGCTAGACTATAAAATCCTTGAGAGTAAGGACTTTGTCTTATTTATATCTTGCCAGCTCCTCTAGCACTTTGCATAGTAGATAAAATTTTATTTGTTGTATTACATGAATGTCTTAATCAGAAAGGAGAAAAGGTTCAATGGAAGGAGAAGACTGCAACTCAATTTTTTTCTTATGTAACTTTTATCAAAGTGATTTGTTAATAAATTTGAAAGTTCCAGCAATCCTGAGTATTTTTAATTAATTTTCTTTTTAGATAGCTTTGTTTATTTATCATAACTATCCTTACCTTTGAAATTTGAAAACTGCTTATATATTTACTCTGATAATTCAGAAAATCTGTTATTTTATCAATGTCTGTACTTTTTCTGGTAGGATATTTTGAGACTCATCTACACGGTCTAAGTCAGAGATACTATTATTGATATTGTCCCAAAATTTCTCCACAGAAGATGCCCCGATTTGCTGGGATCCTTCCTGAAGATCTCATGACATTGCAACCAATAAAAATTTCTGCAATCTCAGCCACCTCTTTCTTCAATCATTCGTGTAACTAATGATATTTGGTTTTTTGCCATATCCCTCATGCAGTTCTTCATTATGTTGCAGTATACTCACAGCCTTTTGGATCCTTTCTACTATCCAGTGAGTGATTGCAATATTAGATAAATATTATATTTACCATAAGTGGAAATATATAGCCAAGTTCTCTGCTTTTTATCTGCATGAATAACTACCAATGTGTGATACACTAATGCAATATGTTTTGTAATATAAAAGTAATCCATTTTTAAAAAAAACTCTAGGATTTTGAGTTCCATACAACATGATAAATGTAAGATCCAATATTAAAACTAAGATGGAGTTTAATTGGCACATAAAAAAGTAATAAAATAGCTAATTTCTCCTTGGAAAGAATTAAAATTAGTTTGAAGAAATTTTGTTCACTCTAAGTTTATTTCTAATATTTAAAAATATGCTATTTCTCTTTGACTTGAAAAGTCCTGCTGTCTGCCCATTCATAATATTATATTAAACCACTCATACTAAATTCCTCACTGGACAGTTCACAACACTGGTTAACTTATTGTTGCTGTTAGTTGTTGTAAATATCGGACTTTATATTTTAAATGCAAATTTCATTTGATTCTTACCAAAGCCTGTGATGAAGTAAACCCCATTTTGCAAATTAGTATCACAATAGAAGTCAAATGATTTGTTTGACGGCATACTAGTCAAAAAAACTTTTATTCATCATTTCTTACGTACCAAGCATTGTGATGATGATGATGATGATGATGATAATGATGATTTTTGTCCTTCATTCTCAAAGAAAAAGACCATGACATCAGCGAGGTGAAACCATGAAAGTACATGACTTAGATTTGAGTGAGGGGTTGTTGTGATAAGTCACCAGACTCACTTTCTCCTCCAGAATCATCTGGGTCCAGTGGCCAGATATGAATCAGGACAACTGAAGGTGGAAATCAGTGCTAAATGACTTGCACACGGTCATACACAGCTAGCAAGAATCAAGTGTCTGAGATTGGATTCCCCTAAATCACCTAAATATCAGGGGAATGATGTGAACTCAAATCTTCCTGATTCCAAAACTAGTGCTCTTTTCACTATACCATATATCTTCTGGAAAAATGTGGTTGATTTAAAAAAAAGCAGATCTAAATTTTCAAGAAAATACTTTAAAGTAATACATATTTTCCTAAATATAACTCATCCCTCTAATACTTAATTCTGCACCTAATTAACAAAACTGATGAAGCAGCTGAATTGATTTTATATTAAACTATATCCTGTAGTCAGAATCACAAATATTTTTTGCACTATGTGGAAACTTAAGCCAAATTTTGCTGAATTATTATGAATACCACATAGTAGATTTGCAGTATGGAGGCTTAATCCATTCAGCACAAAATTAATAGCAAAAAATAATCTTGGGGGTCTTTTTAAGGACCTTCTTCCATTTGGACATTGACAAAATAACAATAATAATAGTTCCCCAGTTATGATATACATCTCAGGTTTGAGGTTACTGTGCAGTGATTTGCCCAAGGGCAAACTCAGGATTTCTACAAAAATAAACATTTTTAACTCCAGCAGTCATGTCTATTTAAGTTACCAGAAGAGCTTGTTCTTTTTCTTTTTCCATGGGCAATATGTGAGTTCTTTGAAGAAGGTATAGATCCACATATGATCAAAAGGGCACAAAATTATAGTTAGGAGGACCTCAAAGGTCATCTAGAGTCCTAAATCAACTTTTTCAATTTATTTTCTCACCTATTTCCTTCAATTTTTCGATGAGGAAATGGAATTCCAGAGAAATCAAATGACTTGACAGTTTATCACAAAGACATTAAGTATGGATGAAAGAATTTGAATCCAAGGCTTCATGTCCTATAATTTTTCTATATTGACCTACAACCCCTAACCCACCTCTCTCTCTTTGAGTTGAAATGATATCAATGATCAAATTGACAAACTCGAACTGACCTTTTGGTTTGTTCTTTAAGATAAAAATTTCTCTTTTTCTCTCTGCCTTAATCTGTATCTCTTTCACACACATTTACACATGTACATGTATGTACATATATACAAATGAATTTGGAAAATTTCACATGGAGACTCAGACTTTAGAAGGACTAGAGCCATATATATATATATATATATATATATATATATATATATATATATATATATATATATAAAACTACAAGGAACCATGTGCTAAGGGCCAACACCCAACAGACACACAGAAGGAAAAATGAAACTTGATGAGAGAGGAAACATATTCTGAAACTTGGCAAGACCAAATATTTGAGAAGATGGAGACTCTTACTATCATTTAGAGCTATCCCTAAACCCTACCCCAAGTTGTCAGCTCTCTCTCATTGTTCTATATATTGCTTGTAGATGTTTCATATTTAATTGCATATTTGTTCTCTGCCACCACTATATTCTCCATGAACATGTAATTTTGCCTTGAAGACAAAAATTGCTTTGTTTTTACCTTTGTACCTCCTGGTACCTACATTATACCATCTCTGGCACATCTTGGATACTTATTGCAATTAACTGAGGTCCTACTGGACACATAATGCTGTTTTAGGCTCTATGGCTGTAGAAATAGTTTGGACATAGTCTCCACCCTTAAGGAATTTATAGTCCTGAATTCATATCTCCTGATTATAAACTTAGTACCCTTTTATATCACCCACTCTATTATCTCCTGTAAACATTAAAATCTTTCCTAGAAAAAGGCTGTAGACAACTTGGTTGAATGTATTGAAATGAAATAGTATTTAATGGACCGTAATGAAATGTTAGCAGGGCTTGGAGCCTGCTCACTAAAGTTGTTACTTTAGGAGAGCTGCCTAATCTTCAGAAGTAATTTGGTAGCTCTTACTGGCACCTCTACTAAGACTAAAACATAGCCAGTGTGTTGAAAGATTCATGCATTTAATGGGTAAAAGTTACTAAACTTGAAAAATGATCTTTTTTTAAAAATTGTTCATTTCATCAAGAACAAGGATAAGGCACTTGGGAGATGGTCTCTCCCATATATAAATACCATAATGAACTCTTCAAAAACCTTTGAAACTAGTACTATATACATCATAACTGGAGCATGGACAGACTGATATCTGAGTAGTCAGCTAGCAACTGACCCCTCACAAGGGTTATTTAAATGTTTGGAATAAAAAGTGTGATGGTTTTTCTCTCTTTCTGTAAATAGGAACTTGGTAGTTTGAGACCTTATTTCAATAAAGGAAATACTATATAAATGAGCAAAGAAAGCAATCATTCCAGTGACTTAGTAGTTCATTAATTAACGTGCATGTGGAAACCATTTCCATTTTAATTGATTATTTTTCTTTATTAACCTTCAAACCTATCCTAAGAATTCACAGTCTCTCTAAAAAGATTTGTTGTTTTTTATTATTTAAAGCATAGCTTAATTGATGTTACTTTTTAAAAATATAATGTTATTATTCTGAGACTTTAAAAACTGACAAATAAGTTTTTTAGAAATCTCTTACGTATGCCTTTGTTCAATAAAGGAAATCTTTTTTCAGCGTGTGAAATGTTCCATTTACAATCTTGCCCAGATCTCAAAGGAATATTATAAAATACTAACATAAGTGAAAAGAGGACCTTAATGATGGATTGTAGGTTAAGTAAACACCTTACTTCTTTAATGTCCATAATGATTTTCTCATAGAAATTGGATATATGAAAAAGGGCCTTGAAGGTGTACAGAAACTTGTTGACACCTAGGTTTCAGACTTAAACTTTCTTTTTCATCTTTTTGATAGTATTTGAGAGGTAGAGAATTGGCATTACAACTGTGGGGACCTGGGTCCAAGTCCCACTTCTAGTTATAAATGGTTGTATGACCTTCCAGAAGTCACTAAATAGCTCAGAACCCAAAGTAATCTTTTAGGACTGTCAATTTAAGAGATTAGGACAACGTGAATGTTCATAAAGAACATTTTAACTTGGTAATTTTCTTTATCATTGAAAAGAGAGTTCTAGTCCTTATATTTTTTCCTCAGTAAAAACAATTTAGAAACTAAAATTTGAAAATTATTTCAAAATCATTGTATTTTAAATTATATCTTGTATATCAGCTTTAAAGACTTTTTAATCATCATTGTATTTTTATCTTATATGATGATCCTTTTTAAAATTCAGGGTCTTTGAAACTAATTTAAAATATTTTTTTCCATTATATTCAAAGTGAGTTTTCAACATTCATCTCTTTGCAAAATTATGAGTTCCATATTTTTCTAAAAACTCCCCCCTCCCAATGGCAGCAAATATTCTATTACAAGTTGTACATATATAATCATGTTTAACATATTTACATATTAGTCATGCAGTGAAAGAGGAATTAGGGCTAAGGGGGGGGGAATCATAAAAAAGAAGAAAAAGCATAAAATAAATTTTGTGTGCTTTCAGACCCCATAATTTTGCTGGGTTTTTTTTCTGAATGTTCACATTTTTTTTTACATCAGATCTCTCAGAATCATCTTTGATCACTGTACTGCTGGAAGGATCTGCAGCCATCATAATTGATTCATCTCACAATTTTACCATTAATGTGTATAATGTCCTCCTGGTTCTGCTCACTTCACTCAGCATCAGTTCATACAAGTTATTCCATGCTTTTCTAAAGTCTAATCGTTCAAGATTTCTTACAGAATTGTACCTCAATAACATTCATATACTATAACTTCTTTTTCTTCAAATTTTATTTATTTAAGGCAATGGAGTTAAGTGACTTGCCCAAGGTCACACAGCAAGGTAATTATTTATTGAGTGTCTGAGGCCACATTTGAACTCAGGTCCTCCTAACTCCAGGATCAGTGCTCTATCCAGTACACCATCTAGTTGCCCCTATACCATAACCATTCCCCAAATGAAGGGCATTCCCTCAATTTTCAATTCTTTGCCTCAACGAAAAAGAAATGCTATAAATATTTTTGTACATGTGGGTCTTTTTCCCTTTTTATGATCTCTTTGGGACATAGACTTAGTAGTGGTTTTGCTGGATCAAAGGGTATACACAGTTTTATTGCCCTATGGGCATGGTTTCAAATTGTTCTCCAGAATGATTGATCAGTTTATAACTCCATCATTAGTGCATTAGTGTTCCATTTCTTCCATATCCTCTCCAACATAAATTATTTTCCTTTTTTGTTGCTTTAATCAATTTGATATATGTGAAGTGGTACTCAGAATTGTTTTAATTTGCATTTCTCCAATCTATAAAGATTTGGAGCAATTTTTATTGCAAAAGATAGTTTTAATTTCTTTATCTGAAAACTGTATATTCATATCCTTTGATCATTTTTCAGTTGGAGAATATATTCACACATAAATTTGATTCAGTTCTTTATATATTTTTGAAATGAGTCCTTTATCAAAAACAGATAATTATGTCTAAGTTTTCTGCATTCCTTTTAATGCCTGCTTTGGTTTTGATTATATAATATTAAAAAATTTAATATAGTGAAACTATCCGATTTTGTAATGTTTTCTATCTCTCATTTGCTCATAAACTTCTTTCTCCATAGATCTAACAGATAAAAGATTTCTTGTTCTCCTAATTGGTTTCACCCTTTATTTCTAAATGCCTCATTCATTTCAACCTTATTTTAATAAGATGTAAGATGTGGGTCTATACCTTGCTTGTGAGATACAATTTTCTAGTTTTCCCCAGTATTTTTTTTGTCAAATAGTGAGTTCTTATCCCATAAATTAGAATCTTTGGGTTTATCAAACAGTAGATTACTATTTTCAGTTACTACTTTTTCTTTTTGTCCATAATCTACTCCATTGATCCACTTCTCTATTTCTTAGCCTGCACCAGACAGTTTTGACAACAGCTGCTTTATAATATAGTTTTAGATCTGATACAGCTAGGCCACCTTCATTTACATTTTTTTCATTAATTTCCTCAATCTTATTGAAATTTTGTTGGTCCAGATGAATTTTGTTACTTTTTTTCTAGTTCTGTAAAATAATTTTTTTGGCAGTTTGATTGGTATGACACTGAATAAGTAATTTAATTTAGAAAGAATTGTCATTTTTCTTATATTAGCTCAGCCTACCCAAGAATAATTGACATTTTCTCAATAATTTAGATCTGACTTTATTTGTGTGAATAGTGTCTTGTAATTGTGTTTATATAATTTCTGGATTTGTCATGGCTGGTAGTTTTCCAAGTATTTTATATTGACTTAAATTACTTTCTATGTAAATTCTCTTCCTATCTTTTGCTGTTGTGATTTGTTGGTAATATATAGACATACTAATAATTTGTGAGGAATTAATTTTATATTCTAATATTTAATAAAGTTGGTAATTGTTTCAAGGAATGTTTTAGTTGATGTTTTTAGGATTCTCTAAGAATATTTTCATATCATCTCCAAAAAATGAAAGTTTCATTTCATCATTTTTTCTAATTCCTTCAATTTCTTTTTCTTTTCTTATTACTAAAGCTAATATTTTTAATACAATATTGAATAATAATATTGATAATGAGCATCAATATTCCATTTTTGAAAACATGGCTACTTCATGACAATTACATTTAAAGCTTGATGGCTTTAGATAGTTATTGTTTATCATTTTAATGAAAACCACATTTTTTCCTATGCTCTCTAGTTTTTTTTTTTATAGGAATGGGTGCTATAGTTTGCTAAAGCCTTTAACAGTATCTAAGGAAATAACAATCTGATTTCTGTTAGATTTGTTATTGATATGGTCAGTTATGCTGATTGTATTCCTAATATTGAGCTATCTCTGCCTATCTGTATAAATTCTACTTGATAATGTTGTGTTTTCCCAGTAATAACTTGCTATAATATCTTTGCTAAATTTTTTTTTAATTTTGCCTTAAGATACATTAAGGATGTTAGTCTATAATTTTATTTGTCTGTTTTGTCTCTTCTTGATTTAGATTTTACAATTTTAGATTTTAGATTTTTAAAACTGTGTTGGTCATAAAAGAAATTGGCAGAACTTCTTCACCTAATTTTTGAAATTATTTTATAAAATTAGAATTAATTGTTCTTTAAATGTTTTGCAAAATTTACTTCTAAATTCATTTGACCCTGGAAACTTTTTCTTAGGGAGTTTATTGATGGCTTCTTTAATTTCTTTTTTCTTAAATGGGGTCATATAAGTATCTTATTTCCTATTCTCTTAATCTGGGTAGTTTATATTTTTGTAAATATTCATCCATTTAACTTGAATTTTCAAATGTGTTGGAATAATATTGGGGAAAGATCTTCAAATTACTACTTTAATTTCTTCCTCAGAGGTGATGAGTTCATTCTTTTTATTTCTGATACTTTTCTTTCTTTTTTAATTCATATTAAACTAAGATTTATCTATTTTATTGGCTTTTTTCATCAAGCCAGCTATTTTTTTCATTACTTCAATAGTTTTCTTGCTGGTGTTTGTTTCTCTTTTGATTACCAGAATTTATAATTTGATATTTAATTGAGAATTTTCATTTGTTCTTTTTCTAGATTTTTTAGTTCTATGATTTAATTCATTGATCTAGTCTTTCTCCTTAAGCCTTTAGAGATTTAAAATTTCCCAAATAATGGATTTTGATGTATCCAACAGGTTTTGGTATGATGTGTAATTATTGTCATTGTGTTGGATAAAAATTTTTTCTATTTATTTTCATCCATTTGTACATTTATATTTCCAAATTACAAAGTTTCCCTCCACCCTCCCTTCCCAGCCCACCAGCCCTACCCTCAGTTAGGAAGTCTGGTTAGCATTTTACATGCATATTTTGTTAAACATATTTATAAATTAGTACTTTTTGGCATGAGGAATTAGGATTATGGGAAAGAGATAATTTTTATAAAGTGTTCATCAGATTTGGTAGGGGTAATTTTTTTTCTTTCAGTGTATTGTTTTGTTTTTCATCCTCTTATTGGGGATAATTAGTCCAAAATCTGTCAACAACAGTTGTCCTAGCTCTCTGGGCTGCCAGGAAGGGCTGCTTCCATCAAGGTTGTTCATCTCATAATGTTGATGTGTAAATTGTTCTGTTGGCTCTACTCCCTTCACTCAACATCAGATCCCATAAGTCATTCCATGCTTCTCTAGAGTCCGACCATTTATTGTTTCTTATAGAACAATATTATTCCATAGCATTCATGTGTCTTAACTTATTTAGCTATTCCCCAAATGATGGGCATCCCCTCAATTTCCAATTCTTTGCCCCTACAAAAAGGGTTACTATGAATATTTTGGAATATGTAGAACTTTTCCCATTTTTTACAATTTCTTCTGAATATAGTCCTAGAATCTAATAGGGGTGAGATGATACCTCATTGTTTTATTTTTATGTACGTTTATATTGCTTTAATTTCTGCATTTGAAAACTGTCTGTTCATATCCTTTGACCATTTATCAATTGGAGAATGACTTGTGACCTTATAAATTTGATACAATTCTGGTTGTGAAGATTGTTTCCCAGCTTTCCACTTTTCTTCCCATTTTGGCAGTGTTGATTTTATTAGTGTAAAAACTTTTTAATTTAATACAGTCAAATTCATTCATTTTGCAGTTTATAATGTGCTCTAATTCTTGTTTGGTCATAAATTTATCCCTTTTCCATAGATCAGAGAGATAGAATTTTTTTAGTCTATTAATTTGTCTATGGTATCGCTCTTTATGTCTAAATCCTATTGGTATAGGGTGTAAGATGTGGATCTATGCCTAGTTTTGCTATACTTTTTTTCTAGTTTTCCCAGATTTTTGGCAAATAGTGAGTTCTTATCCCAGAGGCTGATGTCTTTGGGTTTATCAAATAGTAAATTGTAGTTGTATACTATGTTTTCTTTTGATCCTATTCTAATCCACTCATCCATCTCTCTATTTTTAACCAGTACCAGGCAATTTTAATAACTGCTGCTTTATAGTATATTTTAGATCTGGTAAAGCTAGGCTACCCTCCTTTACATTTTTTTTTCATCAGTTCCCTTGTCATTCTTGCCGTTTTGTTACTCTGGATGAATTTTGTTACTGTTTTTTCTAGCTCAGTAAAGTATTTATTTGGTAGTTTGGTATGGCACTGAATAAGTAATTTAATTTGGGTATAATTGTCATTTTTATTATATTAGCTTGATATAACCATGAGCATTTGACATTTTTCCAATTATTTGGAACTGACTTTATTTGGATGAGGAGAACTTTATAATTGTGTTCAAAGAATTTCTGGGTTTGTCTTGAGAGGTAGATTCCCAGGTATTTAATGTTATCTACAGGTATTTTATTTTATTTTTTTAGATTTTTGCAAGGTAATGGAGTTAAGTGGCTTGCTCAAGGCCACACAGCTAGGTAATTATTAAGTGTCTGAGGCCGAATTTGAACTCAGGTACTTCTGACTCCAGGGCCATTACTCTATCCACTGCACCACATATCCAACCACCTAGCCACCTCTAATCTACAGTTATTTTAAATAGAATTTCTCTTTCTATCTCTTGGGCTGTGTTGTTTATATATAGATATGCTGATGATTTATGTGGGTTTTTTAATATCCTGCTACTTTGCTGAATTTTTATCTTTTTCAATGTGGTTTTTAGGTGATTTTCTCAGGTTCTCTAGGTATACCACTGTGTGGGATAAAAATCAACTTAAAATATAGCAAAAAAGAAAGTTTATTTTGGCTTTTCTCAAGAAAAGAGCACACTTCAAGTCTCACAAAGGTAGTGAAGATCAAGGAGCTGCGTCGAATTGACAGTCATGCAAGATTATATAGCCTAACCGAGATCCCCTCCTCCTTCCTATCATCCCTCTCTGTCTACTCAATAGTTAGTCTTCAGAGTTACATTCTACTTGTGAAACTCTACCCCAGCAACAAAGAAATGAATGAAAGGTTTTCATAAAATATTATCTCACCATCCAGATGGTGAGAATAACCTTCAGGATTATAACTATCTTATTGAAGTAATAGTCTACTTATCATCAAATAAGAGGAGTCTTCTGAGCTTTGTTGGAATGCAAGGGTTTGCTCATGGGAACAGTTAAGATAGTTTTATCATCAAATAGATGACTAAAAATGCAAGGTCTCTCTGGAAATAGTCCACTATTCTTCCCCCACCCCGCCAACCAACAGAATTGGGAGGGTGCCTGGCTTGGAATGCAAGATCTCTCTCTTTCTTCTAAGAATAGTCCAATAATCTTTGTTTTAATGATTTTTAATCATGAGAGGACTTCAATAGGAATATGAACTCTTAAAAGGGGGACTATCCCACTCAATACCATATCATCTGCAAAGAGTAAAAGTTTTGCTTTCTTATTCCCTATTCTGATCCTTCAGTTTCTTTTTCTTCTCTTATTGCTACTGCTAGCATTTTTTTTTAGGTTTTTGCAAGGCAATGGGGTTAAGTGGCTTGCCCAAGCCAACACAGCTGGGCAATTATTAAGCGTCTGAGGCCAGATTTGAACCCAGGTACTCCTGACTGCAGGGCCGGTGCTCTATCCACTGTGCCACCTAGCTGCCCCTACTGCTAGCATTTCTAAAACTATATTGAATAATAATAATGGTGATAGTGCATCCTTGTTTCACCCCTGAATTTATTGGAAATGCTCTGAGTTTATTCCCATTAAATATAACATTTGTTGATGTTTTAGACTGATACGATTTATTATTTTAATTAATTAATTTTATTTATTCTTATATTTTCTAGTGTTTTTAGTAGGAATGGATGTTGTATTTTATCACAGGCTTTTTCAGCATCTACTGATATGGTTTCTGTTGGTTCTACTGTTGATATGTTTAATTATGTTGAGTGTTTTCCTAATGTTGAAACATCCCTACCTCCCTGGTATAAATCCAACTTGATCATGGTTTATTAACCTAGTAATAACTTACTATAGTCCCAACGATAGAATTTTATTTAAGATTTTTGCATCAATATTCATTAGGGAGATTAGTGTATAATTTTCTTTGTTTTGGTCCTTCCTGGTTTAGGTATCAGCACCATTTTGGTATCATAAAAGGAGTTTGGTAGAATTCCTTTTGCTCCTATTTTTTTAAAATACTTTATGTAGAATAGGAATTAATTGTTCCTTAAATGTTTGGTAGAATTCACTTGTAAATCCATCTGAACCTGGAGACTTTTTCTTAGGGAGTTTATTGATAGTTTCTTCAATTTCTTTTTCTGAAATGGGGTATTAAGTACTTTATTTCTTCTGTTAATCTGGGCAGGTTCTATTTTTGTAAATATTTATCCATTTCACTCAAGTTGTCCAGTTTATTGGCATACAGTTTGACAAAATAACTCTGAATTATCTCTTTAATTTCTTCCTTATTGGTGGTTAGTTCACCCTTTTCATTTTTGATACTGGTTATTTGATTATCTTCTTTCTCTTTTTAAATCAGATTAATCAGAGTTTTGTCTATTTTATTGACTTTTTCATAAAACCAACTCGATTTTATTTATGAGATCAATGGTTTTTTGATTTGTTTTATTAATCTCTCCCTTGATTTTCAGAATTTCTAGTTTGATATTTAATTGGGGATGTTTAATTTCTTCTTTTTCTAGCTTTTTTAGTTACATACCCAATTCATTCATCTCTTCTTTCTTTATTTTATTCATATATGCAGTTAGAGATATAAAGTTTCCCCTCAAAGCTGCCTTGGTTGCATTCCATAAATTCCATAAATAAAATATTCTATTATTTTCTATTTGATCCACCCATTATTTAAGATAAATTTATTTACTTTCCAATTAGTTTTTGGTTTATCTTTCCCTGACCCTTTATTACTTGTAATTTTTATTGCATCATGATCTGGGAAGAGTGTATTGATTATTTTTCCCTTTCAGCATTTGATTTTAAGATTTTTGTGCCCTAGAACATGGTCACTTTTGGTGAAGGTGCCATGTACTTCTGAGAAAAATTTCTAAGATTTCATTCACCTTCTTAACTTCCTTCTTGTTTATTTTATATTTAGATTTATTTAGTTCTGAAAGAGGGTTGATTACATAAAGTTTAATTACTTAAAAGTACATAACTTACATAAAAGTTTTGTTGTCTATTTCTCCTTGTAATTCATTCAACTTTTCCTCTAGGAATCTGGAAGCTATCCCTCTAGGTACACACATGTTTAGTAATGATATAGCTTCATTTACAATGGTACCTTTTAAGAAGATGTAGTTTCCTTCCTTATCTGTTTTAATGTGATTGAATTTTTCTTTTACCTTGAGATTAGAATCACTACCCCCAGATTTTTTTTATACGTCAGCTAAGGCATAATATATTTTGCTCCAACCTTTTACATTTACCCTGTGTGCACCTTTCTGATTCAAATGTGTTTCTTGTAAACAACATATTGTAGGATTCTGTTTTTTAATTCATTCTGCTATCTGCTTCCAATTTATGAGACAGTTCAACCTATTCACATTTACAGTTAAGATTATTAATTCTGTATTTCCCTTTTTGCTATTTTTCTCCATTTAAATTTATTTCTTTCTTTTTCTCATTTTTCCTCACCAAAATTTTACTACCTTTCCCTTTTTATTTATCTTTTGAAAATTTAAATTTCAGTTTATTTTCCCTTATACCTTTCCTTCCCTTTTATCAGTTCCTTCTTTCCTTATTTTCCCATTTCCCTGTCCCCCCCACCTTCCCTGTAGATTAAGTTAGATTTTGTTAAACCCAAGTGGGAATGCATCCTATTCCCTCACTGGGCTAAAACTATTGAATACAATTTATACAAAATTCACATTCTCTCTTCTTTCTCTCTAAAATTATAAATCTTTGTGCCTCTTTCCTTGGTGCTCTAATATTATTAGTCAGGTATCATCAATCACAATTCTTGATGGCTTGATAAGCTCCGATTGTTATCAAAATATCATCACAGATTGTTTACTTGATTGTCTGATAAGCGGCATTGACTCAATTATAATCATTTTTACCTTACCCCCTATTCAAGGATCTTTCAAGTACACACAAACTTTTTCACAAGTCAAAGTATCCTCCAAAGATAAATCATTTCTTAAAATATTTGTGCCCCTACCCCGACTGATTTTCTTTCCCACTTTACCTCCCCACCTCCCACCTTGTTAATCAAACCAAGGCTATTTGTCTCTCCCACTTTACCCCTCACCCTCACCCAGAGTACTTAAACCCTCCTTAAGTGAAGCATCCTGATCTAATTAACAGAAAGTATCTTGAAGCTCTCTAAATCCTGGGAGGCTCTGGAGGACTCAATGAAAAGTTTACAAATAATTTGTATGTTATAGAGACATTGTCTCAGGTCCTCAGGAGCTTATGATGCCCTCATTAGACAAGGCGATTAGCACCTTGTGATTAAAGCCACTCAGAGTGTAATGATATGCTTAAGTTAAAGTTGACCCTTCTTGCTTTTTTTTTCAGGGCTTTTTATCTCAAACATAGTGATCTTTTCAATTGAGAGACAACACCCAACTAAACTTATATCCCACTCTCTTCAGTTATATTCTCCCCCATTTATACTTACAGAAGTAAAGTTCTAATGACTTAAAATTGTTATACCTTCCCCTTTAGGGGCCAATATTTGTTTAAAACCAGTTTTGTCTTTTCAGTCCCCTTTTTCATTTAGCTTTTCAATGTAACTCTAAAGTTGTGTATTTGTCAATTGAATTCTCTTTTCAGTTCTGCTCTTTGTTTCAGGAAATTCTGGAAATCTTGTATTTCATTGAACATCCATCTTTTTCTCTGACAGAATATGCTGAATTTTGAAGGGAAATACATTCAGAGTTGTAATCCCAGGTCTTTAGCTCTCCCAAAATATGTTATTCCAGTTCTTCTAATTCTACAGTGTTAAGGCTGATAGGTCCTGTGTTAATCTGATTGTGTTCCATTTGTATTTCAATTGTTTTCTTTTTGCTGCTTTTATTTGAGGGTTCTGGAATTTGGCTATTACAACCCTTGGCGTTTTTATCCTGGGGTCTCTTTCTGAAGGGGTACTATGGATTCTTTCCAGTTTTCCCCATACAATTTCCTGCATTGTGTTTTCCAGGTTCTTCTATTGGTCCAGGCTTTTAGTAGTCCAATGATTCATAGATTGTCTTTTCTGGATCTGTTTTCCAGGTCATTCATTTTACCTAAAAGATACTTTACATTTTCTTCAATTTTTTCAACCTTTTAATTTTGTTTGATCGAATCTTCTAGACTCGTAGGTTTCTAAATGTTCAATTCTAGTTTTTAGGATTTTATTTTCTTCAATTACTTTTTGTGTTTCCTTTTTGAAGGTGTTGAATTCTCTGGTCCATTTTTCACAATTTTCCTGCATGACTTTCATTTCCTTTTTTTCCATTTTTCTTCTTCCTTTCTTCTTTAGTTTTTAAATTCTTTCTTAAGCTCTTCAATGAGCTTTCATATTTGAGCCCAATTTATAGACTATTTTGATATTTCCCCTGACTTGCTCATTGATATATAAGCTTCATCATATCATAATTATTTCAACCTCTGCTCAAGTACTCATCCCTAAACTGTCCCATTAGAAATACAATTCTCAAAAACCATAACCATCAATAAAATTATATCTTTTTATATCCACACCTTTTAGCAACTACACTCTCCTCAGCTATCCCAATAGAAATACAACCCTCATAAGTTAAAGTATCCTCACATTATAATTGATTTATATAACACCCTCTAACTATGCTCCTTTCAACTGCCCTAAGAGAAATACAATTCTCATGAGTTCCAAGTATCATCTTCACCTTTCAGTTTTCCTTTTTATGAATCTCTTGAGTCTTATATATATTTGAAGAAAAAATTTTGTTCAGTTCTAAACTTTTTAACAAGTAAAATTGAAAGTCCACTATTTCATTGAAAATCCATTTTTGTCCCCTGAAAGAATATGCTTTATTTTTTAATTTCATTGATTCTTGGCTATACTCCAAGCTCCTTTGCCCTCGGTAATATCATATTCTAAGCCCTCTAATCCTTTAATATTGAAGCTGATAATTCCTGAAAAATTCTGACTGTTAGCTCCCTGATATTTAAATCACCTCTTTTTTTTGACTACTTGCAGTATTTTCTCCTTTACCTGAGAATTCTGAAATTTGACTACAATATTCTTTGAAGTTTTTATTTTGGAAATTTCTTTCTGGGGGTAATCAATGGAGTCTTTCAATGTCGATTTAATCTTCTTATTCTAGGATTTTAGGGCAGTTTTCCATGATAATTTGCTGTAAAATTATCAAGGTTCTTTTTCTGATCATGGCTTTCAGGTAGACCAATAATTTGTCTCCAGGATCTATTTATTAGGACTGTCATTTCTGTATATTGCCAACAAAAAGCAACAGAAAGAGATAGAAAAAGAAATTCCATTTAAATTACCTGTAGAATACAAAAAATATTTGGGATGCTACCTGCCAAAACAAACCCCAAAACTACATCAATAGAATTATAAAACCTTTTTCATGCAAATAAAGTTTTATCTAAACAATTGAAAAATGTCAATTGCTCATGGTTTAGTCAAGTTAGAAATAGCAAAAATGAGAATTCTATCTAAAATAATCTACTTTTTCAATGTTATCTCAATCAAAATATCAAAAAATATTTTATAGACCAATAGAAAATGACAAACTTCATCTGGAAGAACAGGAGGTCAAGAATATCAAGAAAAACACTGAAAAATAATAAAAAGCAATAAGGCTAAGTTTTACCAGATCTAAATCTATATTATAAAATGGTACCCATCAACTACTAGTTAAAGAATAGAATGGTGGATCAATGAAATAGATTAGGTAAAAAGAAACAACAGTAAATGATCTACTGTTTGAAAGGTCAAAGACTACAGATTCTGAGATAAGAACTTACTATTTGTCAAAACCTATTCGAAAACACAAGGAAAACAATATGTTAGAAACTAGGCATAGGCTAACATCTCATACTCTTTTCCAAGATAATGTTGTAGGGAAGGGAATAAGGAATGAAATTTGAAACTCAAACTCTTACAAAAATTGCTTTCTGAATGAGATCCCTAAATGAAAATTCCCAGGAATATGATAGTCAAATTCAAGAGCTGCCAAGTCAAGGAGAAAATATTACAAGCAGCAAAAAAAGAAACAATTCAAGAATCAAGGAACCACAGTCAAGGTGAAACAAGATTTATCAACTTCTACATTAAAAGGGCGTGTGGAAAGCAATATTGCATTGGGCAAAGGAGTTGGAATTAAACCAAAGAATTACCTACCCTGAAAAAAAGAGGGAGAAATGTGGGGATTCATTGAAATTGAGGGTATTCAAATATTCCTGATGAAAAGATCCGAGATGAATAGAAAATTTGACTTGCAAATACAAGACTTAAGAGAACCATAAAAATGTAAATAGGAAAGGGAAGTCATAAGATTAAATTGTTTATATTCCTACATGGGTATGTGATACTTGTATCTTATAAAACTTTCTCATTATCAAGGAAATTAGTATACAGGTGTGAGTTGAATATGATGGTATGACAGTATGACAATTAGAAAAATAAAATTACATTTTAAGAAAGAGGAATGCACTGGGAGAAAGAGAATCGGAGAGGTATGGGGTGTATAATGGGAGAGGTATACACACATAAAAGCTAAAAAAATGCTTTTACTTTGGAGGAGAAGATGGGTAGTGGCAGGGGCTTGAATCATACTCTCATTGGAATTAGCTTAAAGATGAGATAACATACAAATTCACTTGGATAAAGGAATCTATCCTATAGGAAAGTAAGCAGGAAGGTGAAAAGAGAAGGGGATGCTTATAGAAGGGAGGGTGGATTGGACAAAATGATAATCAGAAGTCAAATAATTTGATGAGTTACAGAGAAAAAAGGAGAGAGAGAGAGAGAGAGAGAGAGAGAGAGAGAGAGAGAGAGAGAGAAAATAGAATAAATGGGGGGAATAGGACAGAGGGGAATACAGTTAGTAATTAAAACTATGAAATAATTAGAAGCAAGTTTTTCTGATAAAGCTCTTATCTCTCAAATATATAAAGAAATGATTCCATTTTTCCCCAATACGATAAATGATCAAAAAATATCAACAGCTTTCAGATACAATAATCAAACCTCTCTCTATAGTTATATGAGAAATTTCTCTAAATCTCTACTGATTAGAGGATTTATACTTATTAGATTGGCTAATAGGATAGAAAATGAAAATAACAGATGCTGAGGGTGTGTGGGAAAATTAAGACATTAACTCACCATTGTTAGAATTGTAAACTGATTCAATTATACAGTAGAACAATTTGAAACTATGGCAAAGGGCTAAAAAGATGCATACCTTTTGATTTAGCATTATCACTTCTAGGTCTGTATTCCAAAAGAAATAAAAAAAGGAAAAGGAAAAGAACCTTTATAAACAAAAGATATTTTTAACACTTCTTTTCTGGTGGTGAAGATTTGGAAAGAGAGGGAATGCCCATCAATTGACCAATGACTGAACAAGTTGTGGTATATGATTATGATGCAACACTATTGTGCTATAAAAAATGAAGAGCTACATACTCTCAGAAAAACCAAGAAAGGCATAAATGTATTGATGTAAAAGGAAATGAATATAAACAGAAGAAAATTGTATACAATAAGAGCAACACTGTAAGATGATCAACTCAGAATGACTAAGCTATTCTCAAGATTATAAAGATCCATACCAACTTTAAAGGACTTATGATGAAAAATGCTATCCTTCCCCAGAGAAAGAACTTATGGAGTCTTACTACAGATTGAAGTATATTTTTTGCTTTATTTTTCTTAATTTTTTGGTTTTCTTTTTCTTTGCTTTCTTTTATAACATGATTAATATGGATATGTTTTATATGACTTCATATAAGCATATATAGTATGAATACTGCATCTAATCTATATCAAATTGCTTGTCTTCTAAGTGAGGGGCTTGTGGAAAGGACAGAATTTGAAACTCAATTAAAAAAAATAATGTTGAAAATGTTTCTACATATAATTGGGAAAAATGAGAGTAGTAAATAAAAATAAATAAATAAAAAAATTTTAAATTCTGCCAATTTTTTTCTTAGAGAACAATGGCATTCCCTCACTATCATATACCATAGCTTATTCACTTATTTCCTAATTGATAGGCATTCCCTCAATTTCCAATAATTTGCCATGACAAAAAGAGCTACCATAAATATTTTTTGTTATATAATACCTTTTTCTTTTTCTATGATTTTTTTGGGACACAGAACTAGTAGTGATACCACTGTGTCAAAGAGTATGCACAGTTTTATAACATCTTGGCACTTAGTCCCATATTATTCTCCAGGTGTTGTATCAGTTTACAACTCCAGCTAAAATGCATTAATAGTCCAGTATTTTCATATCCCCTCCAAAATTTATCATTTACCATTTCTAATATATTAGTAAATATGATAGGTATCATTTGGTCCCTGAAAGTTATTTGATTTTTACATTTCTCTAATTAATAGTGATTTAGAATGTTTTTATGCCTATGGATAGCTATGCTTTCTCCTTCTGAAAACTGCCTTTTCATTTGACTTGATCATTTATCAATTGTATTCTTATAAATTTGACTCACTGTCTTTAAATTCTTCTCTTATACATTGTTCTGATGATTAAAATATTACATGCTCCTCTCATTTCTTTATATTGTCATCTTTTATATAATGTCACCTAAAGGTCATTTACATTTTCATCATATCTTGGTATATGGAATGAGATGTTGGTATATATATATATATATATATATATATATATATATATATATATATATATATATATATATGTATATATATATAGTTTTTTGCCAAATTACTTTCCAATTTTCTCAGTAATTTTTGTCAAATAATGAGTTTTTGACCCCCCCTTCCCCAAAGCTTGGGTCTTGGAGTTTATCATGTATCATGGACCTAATCTAATTCTTTTGATGATTACTTCTTTGTAATACAATTTGAAATCAAGTACTTCTAGGCCACTTTTCTTCATTTTTTTAAAATTGATTCCTTTGCTATTTTTGACCTATTGTTCTTCTAGATTAGTTTTGGGTTTCTTATCTAGAAAAATATTTTAGTAGTTCAATTAGCATGACCTAAAATAAGCAAAATAATTTGATAGAATTATCATTTTTATTATTTTGGATCACCTTACCCATGAGCAATCAATATTTCTCTGTTTAGATAAAGCTTTATTAGTGTGAAAAATCTTTTGTAATTGTGTACATATGGTTCCTGGGTTTGCCTTGGCTGTTAAACTCCCAAATATTTATATAGTCTACAGTTATTTTAAATGAATCTTGTTTCTTTCTGTTGCTACTGGACTTTGTTGATAATTTTCCCTAAGTATACAATCATTTCATCTACAAAGAACAATAACTGCTTCCTTATCCTCTAATTCCTTACATTTATTTTTCTTGCCTTATTGCTATTTCTATCATTTTTAGTAAATATTGAATAATAGTGGTATTAATGAGGATCTTCACCTGATCTTCTGGAAAGGTTTCTAGCTAATCATCATAACAAAAAATGCTTGCTGATATTTTTAGATAGCTACAATACAAAACTTCAAGAAAATTTCCATCTATTTCTTACAATTTCTATTGTTTTTAAAAGGAATAAGCATTATATTTTGTCAAAAGCTTTTTCTGAATCCATTGCAATAATCATCTGATTTTTATTGTTTTTGTCATGATGTGGTCAATTATGCTAATAACTTTGCTAATATGGACCCAGCCCTGCATTCTTACTATAAATCCCACTCATCATGTAAAGACATTGACCCAAGCTCTGGTTTCTCTCACTAATATTTTCAGAATACTTCTGGTGATCTGCAATGTTTTCCACAAATGAGAAGTGAGGACCCTACTGTCCTGGTTGGTGCTCTGGCTGTGGGAGAGCAGAGGATCTGTTCATAGTTTAAGGGACAACAGAAGCACCATTTGTGGCTATAGAAGAACACCATTCCTTCCTGGGTAAGGACTCCTTTCTGCCATCAGGGTCCCTATTCCCACAAGCATTCTTCTCTACTTAAGAACTGTAAACACTCTCCTGTGGTGACAAGGGAGGACTAGTGCTCCTCCTCATGCTGGAACTGTGATGCAGAATTACAAATATACAATGATCAGGGTTCTGAATCTAGTGACAATAAAGTAATATCTTTCCGAGCAGTTGTCAGACCCTTCTTACTGCCTGTTGACTGAAAGTTCTTGAAGCTGCTGCTGCAGGTGTTGTAATTGTCTCCAAGATCTGCTGGCATCATTGCAGTCTGGGACAAAGCCATTGTATCAGACCTTTCATGCCCATCTCCTACATTATTTTGGACAGGAAAATAGTTTCATTCCAACTGTATGTTAGTTCTGCTGCTCCAGAAATCAATGTGAGAACTTATTTTTAATGTTATTTGGATTTGGACGGATTGAGGTGATTTACTGTCTCTTTTCCACATCATTTGTCTCTACTCTGCCATCTCCTAGTATTCTTTACATAATACTACCTTGCTAAGTAGAGGCAGTTAAAGAAAATAACCTTATGTAGTTGCATCTATTAAGAGTCTCATCTTCTAAATTTCAACTATTAGAAAAGGGGAACGATCAGCAAAGGGAAAGGAGACAGGGAAAATAAGACTAGAAATAAAAGGTAGCTACATGTTCATTTTACATCTTCTAAATTTTTTTAATAATTCCAGAAATATGTATTCCATATTAACTTCTACCTCATGGGACCTGGTATAACACAGTAATTTTTTATAGACATTCAAGTCTAGTGTAGCAGTCCCCTAATGTTTGGATTATGACCCACTTTAAAGCATAGAAGTGTGTGGTGAGCCAAATAAAATTGTTCCAAGTTTGAAACTGGAAAGTAGACTTAAACACTAATGGGAGGCAAGACAGAAGAAGAAGGATGTGGTAGAGTCTCAGGAGAGCTAGAACAGACAGGAGCAAATAGAAGAGTGCAGTCATATGATTTGTAATCTCTAAATTGAGGACCACACTGATTTAACAGCTAGAATCTTAATAGGATGAGGTACTTTCAGTATACCTGATAACAAGTGTGGTAGGTCAATCACAAATATAAAATAGTAATAATAATTCCAGAAAATAATATTACTAGTACTTTAAAATTAAAATTATATGTAATATATTATGTTTTATAACATATAAAATAAAAATCAATTGGAATTTGGAATTCTTTTTTAAAATAAATATTTATTGATATTTTTGGTTTTGATATCACTCAAGTTTCCTCTTATGATTTTCCATGCCTTATTCCAGAAAACCTTCTTGTATAACAAAAAATATTTTTGAAAAGAGAAGAAAAAACAACCAGCAAAATCAATCAATCTGAACATATAAATAAGGTTCCACAGCCATGGACATTCTATCTTCTCATGTTTTTCTTGGGGCTATATAGTTCTTTGTAATTTTGTAACATTTATTTAGCTTATTTTAGGTTTGTCAGTCTTTCCATTGTACCACTGTGTTCGCTTTCCTTGGCTCTCTTTTTTAAAGTTATATAAATATTTTATTTGTTTTCCAATTATGTGCAATAGTAGTTTCTATCAATCATTTTTTGAAATGTTTTGAATTTTACAATTTTGCCCCTCCCTCCCCTCCCTCCCCTCCCTCTCCCCTTCCCTATTTGGATAATCTTTACATGTTTCCATGTATATGCATTGATCAAAATTGAATGTGTTAAGAAAAATACAAATCATTGAGGAAGAAATAAAATATTAGAGATAGCAAATCTATGTAGCACATAAGACAACTTTTTTAAAAAAATTGAATATAATCTCTGATCTTTGTTTAAACTCTACAATTCTTTCTCTGGATACAGATGGTATTCTCCATCACAAATACCTTAGAATTGTCCCTGATTATTGCACTGATTGGCTGAGCAAGTCCATTAGGATTGATCATCACCTCTATGTTGTGGTTAGGGTATTACAATATTCTTTTTGGTTTTGCTCATTTCACTCAGGATCAATTTATACAAGTTTTTCCAAGCTTCTCTGAAATTCCATCCCTCCTGATTTCTAATAGAATAATAGTGTTCCATCACATACATATACCACAATTTGCTTAATCATTCCCAAATTGCTGGACATACACTTGATTTCCAATTCTTTGCCAACACAAGTAGAGGTGCTATGAATATTTTTGTACAAGTGATGTATTTACTCTTTATAATGATTTCTTCAAGATATAGACCCAGTAGTGGTATTGCTGGATCAAAGGATATGCAAAATTTTGATGCCCTTTGGGCATAATTGCAAATTGCCCTCCAGAAATGTTGGATCAGTTCATAGCTCCACTATTAATGCATTAGTGTCCCAGATTTTCCACATCCCTTCCAACATTGATCCTTGTCAGTGGCCAATCTGAGAGGTGGTACCTCAGAGATACTTTAATTTGCATTTGTCTGATCAGTAATGATTTAGAGCAATTTTTCATATGATTATACATAGCTTTGATTTGCTTGTCTGCAAATTGCCTTTGTATATCCTTTGACCATTTGTCAATTGGGTAATGGCATTTTTTTTATAAACTTGACTTAGTTCACTATATATATTAGAAACACTAGTTGTAAAAATTTTTTCCCAACTTACTATATGTATTTTGATAGTGGTTTTGTTTCTATACAAGCTTTTTAATCTAGTAATCAAAATTATCCACTTTGTTTTTTTATGATATTCTCTATCTCTTCCTTGGTCATAGACTCTTCCTCTTTCCATAGATCTGACAGGTAAAGTATTCCTTGTTCTCTTAGTTTGCTAATAACATTGTCTGTACCCATTTTGAGGTTGTCTTTGTATAGGGTGCAAGATATTGATTTAATCCTATTTCCTGTCATATTATCTTCCAGTTTTCCCCAACAGATTTTTTAATCAAAGAGTGAGTTCTTAACCCAGAAGTGGAACTCTTTGTGTTTACTGAAGAGAAGATTACTATAATCATTTCCTGCTGTCTATTTTGTACCTAATCTATTCCACTGATCTACCACTCTAATTCATAGCTAGGACCAGACAGTTTTGATGACTGATGCTTTATAATATAATTTTAGATCTGGTAAGGCTAAGCTATTGAATGAATCAAATTATTTCTGTTAGGTCCGTTATTGATATATCAATTAATATGTTGATATATCAATTGATATATTGATATATAAATGCTGGCAGTTTTCCTATTATTGAGCCAACCCTGCATTCCTGGAATAAATCCTGCTTAAACATATTATATTATGCTAGTAATAACTTCCTGTAATTACTTTGCTAAGATTTTATTTAAGATTTTTGTGTCCATATTCATTTGGGAAATTGATCTATAATTTTCTTTTTCGGTTTTGACTCTTCCTGGTTTAGGTTTCAGCATCATATTGTTATCATAGAAGGAATTTGGCAGAGTTGGTCTTCATCTATTTTTCCAAAGAGTTTACGTAGAATTGGAACCAATTGCTCCTTAAATATTTGATAGAATTCACTTGGGAATTCATCTGGCCCTGGAAATTTTTTCTTAGGGAGTTCAATGATGGCTTGATGAATTTCTTTTTTCTGAGGTAGGATTATTTAGGTATTTAAGTTCCTCTTCATTTAACTTGGGAAACATATATTTTTATAAATATTCATCCATTTCATTTAGATGATCAAATTTATTGGCATACTGTTGGGCAAAATAGTTCTGAATTATTTCATTTTTAATACTAGTAATTTGTTTTTGATTTCTTTTTTTAGTCAAATTAACCAAAAGTTTATCTGTTTTATTGACTTTTTTCATAAAACCAAATCATGGTTTTATTTATTAGATCAATAGTTTTCTTGCTTTTTATTTTATTAATTTCTCCTTTAATTTTTAGAATTTCTGACTTGGTACTTAATTGAGGGTTTTTAATGTGTTCTTTCCCTAATTTTCTTAGCTGCATGTTTAGCTCATTGATTTCTTCTTTCTCTATTTTATTCATGTAGGTATTTAGAGATATAATATAAACCCCTAATAACTGCCTTGGCTATATCCCATAAGTTTTGGTATGTTGCCTTGTCACTGTCATTGTCTAGGGTGAAATAATTAATTCTAGCTATAGTTTGTTGTTTGATTTACTCATTTTTTAAAATGAGGTTATTTAGTTTCCAATTGGTTTTAGTTCTATCTGTCCATGGCCCTTTATCATACATTATTTTTATTGTATTATAGTCTGAAAAGGAAGTATTCACTATTTCTATATTTCTGCAATTGATTATGAGGTTTTTATGCCCTAGTACACAATCATATTTTTGTGGAAATGCCATGTACTGAAGACAAAACAGGTATGTTTTTTTCTACCCCCCAATCAATTTTCTCCAAAGTTCTATCATGTCCAAGTTTTCTACCATTCATTCTATTCCTTAAGTTCCTTCATGTTTATTTTATACTTAGATTTATCTAATTCTGAGAGAAGGAGGTTGAGGTCTCCCACTAGCAGAGTTTTATTTTCTGTCTTCCTGAGACTCACTCAGCTTCTCCTCTAACAATTTGGATGCTATACCACTTGGTGCACACATATTTAATATTGAAATTGCTTCATTGTTTATGTTATCTTTTAGGAGGACATAGATTCCTTCCTTATCTCTTTTATTGAGATCTATTTTTGCAGCTGTTTTGTCTGAGATAAGGGTTGTAACACCTGCCTTTTTCACTTTAGCTGAAGCATAATATATTCTGCTCCAACTTTTTGCCTTTACTCTGTATCTCTCTGCTTCAAATGAGTTTCTTGTAAGCAACATATTGTAGGATTCTTTGTTTAATCCATTTTGTTTTGTATGTTTTGTGGAAGAGTTCATCCCATTCACATTCAAAGTTATAATTACCAACTCTTTGTTGCCTTCCATGCTATCTTCCCTCCATCTGTATTTTTCTCCCTTTTTTTCACCTTATTCCTATTTCTCAGTATTTTGCTTCTGAATATCAATTCTTCACTGTTTGCCCCCTTATATCCAATATCCTTCCCCTTTCTTTCCTCTTTCTCTTTGCCCCTTCTCCCTTCCCTTCCTTCTATCCATTCCTCTTTTCCTGTCCCCCCCTCCTCCTTTCTCCTCTTAACACTTGAAAGGTAAGATAAGTTTCTAAACTCAACTGCATGTATGTATTCATCCCTCTTTGAGTCAAATCTTATGAGAGTAAGATTTAGAGCATTCTCATCTTCTCCATTCTTCCCCTCTATTGCAATAGGTCCTTCAGGCCTCTTCATGTGATATAATTTACTCTATTCAAACACCTCCATCCTTACTGTCCACCCTTTTTAAGGAGATGCTATATTTAAATCATTCTATCAGAGTTGTAGACAAATCATGAGTGTCCAATATTTCTGTCTAAGTATATTCCCTCTAATATGGTTGGTTATGAGAATCTTTCTCCCATTTGGTTAATTAGCCAGTTTCATCTTAATGGACAGCAGTTTTTTTTCTTTCCCCCTTTTTTACCTTTCCATGTATCTCTTGAGCCTTCTGCTTGAAGTCTAAATTTTATATTTAGCCCTGGTCTTTTTATCAGGAAAATCTCCTATTTTGTTAAATGTCCATCTTTTCCCCTGGAAGTAAAGGCTCAGTTTTACTGGATGGTGAATTCTTGGCTGCATTCAAAACTCCCTTGCTCTTCAGAATATCATATTCCAGGTCCTTCAATCATTTAATGTTGATGCAGTCAGGTCCTGTGTAATCTTGATTGTGGCTCTTTGGCATTTGAATTGTTTCTTTCTGGCTGCTTGAAGACCTTTCTCGTTGAGGGGCAGCTAGGTGGCTCAGTAGATAGAATACTGGCCCTGGAGTCAGGAGTACCTGAGTTCAAATCCAGCCTCAGACACTTAATAATTACCTAGCTGTGTGGCCTTGGGCAAGCCACTTAGCCCCATTGCCTTGCAAAAAAAGAATTTTCTCTTTGATTCTTCTGAAGTTTGGCCACAATATTCCATAATTATTTTACCTTTTGATCCTATGATATCAGGGCAATTCTCTTTCACTATATCCTGAAGAATTAAGTTCAGGCTATTTTTTCTCCTCAAAGTTTTCAGGAAGCCCTATCATTCTTAAATTGTCTCTTATGATCTATTGTCCAGGTCAGTTATTTTGACAATGAGATATCTTACATTTTCTTCTATTTAGTCATTTTTAAAAAAAATTTGTTAAACAGATTCTTGTTATCTCATGAAGTCACTAATTTCCACAGATTCCAATCTCTTTTTTAGATAATTTTCTCCATTTAACTTTTGCAATTCCTTTTCCAATTGGTTAATTCTACTTTTGAATGAGTTTTCCATTTTCCCAATTGTGCTTTTGGGAAATGCATTTTCTTTTTGCACTTTTCAAATTTTATTTTCTTTTTAAAAAAAAATTAAAATTTATTTATTTATTTTCATCCATTTGTACATACATATTTCCATGTTACTAAATTTCCCTCCACCCTCCCTTCCAATTTTCCTCCTCTCAGCAAAGAAAAGTCAGGCTAGCATTTGAGATATATACATACATATATATATATATATATATATATATATATATATATATATATACATATATATATTACTTGTTTATAAATTTTTATCAGATTTAGAAGGTCTGTTTTTTTCCCATGTGTTTTGCTTTGTTTTGTTTTCCTTCCTCTCGTTGGGGGTAATATAGTCAATAACCAGTCAAAAAAGTTGTCCTCACTCTCTGGACTGTTGAGATGAGCTACTTCCATCAAGGTTGTTCATCTAATAATGTTGTTGATATGTACATTGTTCTTTTGGTTCTGCTCCCTTTGCTCAGCATCAGATCCCTTAAGTCTTTCCATGTTTCTCTAGAGTGTGACCACTTTTTTTTAATAAAACAATAATATTCCATAGCATTTGTGTACCATAACTTGTTTGGCCATTCCCCAATTGATGTACAGCTCCTCAATTTCCAATTCTTTGACACTCCAAAAAGAGCGGACTTGTCCCATTTTTTACAATTTCTTCTGGATATATACCTAGAATTGGATGTTGGGTCAAAGGGTATGAACAGTTTTATTGCTCTTTGTGCATAGTTCCATATTGCTCTTCAGAAAGTTTGGATCCATTCACAATTCTACCAGCAATGCATCAATGTCCCAATCTTTCCACAACCTCTCCAACAGTGATCATTTTCCCTTTTTCTCATCTTGACTAATCTAATAGGTGTGAGATAATACCTCATTCTTGTTTTAATTTTCATTTCTCTAATCAATAGTGATTTGGAGTATTTTTCATATGATTATATATAATTTTAATTTCTTTATTTGAAAACTTTCTGTTCATATCTTTTCACTGTTTATCAATTGGGGAATGATGTGATCTTATAAATTTGATACAATTCTCTATAGTCCAATTACTTTTTGAAGGATTTATTTTCTTGTTGCAAAATGTTAATTTTCTCTTGCATAGTCTTAATTGTCTCTTGTGTTTCTCTTCCCAAATTTTCCATTTGATTTTTAAATTCCTTCCTGATCCCTTCTAAGACGTTTTGCTGGGTTGGAAATAAATTCATATTCTCTATGAAGCTCTAGTCCTCTCTGAGTTAGGATCCTTGTCTTCAAGGTAAAACTCAATAGACCTCACTTTCTGCTGGTCTTTCTTCATCTTGGGCCCTTTTCCTAGGATCTTGTGTTAGGGGAGGGGCTAGTTCATAGGCCTTCAGTGTTGAGGTCCCTAGGGGCTTTGTTTACTGGGTTTAGTAACTCCAAATGGGCTGGCTACTAGTGGATACCAGATATTCCTTGGGAGTGACTGTGACCTTCATTAGTGGCTTACACCCTAGACCTAGGGGTAGGGGGGGATTAGCAGGATCTGGGTTATCCTAGAACAATGTGGGCTGTTCCCTTGGGCTATAGTTAATTCACTTAATCCTCAATCATCATGGGGAAGAGATCTGCCAACCATACCTGAATTTGGGGGGTTGGGGGGAGTTGTTACTGTGTTTGTGCAGGGGAGAGTCACTTTCTCCAACAGAAATGGAAGAAAGTGTACTAAATTGAAAATGGGGAGACTTCAATGAAAACACAGGAGTTTGAGGCCCTGGTTTTCTAGACCAGTCAAGCTGACAGAATAGATGTCTAGCCACCTTGCTGGAGCTTTCCCACCCATCCTGCTCACAGCCAAAACTTCCACCACTGTTCTCAGGTTAGTCCGGAGACCTTACCCCACTGCTCTTGCTGGGTCTCTGCTCTCTGCCGCCAGCTCACCCATGTTCCCTTGTGACACACTTTGTTGATAAATGTTCTCCTAGTTTTTTTCTCTGGGTTCTTTCAATCCAAATTCTGTTAAGAGACTTGGTTCATCTTAGTTCTGAGGGAAAGCCAGGAGAGTTTATGACAGTGTCTAGCTTCTCTCTGTCATCTTGGTCCAAAGTCAGAATTCGCAATTCTTAAGCCTCAATAAAGCATTTTAAAGTATCTGTTATGTGCCAATCACTGTGTAACTACTAAATAAAATTACTAAATAGAAAAAAAGAAAAACTTCTCAAAGAAAAAAAAATCTTCTCAAAGAAATTTTAAATGCATCTAAATAATTTTCTTTTCCTTTTGAAATAGCCACTTGATAGACAAATACTTGCTTTACTTTACTTTAAACTCAACTCAAAAAAAACTTAGCATCTTAATACTTAGCCCTAAACTACAGTGGCTACAACAGCTATGTGTTACACTTAATAGTCTAAAAAATGTAATGTAACTTATTGACCTTCCTATATTGACACTAGATTTAAATCTATTTATCACTTCTTTTTTTAAGACATATGAAGTAAGCAGGTTTAGGATGTGTGTAGTAGTTATTTACAAGTTATTGTGCTATATGCAATAAAAGATCTTTTAAGCTATTAAAGCTTTATGACATTTCTTGTTCTAATCTCTTCAACTGAAATGACTTAGGTTGCTATAAGAAAGATGTAAGACATGTCTTTTCATCTTTTCATTAGTTAGGGTACCATTGAATTAGAAAGAGCTTTGAACTTGAGTCCAGAAGCACTGAATTAAAGTTCCAGCTCTGCTACCAAGAAAATGTGACATAACAAATTTCCTAACTCCTCTAAGTCTCAAATTCATCCAAAAATAAAGAAAATAATATTTAATCTCCCTATTTCATAAATCTATGAGGATAAAGTTAAATAATGTATTTAAGAGTATTTTTAAAGCAATGGGCATTATACCAATTAAAGGTATGATTATCCAGTCACTCAGTGAGAAATGGAGAGAAATGTGCCATATCAAATATGTAAGTTGCATTGTTAGATCTTCATCCTTTCCACCCCCACTGACTATGGATGTTCCCCCAAGGCTCTAATTTGACTCATTCATCTTCACTTTTATTTCTATGTTTTCTAACTTGGTGATCTCATCAGCTCTTGCATCTTTAACCACCAGTTTGAAACTTGACATTCCATATGCAATTCAAATTCAATTTGCCCAAAACAGAACCAATTAACTTTTATTCATACATTAATCCCCTCATCTAAATTTCCATATTCCTATTGAAAATATCACTGAATTCCCATTCTCCTAATGTTTGAAACTTTGGTGACATCCTCAGGATCTCACTCTCACTCCCCCTTATTTCTAGTCATTTGCAAATTTTATCATTCTACTCACAACAGCTCTCTTATACATGTCCCTCTTATTTCTCACATAGACCCAATTCTTATTCAGGCCCTCATAACCTTTTTCCGGCTCTATTGCAATAGACTTCTAGTTAGTCTCTCTACCCCAAGTTCTTTGCCCATCTAACACATCCTACACATAGCTGGTTAATTGATTTACTATAAGTTTACTTCTAAATATGCCCTCTCTCTACTCAATAAGCTCCAATGGCTTCTTATTGTCCCTACAATAAAATATAAACCCTAACTTTCTCTCCCAAAATTTCCAAAAACCTCTACCATTAGATCATATGTTCTTGCTGTGTGTGGGGGTACACAAAAACCTCTGCTGCAAAAGAGACTGAGTCTAGGGGATATCTTGATTTTGAGAATTCTAAGCTACATTAACCCTCTAAAGCCAGTCAGATATATGTATTAAATTAGGTACCAGCAGAATGAATTATGGAATGGGCAGTGACCAAATGACTAAGGAGGGACAAAGTGGACTATATCAAAAGCAGAGTAGTTCAAAACTTATAGGTCAACACACAATGATGACAGTCAATGAATGTCTGATGAACTCCAGATAACAAGACTGTCTCCAACAAAACCAAATAAATAAATAAAAGACAAAACCAAACAAAAAAAAAAAATCTCTGTAACATCCTGGAGGGCTTGGATTGATTTTATTTTTGTTTGTTTTGCCCTTTTGTGTGTGTGTGTGTGTGTGTGTGTGTGTGTGTGTGTGTGTGTGTGTGTGTATACAAGGTACAGCATATTATCTGGCTCAAAAAAAGTACTTAACAAATCTTTCTTATCTAATTCAGTAAGAAATGGGAGATCTGAGCTTGGTCTCTACCTCTGCTATTTAGAATCTATGGGCTTTGGTTTGTTAAAATATACGTGAAGGGACCCTCAGTTGAAGGATGCTTTAAGAGGCATAGTCTATGAAAAATAATGGCTTGTTCTTTAACTGATGTGCTCCCAAAGCAGGGATATATAGGTCAAACATCTTACATAACCCCCCAACTTACTATTATTTTTTTGCTTTTGTTTTTTAGGTTTTTGCAAGGCAAATGGGGTTAAGTGGCTTGCCCAAGGCCACACAGCTAGGTAATTATTAAATGTCTGAGACCGGATTTGAACCCAGGTACTCCTGACTCCAAGGCCAGTGCTTTATCCACTACGCCACCTAGCCGCCCCTCCAACTTACTATTAGATAAGGAAATTAGCAATAGCCTCTGTGTATCTCTGATTTGGATGTAACATAATTAACCATTTGCATTATGTGGTGTTCAAGAGACTTTCCCAACCTACACCGGCCCCTATTCCTTAAAGATATGACCTAAGTCATTCAATAGATCAGTGAATTCAAGGTTGTACCAATACTTTCTCATCTTGTGAGTATTTTTCCTTCTATTTCCATAAATTTTATGCAGTGGATCTCCTAATACCTTGGCAATCTTCTTTTGTTTCTTTTTTATATAAATATATGCTTTTCAGTTCCATAAGCTTTTGAGCAAGTATGTGGCACATTGGATATGATATTGAGGTTCAAAACAATCATGCTTCCACGACATGCCAGACTTTGTACAAGATGATACAAATACAAATACAAATGAATGAAACAATTTCTGGTCCTAAGGAGTACATACATTAACACTTACTAGAGCTGTAAGACCCTGGGAAAAACACAACCTCTCTAGATATCAGTTTCCACATTGGTAAATTAAAGTGGATAGTAACTAACAGACAAGTCTATTGTGAGGGTCAGATGATATTAAATATGTAATGTGCTTTGAAACCCTTAAAGCACTATTTAAATGAGAGATAATTAAATCATCCCTCTATCTGAAAATCAAGTTGATATTTGACTTGGATTTTGCATTCTACAGTTCTGATTCCTAGGCTTTTCCTTAACTACAATTGATTTTCCCCATTCCTATATATTTTCAGTGAGTAACTGGCAGATAAATATTGGAAACAAATATTACATGCCAGTTCTCTGTCATGACTTAACATTGTTTACAAACAGGGAAAACAGTTTCCATGGACTTCAAGAAATAATCATAAATAATCACACTAGTTAGCATTTATAGAGTATTCTTAACATTTACAAACACTTGACAAATATTATCTCATTTTATCTTGTCAATGTCCCAGAGAAGCAAGTTCTTTGACTAATTCTACTATTACACATGAGCAAACAGAAGTAGACACTAAGTAACTTGCTCACTGTCACAAAGCTAATAACTTTCTGAGGCCAGATTTGAAGTCAAATCTTCTTGAAGAAAGGTCCAGCACTTTTTCCACTACTCCATCAAAATGTCTGAGGTTAAAAAATAAAGAATAGCTCAAAAATAAAATGAGAAAATGAGCAAAGTTCCATAATTCTAAATGTGATATAAAAACCCTATTAATTTTTTTCTTTCCTAAAAAGAATATTATTCAAAACTGATAGGTTATTTTCAAGGAGATAAGAAAATAACAGGAATATATGAAGTCACAACTGAGTATGAATAACAATTTCCAACCTGTTTTATTTTTCTTCCTCTTTCCAAATGTTTTTAATCCCCATTGTGAGAATTAAGAAATTATACAGTCACTCTATGATAAGTGGGATCAGCTTTTTCTGAAAGATACAAAAAGATAGGTCATTGATGCTAGAGTCAACACTTATTGCTTAGTGAATTGATTGAATTTATATTCCTTAAGTTCTTTAGTAGGCCATTTTCATGGTGGATGAACAATCATTTCCATGTTTAAAATATGTATTTTTTACTTCCACGATTAACATTTCACTTTTCTATAAAATGTAATAGAGAAGGAAAATAATCCAATGTCTGATATATAATCACCATGTTAATGGATATATAAGTACTTTTTTATGGGGAGTATGAGATACTCAATCCTTGGCTGACATTTTAGTGATGGAAGATGTTGGTTATAGTACTAAATTTAAAACCTCAACTACAAGGAAAATGAATGGAATAGTTGATATTACATGAATGGAGTGTTCAATGCTTTATGCCAACCAAGTCCCCATGCCAGACAGATGTCTTGTTAAAGGTGTGACTCTTTGACTGATTTGTTTCTCTTTCGCTCTCATCTATGGTTTTAATTTTATTTTTACAGTGGAATCATAAAACTAAGAAAAACAGGGTTTGGAGAAAAAGTGCTTCCAAAGCACAGTTGAGAAAAAGAAAAAACAAACTGAATCCTATGAAAATCAATATGTGAGTTTCAGGAAACAGAACCTTCTCATTCACCAGGGACATTCTTATCTAAGATATATGGTGGTTCAAAGCTAATGCAATTATATTGATGTAGATAACCAAGGAGTTAGTGCAGGAAAACATTCCTTTGCCATCAAAAATGGGCCCACTGAGAGATGACACAGAAAATTAGACTTTTGTCAAATTCTATTTAGTAAAATTCACAGTCAGGAGGAAGAGTTAAAGTGAATCAGAGCAAATAGAGCTTGAACAGAACTCAGTAAGAAGGTGTAGAGAAGAAATTATGGAGAAATTAATAGTATAGTGGACTCCTAATTATAGGAATTTCACTGTACTGTGAGGAACAGAGGGGAGGGGAGAGGACAGGAGAGGAGGAAAAAAGTATTGAAAAAAGGAAGAGAAAAAGAAAAAAGAAAAAAATGAAACAAAAATATATCATTGATTTGCTCCAGTAATCTATACCTACAACTAGAGATGTTCTAATGTGGGTGAGGGGGAGATGTAATGGGAATAAATACATTACATAATTTAACATTTTTTTCTTGCTGAATACCTGGAATTGATGTTTTTGTGATTAATTTCTAAATAATTATTTCATTTGGTCACTTTTTTTTTGTTTTTTGTTTTGTCTTGACAGATCTTATCTTAATTTTTCAACCAATCAATAAATCTCTTAAATTCATCACCTTATCTTCAATTAGTAAATTCTTTGGGGAGATCACTATAACAGGCATGGTATTCTTTATCAAGATTTACCCATTCAGTAACAGCAGAATCTAAAAATTCAAACGAATTTCAAAGGTCAACTAGTTCAACCCATATATCTGAACAAAATTTATTTCAACAATATCCCCAACAGGTAGTGATTCAGCTTCTACTTGAAGACCTCTTATAAGGGAAAATCTCTATCCTCTAAGGCTATTGGAGTCAAAGAGTAATTGAGCAAGAATCTCCTTGGGTGATCAACTGTTCTTATTTCTTACCCATCTATACTAGTAAAAGGGGAAAGTTCTCCTGTAGAACTTATAAGTCAGAAGGTGTTCATCTCAATATTGGTTGGCATATTAATCACTGTGATTCAATTACCCCTTACTTTCACCATGTCTAATTCCATGATAATTGTTCATCCTTTTTTTCCTCAATTTTTATCTAGCAGGCCAGGCAATGATAGTTCCTAGGGTTCATGCTATTTGATAGCTGTGCATATATATCATCATAATGACCTTCATATTCCTTCATAGTCTATGCCCTCTCTTCCTTCTGTTTTTTCTGATGTGTGGTTACTAACCCTACAAATTGGCCTTTAACAGAAACTGAAACCTATCACCTTTGAGCACAAACCCTTGTCTCTTCTCCACATTTTCTGAAACAGAATCTCCTTTTGTGTATATGTAAATAGCTAACTCATAAAAATGCATAAAACGTCATAGCTAACATTTATATACCTTTTTAAGATTCTCAAGGCATTTTACCTATATTATCTAATTTGATCCTCATATTAATCCTATGAGATATTTTAGGCAGGGTTCAAAATCAGATCATCCTTCCTCCACTACACCACCTGGGTTATAAGCAAAAGTAACTTTAAAAATAGATCAATTTTGATATCCTTTGTCTTTATGATTATCTAGCTTTCCATCTACAGCCTTCCTTGAGAGACATTCTTTTTTTTTTTAGCAGATTCTTTTTTTTTAATTTTTTTTTTTTTTTTAGGATTTTTGCAAGGCAATGGGGTTAAGTGGCTTGCCCAAGGCCACACAGCTAGGTAATTATTAAGTGTCTGAGGCTGTATTTGAACTCAGGTACTCCTGACTCCAGGACCGGTGCTGTATCCACTGCACCACCTAGCTGCCCTGAGAGACATTCTTTATGATGAAATATTTTTCAAAGAAGGGGGTAAAAAGCAAAATGTCAATATAATTTTAAAAAATGACATTAAGGTGTCACATTCATAGACACTTTCTACTATTACCTCTGAATAGTTCTGGGAACAGACATGTTTCTTACAATTTCTCAACATTCATTTTTATTATTTTGTAGCGGTTTTTTTATTTACACTTGTTGTAATCATATAAATACATATAAATATGTCAATAGGTATTTAAATATATCAACTTTATTTTATTTATGCTACTTATTACAAATATACATATTCAGTTTCTAACTCTGCTTACTTCACTTTATATCAGTTTATATAGTTTTCCCCATCGTTCTGTTTTCATCATGCTGATTTTTCTTGATAGAAAAGCAATGCTTCATTATGCTAATATACCATGTTTCATTTAGACATTTCCCAGTCAATGAACATCCTTTGTTTTCAATTCTTTGATACCACAGAAAGGCCTGCTGTAAATATTTGGCTGTATATTTAACTTTTCCTTTTTGTATATGACTATAGAGAATATATTTAGCAATGGAATGTCTGGGCTAATGGGAATGGATATTAAAAACGCTTTATTTGTCTAATTCCAAATTGCTTTTTCAAAGTAGTTGTTATAATGCTCAACTCTATTGGCAGTACATTAGTGTACATATATTTTGACCAGTACTCTCTGTCAAAATAAGGGCCTAGAGAGAAATGGAGAAGTAAATGTGACTAGTCTGGGTCATTTTTCAAAATAGAGTTTTCATAATCCGTGAAAGAAGCTGCAAGAGGTGGTAGGATATTACAACTTCAAAAGCTGCAGGATAGGAGGAACACGTCTACAATGAGAAGGCTACTAGAACATGGTCTTCAAGGAATCTTTCAGAGTAAGAAGTAGAGTGCTATGGAGAGATATTTAAAGAGCCAGATCAGCAAGGAGTGGAATGATTTTAAGATTTTAACTAGAGATAGGTAGATACATGCATACATACACACACACACACATACATATATATAAATATATATATATATATATATAGACATGTATCTCTCTCTCTCTCTCTCTCTATATATATATATATATATATATATACACACACACACACACTCACACAAACACTATCTTATTTTCTTCTAACAAATTACTGCTTACATTTCAAAAGCAGTTCTTTAGGGGAAAAAGGTAATATATCAAATATCAAACTTATTAGCGGCAATTAGGTAGTAAGTGGTTCAATTTCTAGACTTGGAGTCAGGGAAATCTGAACTGAAATCCAGTTCCATGCACTTACTAGCTATATTATACTGCATAAATCCTATAAATATTACTTGCCTCCATTTCCTCATCTGTAAAATGTGGTCAGAATCATGCCCATTCCACTCCCCCTCCAAGTTGTTGTGAGATTAACACAGGATCGTATCTCTAAGGTGCTTTACAAACATCAAAGCGCTATATAAATATCATCTGAAGTCATTCTCCCTTCTAGAGATGATTTCATCAATGTAAGCACTCCTTGAATCAGTCTAGCTTCCATTTTGCCCATTCCTCTTTCTGCATTCTTTAAATCTTTAACATCAAATACATAAAAACATGCTAGAAGACACTTTGGTATGTTGGTATTTTGACAAGATCACTGGTAGACATGAATTGTCTATATGTCTATCTGTTATGCCTCAGTCATGCTGTAGCATAATCATCAGGGCAGCTAGGCGGTGTAGTGGATAGAGCACTGGCCATGTGATCAGGAGGACCTGAGTTCAAATCTGACCCCAGACACTTGACACTTTAGCCGTGTGACCTTGGCCAAGTCACTTAACTCTGATCGCCTCATATCCAGAGCCGTCTCCAGTCATCCTGATTCTTATCTGGCCACTGGGCCCAGATGACTCTGGAGGAGAAAGTAAGACTAGTGAAAGCACAGCATCCTTCACTCAAATCCAATATACATGTGTGTCATGGAATTACCATGGATTTCTTAGAGAATGAAGGACACACCATAACATCATCATTATCACCATTATCAGTCATCATCATCATCATCATCATCATCATCATCATCACCATTGGTCCAGACCCACGATTTCACAGTGTGGTAAACCCTTTGTGTGGAAACTTCTATCAATGCAGATCAGCAATTCTAAGAGATTTTCCTGAAACTGGAAAGTTAAGTGACATTCCCATGTTAGCAAATCTAGTATATGTGAAATTTAAATCTAGGTCTTCTCATTTCCAAGGTTAGCCTTCTAGAAATACTAAAGCACCATGCTTTTATAACAAAAAAATCTGATATTTATATATTGTTTTAAGATTTAGTGTCATTTACATAAAATATGTAAGTATATATATATATGCATGCTTATATATATACATATCTTACTTGAAAATGACAAAAGTCATCCTCTGAAGTATAATTTATTATCATTATTAAATATGAGAAAATTTATACTTAAAGAGGTTAACCTCATATCAAGTAATAACTTTCTGAGAAAGAGTTTAAATCTACAGCTCCCTGATTTGAAATGCTTAACTATGCATACTATATTTTATTACCACATAATCAACACACTTCCTTTCCCAAAAATATCTAAATATCTCCCCAATACCATCACTTAACGCTCATTTTTGATTGTATTTCAACATTGGAAATATATATATATATATATATATATATATATATATATATATATATATGTAATGTTTGTACAACACATGTATGCATATGTATATATATACATACACATACACATAAATGTATATATAGAATATATAAATACATGTATGCATTTGCCTTTGTATACATTTATATATATATATATATATATATATATATATATAAGCATATACATATGTGTATGTATGTATACACATACTCCTACTTACTTTGTATATTATGCCTTTTTGTGCTTGGTACAACTAAAAATTTAGTTCCTCAGAGATTATCCTATACTGAAGTCACAACCATAGAACATCAAACTGAAAACATTTGTGCTGAAAAAAAGGGAGGATTTGCAGAGGAAGTAATTTTGAGTCATTAAAACCAATCCACAATTTCCCAAATATGCCTCTTTGCTTTAAAATTAGAAAGCTTACAATATTAAAAGAAGCTGTAAATAATCGAATAAACTCACTTAGCCACAAAATGAAAATCAATTGCATTACATGGAAGGAAAGAATTCAAATTTATTTGAACATTTTCAAAGCTCCTACTTACAGTTGTATTACCCCTCAAACACTAGTGCAGGTTCTGAAAAATAACAATTGACTTCTTAGTTTAATTTGTAATTTATAAGGGATAGTTGACTTTTGAACTAAATAACACCCTGTTTTCTCTAATTTATATCTTCTGAATAGATGTTTTTTCAGTCCATCATCAGCTACATGTCTTTTAAGTAGAATAAGTAATTTTGGTGTCTCTCTCCAATGACAAATATTCTCCCTTTGGCCTTTTAGCTATCTTTCATTGTTACTCTTTTTGCCATTTAGCTATTACATGCATACCTGTTTAAATACCCCATCTGGTTTATGTCAAAGGAGACACACAGACCAGTAGAAACCAAGAGTTCATGAAAATGGAAGACAGATAAGTGATCACTATCGGGAATGACAATAGTCAATAATGTTAAAGACTGAGTTTAATGAGATACTGAAGTTATCACAGCAAAGTATAGTAAACGCAAGCTACTTACAAAATGAATTGCAGAAGACACATCTACTAAAATAATAATGAAATGGTACTCAGATGAAATGAAATCTCATTTTAAACCTGTAAATAACTGTTAGTCATGATTTAAATTGAATTCACTTCTTTTTACGTTAGCTTCTATCCTCTAGCTCTTGTGTTTAGTTTGAGGAATAAGGAAGTAAGGGGGAGATGCAGAACAGAGAAAAATGGAGAGACATGGGCATAAGAGGAATCTGAATTCAACTTCTAGAGACACAATGATTTTAATGTATGGGTTTTTCCCTAATATTTTTCTATGTATATATTTATATATAGGGATATGTTTATTTGGATAAAATGAGTGTAAATGAATCCTATAGGAGTACATTTAGACATGATCTGAGGCACTGAAAAACTAGATGTCTCACCCCAGTCCAAAAAGTTAGTTTAAGAGAGAGGTTTTAAACCTAGAATTTCATGACTCCAGACAAGTATTTTATCCATTTGCTATCCTCTCCATAGCTTCATATGATTTTATAATTATTTATAACTGTTATATTTGTATTGTATACTTTTCTTATAGATATGTTGAAATATTTATTTTATTCTGTCGTATGTTCATACGTATATAATACCACTATTCCAGTTTTACAGATAAAGAAATTATATAGGCAAATGTTGGTCCTAACTCTACTAACAAAAATATGACAAGAACATCAATAAAAGTCTATGATGCTTAATACTATATTATACCAATTGGACATGATTTCTTTGGTCAAAGACATTTTCTGATATTGATACAAAACTATATTGGCCTTTATCGAATAAATGTATCATTCAAGGGTGCAATGAACCAGCTCATGTGTGGCAATAAAATTGTATTGGTCAGGGCAAAAAGATTCTGAATACTTTTACTCAATTTGGAATGGTTCAGTTATGAATTGGAAGGAGTATAGTTCTAATTGTGGCTCTGCTGCTCGTTATTTGTCTGATCTTAGTCATGGGACTTATTTACTCTTAATCACGGCTTCCTCATATAGGATATTAATTTGGGAAGTGGGGAGGGTATTAGTCAATAACAGGGTCATGTTAATCCTCAGGGCAATATAGTGATACATCTGATTCATTTGGTTCCTTTACCTGCTTTAGAGCATTAGACAAACATTAGACAAAAAAGTCAAAAGTATTATTACAAATGCCCCAAGTCTCCAGTTAAGAAATTCCCTAACTTGAAGGAAAAAGTTTGAGTCTCTTCTTAATTTATGTTTTTATCTAGTTATCCCAATATCTTTTTGTGGTAGAGACAAAAAAGAAATGTTGGGGTAACAAAATAATATATATTTCTACGACCACAGGATAGCAAGTTGGAAAAAGAAGGTACCTTTTCTTGGAACTTTCCTCAGCCCTTGAATAGGTGGGTACAACTTAAGGCATTATCCCAAATCTATAAGGGAATGTCTGTAGAGCCATATCCCTCCTTGATAGTTTCCTTCTCTACAATAACTTAATTATACTCTTTTATTTTTATTGCCATTGGTCTTCCAGTTTTTTTTTTTAATGAGGTAGCTCTTGATGTCCTTACCACTCCTTACTTAGCATTACCCCAAACCCCAAATCTGTCTCTTTTTCTGAACTCAAACTCCTTTCATAATAGCTTTTTTTTTTAGTTTTTGCAAGGCAGTGGGGTTAAGTGGCTTGCCCGAGGCCACACGGCTACGTAATTATTAAGTGTCTGAGGCTGAATTTGAACTCAGTTACTCCTAACTCCAGGGCCAGTGCTCTATCTACTCTGCCAACTAACTGCCCCCCCCCAATAGCTTCATAATTACAGTCAGCCGGATGATACAATGAAATAAAATGGGAGACTTGGAGTCAGGAAAACATCACCAGCTATATGATGCAGGACAATTCAGTTACCCTCTCTCAGATTTAATTTCCTTATCTGCAAAATGAGGATTATATCAATTGTTGTTATTTTGAGGATCAAATGAGATAATAGATCTATAACACTTTGCAAATCTTAAAAACATCATATGTTGACTATTATCATTAAACTGCTATTAAGTTCTAAATTCTATGCTATAATCTCAAGACTTGGCCTCAAAAGCTAGTTAAATTCATTAATTAGTCATATACAAAGGCCATACGGAAGAGGCAAAGAATAAAGGGGGATAGTCAATCATTAAATGACAGATTTTTTCTCTTTAAGGGAAATTAAACACAAGATTACATATGTGGGTACCTTAATGATGAATTCCATATTTCCACTTCCTGAATATTTAAGAGCTTTCTTCTGCACAATCTGACCCTACACTTGAGAGTTTGCTATGTACCATAATTTACTTTTAAATAAATGACATTGGTATGGCATTAAAAGCCTTTGCAAACTGCTCCTGCCCTGTGATCTTGACCTCCCCTGAATTCTCAAAGCACTTAATTTATACACCATTTATTAATTGTTCATATACTAACTTGTAATGATTTTATAGTACCTTCAATAAATACAATATTGATTAAGCAACAACTGTATATAAAGTCCTATGCTAAGCATAAAGGACAATGCAAAATTCAATAAGACAGTTCTTCTCATAGATATTAGTTAACCAGTCAATAAGGTTTGGAGGGAAAGTATGATGAAAACGGAGTCAAGTGAGATAAGGGTTTAAATCACATTTTCCCCTCCTAAGTAAAAGTGGTCATCCCCTCTTCAGAGCACGCCTGGAGCTGGCACCTTCTGGTGACATACTTTTGCTTCTCTTTGCTTTTAGGTCCCTTGATAAATGATACGCACAAAGAAAGGCTTCTGGTTATCCTCATGAACTTCCTTACCTCCTCTATCATAGAAGAGAGTCACCTGCAATAAAGACATTTGTCCAGTGAATAAGTTCCCCACTCAAAAGATTTTGAAAAGAATATTTTTTTTCTATCTCTTTTCCCAACATAAGAGTAGGCTTGGGGCTAGAGCAGTTCTTTGCTGGATGTCCCATGATAAGAGTGAGTGCCTTTCCTGCCATCTATGGGGTGATTAATATATGATAGTAAAAACGTATCTTTATCTAGGTGAACCAAAAATGGAGCTTGAGGCCTTGATTGCCTCTTACGCCTTGCATTTCTTTCCCTGATTCCACATAGCTAAAAAGGAAATCCTGAGATGTCCATTCCCAACCATAGAAACTAACAGATTATTCAAGCGCTAGTGTCATTGGGAAGTCTGGGAGTGGACTGTCAATGAAAGTACCCATTATTGTTATTGCATCACCTCTTAGAAAAGAAACTAACCATGGGCATTAAGATGAGTTTATGGCATTGCCCTGACTTAACAAAAGATATGGACCTTAAGGAATGTGCTAAACAAGTGGAGAGATGATTTGAGAGTGAAATGGTTATTTCAAAGTCTAACCGCGTACTTCATGCTTTGATGTTATAAGAACTAAACTCCCAATAGATTTAAACAGAAATGATGAGTTATTAGTTCATATATTTAAGCGTTTGATAATACAATTTAATAAACCATTTGTGTTTTAAGTATTATTTTGGTAGAATAAATAAAATAGCTATGTTTATATTATGTTATATCTACTTTGTAAATGAAGTAGCTTTTTGAAGAGGCCGGATAACTCCCTTTTGGGAAGAAGCTAAATGTAAGAAATACCTAAACTGACATCAGGGAAGGAACACAAAAAGTCAGACACATCAAAAAATACCAAACTGGGGCCATTTATAAATTCTCATCTGAGGGTTAAGGATGCCCTTAGTCACAGTAAGCAGGCAGAGACCTGAAGAATCCTCCTGGACCTCCCCATTTGGCCATGTGGCTCAGCGAAATGAACTGGATCAATAGGAATTTCATTCATTTTCTTCTTTTTCTCAGGAGAATATCAGTCACAAGCATGAGAGAGTTCAGGAAAATGGGCCGATGGAATTATCAGTGAACATATAAAGAGGATAGGACCTGAGACTCTAGTCCGGATAATCTAATGCTGATGTCTTTGGACTTGAACTTAATGTAAACAACAATGATCCCTAAAAAATCATTTGTGAGCCTGATCCACCACTGCACTCTCTCGATTCCCAAGCTGTGTAGCAGGCATTATGCCCATGAGATACTGGAGAAAGAAAAAGAAAGAAAAGGAGGGGAAGGGAAGAAAGAGAGAGAAAAAATAAATAAGGAGTTTGGTCCATCTCTCTTTTTAATTTTTTCTTTTTTGCAAGGCAATGGGGTTAAAGTGACTTGCTCAAGATCACAAAGCTAGGTAATTATTAAGTGTCTGCGGCAGGATTTGAACTCAGGTCCTCCTGACTCCAGGGTTGGTGCTCTATCCATTGTGCCACTTAGTTGCCCCCCCTCTTTATTTTTTAGAAATAACTTCCTTATAGAACTGAATTGGTCTATGTTGTACAAGGGGGATTATGTTTATGAGATATTAAAGGAAGAAAAGAAAAGAAAAGAAGGAAGCAAAAGAGGAAGGGAAGGGGAAAAAAGAGAAAGAAAAAAAAGAAATAAAGAGTTTGATCCCTTTCTCTTTTTAGACATTACTTCCCCATAGGACTGAAATTGGTCTATGTTTGTCCAGAGTCAGACCTCCCTTAGTGGGAAAGGATATCCCTGCTCTTCGATGATCTTTGGAAGAAGCCAGGTGGCACAATGGGTAGAGCACCGGCCTTGGGTCAGGAGGACAGGAGCTCAAATCCAGACTCAGACATTTGACTCTTTCTAGATGTGTGACCTCATGTCCAGGGTCATCTCCAGTCATCCTGATTCATATCTCACCACTGGACCCAGAAGACTCCAGAGGAGAAAGTGAGGTTGATGACTTTGCATAGCACTCCTCCCCCTCTTAAATCCAATTCATGTGCTTGTCATGACATCATCTCCCTGATGTCACGGTCTTATTCAAGAATGAAAGACAAGGGGCAGCTAGGTGGCTCAGTGGATAAAGCACGGGCCCTGGAGTCAGGAGTACCTGGGTTCAAATCCAGTCTCAGACACTTAATAATTACTTAGCCATGTGGCCTTGGGCAAGCCACTTAACCCCATGTGCCTTGTAAAAACCTAAAAAAAATGAAAGACAAACATCATCATGATCTGTGGATCTCAGTCTTGAATTGTATGTAAAATAGAATGAGGAATTCATGATTGGTATGAGAATCAATTGAGATAGTGTGAATATATATTATGTGAGATCAAGTATGAGTCAGCAATCATTATTATTACTCATTCTGTAGTAATTATTAAATATTTCATTTGATCACAGTTAATCGCATAGACATATATAATACTCTATAGTTTTTTCAAGTTGCATCTAGGTAACTTAGTGGATAGGTTGCTGAGCCCAGGTAGTTGTTATTCAATAATTTTCAGGCATGTCCAAGTCCTCGTGATCCCTTTTGAGGTCCTCCTGGCGTCGCTTCAGCAATCTTGACCCCATAGGACTTCCAGACTCCCTGCAGCTCCGCGGAAAAAAATGGAGCTACCGCTTTGGCCGCCACGGGGGTCCGGCCACGAGTCCCCCACCCCGCCACCGAGTCCCTCCCGTGCCCACAACCCACCAGGACCCCCAGAAGGGGGACTTTATGGTATCCCTTCCAACGCGGCTCCTCCAGAGACTAGGTCCGAAATCTCTCCTCCAGAAACGAAGTCCTGGAGTCAGGAGTGCCTGAGTTTAAATCTGTCTTCAGATACTTAATAATTGCCAAGCTGTGTAGCCTTGGGCAAGCCGCTTAACCCCATTGCCTTGCAAAAACTTAAACACGATAGATGGAGGGAAAGCTGTGGATTTAGAATATGGAACGCAGTGACTGACGATCAGGAAGAAGGCTTTTTCAACTCAACAGAAGGCTGAGGTGCTCAAAGAATGAGAAACCTGAAAAGGTACAAAGATCTATATCACGAAGCTCAATCAGAGAATTTCATCTATGATCCTCAAGTAACAGGGTAACACTAGAGTTTATTGCCTAGGACGCAAGGGGTGACTTGTTCAGATGTTCCAAATAAGATTTGAGTTAAGAGACTTCCGAGGCAAGGAGCCTAATCACAAGGCTATTAATATTGTCCAGTTAAACTCATGGCTTTCAACAGGTAGTGGCAGTTGGGGAGGCAAGAAGAGATATGCCGAAACAAATTGTAAAGGGCGAAGTGAAGATACTTGACAAGTGACTATATAAATAGGTAAAGTATCATTGAGGAATTCAAGAAAACATTGACAAAGGATGGTGGTACCTTCCTATCGTAAAGGTAAAGGAAGGAATGGATTTGGGTACACAGGTAAAGAGATCTATTTGCAACATACGGAATGTGACATTACTCATTCACAAATTGCCTCCCTTTCTTTAAGAAAATCAGTCAGGATTTTGAGCATGTGGGCAATACAGTAACAGCATACACCGATGCTCAAGGTCAAAATGCAAGTTGACTAGATGGTAATAGAAATTCATTTTGGAACCCTGAGTTTACCTTAGGTAAATCTAAAGGAGATGCTCCCCAGAAAGACAAATAGAGGAACTATCACCCCTACGTTTTCCTCACTGAATTCAACTTCCTATGTTACGTTATCATGAGTAAGGGAAAATACTGACTTTTGAGAGTTTCTGCAGCATCCAGTCCTCAGTAAAGTAAGAGTTGAATAAACCATGGCAATTGTAACTAAAAGCTTCTATGGGTGGGCGAATTTAAACTGACAATAAACCTAGCACTGAGCCTAATCCTGACACTATACCTAAAACTAAACCAAAACCACATCCTAACTCTAACCCTAACCCTAAATCTGACTCTAAAAATAACCCAAACCTGATACTAACCCTAACCCTTACCTTAAACCTAACCCTAAAACTAACCCTAACAATAAATCAAGCCACACCCCAACCCCAAACATAAATAAACACTAACCAAAAACCTAACCCTAATAGCAACCCTACGCTTAAGCCCAAATCAAACCCTAACCCAAACCCTAACCCTTTCCCTATCCCTAACCCTAACCCTAACCCTCACTCTAACCCTAACCCTAAGCCAAACCTTAAACCTAAACCTCATCCTAGCCCTATCCTTAAATCTAAGCCCAACCCTAACCCTAACTAACTGACACTGAACAGGGAATTTCTAATTCTGGCATCAAAGTTGAGATAACAAGAGTGAATAGAGTATACAGCAACAAGCACCTGTGGTATAGTATACTCTACCTGTGATAGAGTATAAAAGTGGTGAAAGTCCAGAATGGCAATAGGATTCTTTTTACAAATTATCTACAGCTCTGTGTTCTGTAATAGATTATTATGTCTTCGGGATCTACTAGATCTACAAAGAAAACAAGAGAGATGCAGACTAAGTAAGGGGTGAGAACCCCAAACCTAACCCAAACCGTAACCATAACCCTAAGCCTAACTCTAACCCTAACCCTAAGCAGTCCAAAGAGCTAGCCCTGACATTCAAACAGACAAGAATCCTAACCCTAACCCTGGGCCTAACCCTAACCCAAACCCTAATGTTATCTAGAATACCTAAGGCTCCATAAATCCTATATCCGGTGCAATCTCTAAAGTGTAAGAAAGCCAAAGGAGAAATATTTTATATGTGTGGATATTCCTGGTGTTATCTGGGTATGAAGTTCTATTTGTTTTCTTCTTGTCTCAAACTGCAACCAAAATCACTGAAAACAATTTTTTTCGGGGGCATATGTCTGATTTCAAGGAGAATCAACTCCATGAAGTCAAGGGTCGGACTTCAGTACGTTGACAAGAATGGCGTTTGAATGATAAACTGACTAAGCTGGTGGCTATGGGAATAGACAGCAAGTGCTTAATGTAGGAGACTGGATAAAGGTAGAATAAGCAAAACGGAGCAAGAGAAAAGAATTCAAAATGAATAATTTGGTAATTACCACTTAATAACTACACTGCGATGCCTTAGGCAAGGCACTTAACCATCCTGTCTTATAAAAAAAAGTCAAAAAATTATACTGGTAAATTAGTCTTAAGGGATCTTAATTATGGTTAGTAGGTTCAATATCTCTTCTCATTTTTTTATGCTTTTTTGAAATTCAGTCTTACTAAAACATGGAGCTACTATGATGCTAATCCTAAGCACAGAGTGTAGGAAATGGAGTCTGCAATTGCAGAATATTTTCATATTCTTGGAAAGAGACAAAAAATGGAATCAACCAAAAGGAAATCAATCATTTGAAAAAATTCCAAAGCACAATGGGAATATTAAATAATAAATATTTCTCACCTTATTTTTCTTCTGCAAGCCCCTTCCCCCAAATATAACAAATTTTCTTAAAGGAAGTTAATAAAGGAGCTTTCTTATCTTTTCATTGGATCCTAGTGAGAATCTGAATACAGTTATCCATAGAGTTAAACTTAAGTGATTTAATTCCAAGATGAAGTTAAAAATAGCAGCATTTCATTCAGTACTTTTTCATGCAGTGCCTAGATTGTAAACATGAAGACGAATGTAACCAGAGTTAATTACAAGGACTTGAGAAGTGAAACATGGAAACAAAAGGGACATATGCCAGATATAGACCTGGATCTACTATGCTAGGAATTCTCATGGAGTGTAACATAGTTGAGCTATGCTTAGCCGAAAACATGCACCATATGCTGAAACTTGATTCAGTTGAACAAAATTCATTCATTCCACCAAATATTCACTGAGTGAGGATAAAAAAAAATTAAAGTGGTCCCTCAGGGCTTTTAGAGTTGAATTGTAGAGATATGTCATGCTCACTTTATCTATATCTTAAATGGAATTCAAATCCCCATCAGTGTGGACACTATTTGCTAATACAAATCACGACCCATCCCCATCCTTCCATAAATGATAAAACCAACGTGCTACCATAGCTTTCATCTGAGCTGACTTTCTGTTGTTTTCTATATTGGCTGTGTGGCTATTCCCCTTCCACTCATACACATCCTTGAAGGCATCTGTCATGTCATTTCCTTGGTACCAATAATCCCTGCTTACATGCTATAGTCTTCTTACATCAATCAACTGATCCACAAGCATGTATGAGTCTTTAACAAGTGTCAGACACTGTGCTAAGCACTTAGAATAAAAAGAAAAAAAACTATAAGATTTTTCTCTATCTCATAGGAGTTTACTTTTTACTTGTACAAAAATATTTATAGCAGCCCTGTTTGTGCTGGCAAAGAATTGGAAATCAATAAATATCCTTCAATTTTAGCAAGCTGTTGTATATGTATGTCATGGAATACTATTGTTTTATTAGAAACCAGGAGGGATGGGATTTCAGGGAAGCCTGGAGGGATTTGCATGAACTGATGCTGAATGAGATGAGCAGAACCAGAAAAACACTGTACACTCTAACAGCACCATGGGAATGATGATCAACCTTGAAGGACTTGCTCATTCCATCAGTGCAACAATTGGGAGCAATTTTGGGCTGTCTGCAAAGGAGAGTGCTATCTGTATCCAGTTAAGGAGCTGTGGAGTTTGAACAAAGTTCAAGGACTATTCCCTTTAATTTAGAAAAAAACAGATATCTTATTTCTGATCTTGTTACCTCTGAGAATTCTTGTCTCTTCTCTAAGGATATGATTTCTCTCTCATCACACCCAATTTGGATCAAGGTACAACATGGAAACAAAGTAAAGACCGATAAATTGCTTTCCATGGGGGTAGGTGGGGGGGAGGGAAGTAAGATTGGGGGGAAAATTATAAAACTCAAATAATATCTTTAATAAAAATTAATTTTAAAAAAGGAGTACCCTCATCTAAAATTACTGGGACCATTCGACCTATACCCTTACTCACCTCTTGCTAAAATTTTTTTAACAGATTCCACTCTCTCCCCCTCTTACCTCTCATCCCATTAAAAAGAAATACAAAGTTCTTGTTACATAGTATCAAGCAAAACAGTTTCCTTTAAAATACAATATAGCAAAACAGTTTCTTTTAAAATACAATATAGCCCTTTCTGTATTCTAAATTATTTCTCTATAATGGATAGTCTATTTCAAAATCCTCTTGGAACCATGGATTTTTTAATTGATTGTGGTTCTTTCAATTTTTATAGTATGTTTTATATCTTATTCATTTTTAGATATAAAAATGCTATCTGGGTTCTTCCTTTCTCACTCTTCACAAGTTTATAAAAGCCCTCATAATCGATCACTTATATTAGTATTATAGCATAATAATTTTTCTATTCTGCTAATTTTACTTTGCATCAATTCTTATGTCTTTTAATTTCATTTGGAAATAATTTCCTTACTTTTTTTAGAGAAAAATAGTAATTCTACTAGTCATTTGTCAAAATTTATTCAGTTGTTCCTCAGTTGTTGAACTTTGTAGATTCTAGCTTTTTGTCACTACAAAAGGAACTGCTACATAAATATTTTACATGCATGGGAACCTCTCTTTTCATAATTTTTAGGTATAACAATGAAAATCTTCAGCATATTTCTCAGATATAGAATGACTCCATATAATATCAACATTTCTTCTAGAAATTTAGAGAAGAGGAGAGAGATGAAAAGAATTGGCAAATATAGAAAAGGAATTTTATTTAATAGAATAAACTTGAATAGAGAATATTTGGAGGAAGATGGGGAAGAAGCCAATTGAGTATGAATACCACTGAACTGAAAGAATCAGAAAAAAGTGAAAAGTAGGAAAAAAAGCACTGAAATCATAAATTCTCAGAACTGGAAGGCAAGTAAGGAACTAACAAATCTAATCTCTACTTTAAGCAAAATTCTTTCCATAACATCCCTGAAATATCAGTTAGATGTTTCATCCTGAGTTATCCTATTGTAGTTTTGGACATACTTCATTCTTTGGATGTTCTATTATTGAACTAAAATCTGTTTCTGTCTTGGTCCTAGCTGATCATACTGTTGGTCCTACATTTTCTGTAGTTAAGCAGAATAAGACTAATGTCTCTTCAACATGAATATTTTTCATATATTGGAAGGTTTTTTTCACTGTCTTCTTTTTTGTTGGTTATACTTCCTTAATCATTTTAAGATATTTTTCATTCCAAACTTCTAGACCCTTCTTCTTACTGCTTTCTCTCCTCTGGCTACCATATAGATTACCCATTGATACCCCTTTAAGGAGTCTAAGGCATTGCCGATCATTTAATATTAAATATACACTCTTACTCTATTTTTCAATGCAGGCTTGGATTCATCTTATCAATGACCTATAAACTTTTGGATCAAATCTCTGAAGGCTTGTATTACTTGCTTGTTTCTCAGGGTGTAAATGAAGGGATTCATTAGAGGGCTTATTGAAGTACTGAGCACAGCCACTCCTTTGTTGAAGGAAATATCCTTTGCTGAAGGTTTGATGTACATGAAGATGCAGCTTCCATAAGAGAGGGAGATGACAATCATGTGGGAAGAACAGGTAGAAAAGGCTTTTTTTTCCTTTGTTGAGTAGAAGGAATTCTGAGAATTGTTCTGATGATATTTATAAAAGAGAGCATCACAAACACCAGAGTTATTATAAGTGTTAGTACTGCCAACATAGAGTCAACCAGCTCTATAAGTCTTGTGTCTGAGCAGGAGAGCTTAATAAGGGGAGCTGTATCACAGAAATAATGGTTTATGACATTGTTTGAACAAAAGTCTTGGTGCTTTGCCATGATAATTCCTATTAGAGAAATGAAGAATCCAGCCAACCAAGAGCAGAAGATAAGCAAGACACAGACAGTACTGCTCATGATGGTTGTGTAATATAGGGGCTTGCAGATGGCAATGTAGTGATCATAGGACATGGCTGCCAGAAGGTAAAACTCAGTGGCTCCAAGAAATATAGCAAAAAAGTACTGAGTGAAGCAACCAATAAAACTGATGGTTTTCTTCCCTGTTGAGATACTGTGCAAGAGTCTGGGGGTAAAAACAGATGTAAAAAGAATTTCTAAGATGGAGAAATTCCAAAGGAAGAAATACATGGGGGTCTGGAGGTGGGCATCCAGCAAGGTGAGAGTGATGATGGTCAAGTTGCCAATGATGCTGAACATATAAGTGAGAAAGAGAAAGAGGAAAAGCATAATCTGGTATTCAGGAGCATCTGTGAGACCCAGTCGGATGAAGTCAGTCAATGTACTGAGGTTTTTCATTGTGAATTTGACTGGATCTAAAATTGAAAAGAAAAGAAATCAGGGGTGAGAATGGGAGAGGTAAGATTTTCATAATTGTTCTTTCTAAATATTATAATCTTGTTGACTTCTCAGAAGTTCTATTTCCTTCAGGTCCTATTTAGGAAAACTGGTTCTGAAAGGTAAGGTATCCTTACCTCAGAAGGTAAGAATATATTATTACATCAATATATGACAAATTTCCAGCCATTTTCTAGTTGTCTAAGAAACCTGTCCATTCTATTCATTTTCTCTTCTCCTCTTCTTTTTAGTTCTCCCTTTATGATCGTGAACTTTATTTTTCTGGCAGTCATTTTTTTCTTAACTTCTCCCTCTCCATCCCTGCTTAATTTTTTGTTGTTTTTGAGAAAGATGTATTTCTATATCAGATTCTTACATCTATGTATGTATATCTAAGCACCCTTTATCAATTGTGGATGAGTGAGGTCAATCCAGTGCCCTGTCCTTTACTCATTCCTCCAAGTTTGCACTCCAATAATGAGAAATAGCAAATCTCACAGGCTTATTCCTCTTTTCAAGGATATTGTTTCTGCCTTTCCCCTCATAACTCTCTCAGAATAGAACTGGTGTCCCATGTCCTCTGTTTCTTATTTCCTATGTTCACAATCTTTTGAAGACATCTTCTGAAAGAACACTCACTTTATGAGAATGTTATCACTATGTTATCATATAACTCTTTCCAATTGTCCAAATACATTTACTTTTCAAGGTTTTCTTACTTTCCTTTTGGGCTTAATATTACCTCTTCAATTCAGATCTTTGTCAGATCTATTTGAAAGTCCTCAGTTCCTTCAAAGTCTAATTTTTCACTTATTGAGAAAAATAAAAACAAAGCAAAAATCCAACAACAGCCCTAATTTGCTGCTTTAAGTTATATTTGTTTGTAACCCTGTATATTTTGCTTTTTGCAGAAGAATATTCCGAAGTGTCCTCTCAATTTTATAATTATTAATTATAGGCTTATTTTTTCTTTTAATTCTTGATAATGGTTTCTTGCTTCCTTTATATGCTGATTTCTGGATGCTTTTTAGTATCTTTCCTTTGGCATGGAACCTCTGGATTTTTCTATTGCATTTTTGGACTTCTTATGGATAAGTTTATTTCAGGAGATGATTGATGAATTCTTTCTGTCTTTATTTTAACTCCTTTCCCCTCCCCCAAAAAAGTCCTGATAAATTTATATTATGATTTTTAAAAAAATATTGTGTCTAGAATTCATTTCTTATTTGAATCATGGTTTTCAGGATGTCTAGTGATTTTAAAATTATCTCCTATTCGTCTATTTCCTAGGTCAGTGTTTTTTGAGATTTTATATTTTGCCTCTTCTAAATTTTTAATATTTTGACTCTATTCTAAAATTTCTGGCTTTTTTTGGAATAATTTATTCCTTTTTTGTTTCTTCAAATTTCCTTGCAATTCAATTCTTTGGGTAAAATTTATCATTTCTCATCTAGAATAATTATTATCTTCATATAATTCTTTTTTCCAAAGCTTAATCTTTTTCAAAACCATTTTTTAACTAAAAATTTTGAGAGCTTTTCTTTCTTTTTAAATATCTGCTTCAATTATTCTAATCCTTTTGAAAAATCTATTTTCTTTTGAGACTCTCCTTTCACTGTAATGGAAATAGTGCTGTAAGAATTTTTTTGTTTTCTTGTTTTTTTCCCCCCAAGACAATGGGGTTAACTGACTTGTTTAAGATCATACATCTTAATAAGTCTCAAGTTCTTGAAACTGGATTTGAACTCTGGCCCTCCTGACTCCAGGGTACATCCACCTAAATGCCCCATTGCAAGAATTTTGGATAGCAGTTTATACATTTTAAAATTTATTCATCATTTAATTTGATTTTATTCCCTGGGACTTTGTGACATGAAAAGATTCTATCCCCTGCTATGTGCTTGGGTGGAACTGTTGTATCTACTTGGGCAGGGCATTTAGGGTGCCCTAGATTTCCTGAGCAGGCTTTTCCCTCTTGGATTAGACTCTGCTATATCTTGAAGTTCAAAGTGCTGAAAGTTCAGGGTCTCTCAGTCCAGAGGCACCTAGGAGCTCTAGATCTGGGCTGTCTTTGTCTAAGAGGTATGGCCCAATGCAAGTCATTATGCTGTGACTTTCTAATTGGAGTAATTAAGAAGAATCCTCTGTTTTTGTTGTCTGAAACATACAAACAAACCTTTTAGGTCATAAGTTTCCTTGACCATTTCTAGTTGAACTGGGAAGACTTGGCATGGGGTTTGCCAGAAGGATCCTCTCCTGTTGTTTTCTGGACTTCTTGTTAACCTCTTGAGCAATTTGGGAAGGAAGAGGTCATGTTTCCCCCTTGTTTTCTCATAATTATTTAATCTAAAGTAAATTTCAGGGTTTTACTGCTCTAGGTAAGTTCCTTCTCACTCAGGCAGCTATTTTGGTCTGTTATAAATGGCTTGAGAAAACTTAGTCCAGAGTGATTAAAATGGTTTTTATTAATATATCTTAATAAAATGGCACACCTCTCTCATGGTGGGCTAGAGGGGTGGGGAAATCCCAAAATACAAGCTCTTTTATGCAGTTTGAAAGACTTTGTTCCTGCCTCTTCATGCCAATCATAGTCTGGGGCCACAAATCTAACTGATACATTAGTTCCTACACATTTCCCTGCCCTGCTCATTATACTAATGAGCAAGAATGGCTAGATTGCCTTGAGCATATGTAAAGGAGAAGGTCTAGACTAATTTAACTTAAACAAATGGGACAGTTTTTGATCAAATGGAGAGTAAATCTTTTATCTTAACAAAGAACCTGACTATAGGTAACAATATAGGCAGATCCTAGTCTTTGTAATGTAAACTTACAATCCTCCCTTCACATTCTTGTAGAACAAAATACCCACATTTTTCTCATAGTCAGAAATCTTTATACAGTTATCACTTCCATATTTTCACTTTCCCTGTGGACTGGCATAAGAAATTAAGTGGTAATTTTTGGGGGGAATTTTGTGGTTGCCACAAAAGACATGTGAAGGCAGCAAATAACACAGAAAAAGTTTATAAATTCAGAAATGCATTGAATATATGTATACAATTGTATTATATCAATGTATTTTATCTTTTGTTAATATAGATATACACAATTTTGCTTTTAAACTTAAATCAAATACAAAATTAAAGTTTGCAAAAAGAATGCTAAATCTATTAGACAACACACAAGGTTAGATTTTTTTACTTAACATTCACCTTCTTAAAGCCAAATACTTAATCCAGCTTTTACAAGATGCTTTAAACATCACATTAAGCAAAAAGAAATGATTCAGACTTCTGTGCTATTACAGGATCAAAAAATCTTAATGGGATTTTTCAGATCCTGAGGGCACCCCATGCAAACCCTGTGACATTGAAGAGATAATTTTATTTATTTGTCTTTAATTTCCTTCCTTTCCCTGTTTTCCCACTTCCTGTTGTCTTATTATAGTCTCACAGTACAACTGTTATTCCTTAACAGTCTAGCTCTCAGTATTTCCTCCTCCAGGGATAAAGGTAGAGACTCCCTAATTAGGTTGTGAAAAACTGCTGGAAATCACATTGTGATTACTCATTTTCCCAGGTCTGTGTTAGACTTCACAGTGAGCTACCTATAACATTTTGTCCACCTAAAAAGATTCTGGGACATGGTTAGCTTAGTACTACAGATTTCTGTCCTTTGGGACTTTCCTTATGTATATTTGAGGTTAAATAATCACTGAATGAAAATCACTTATAGCTGTTTCTTGGTTTACCTATTGTATTCAGAGAGCTACAGAGTTCAGAGTGGCCTCAGAAGATTTCTGTTCCAAGTTTTGCTTAAAGGATAGTCCATCAAGAAAATTCTCCAAGATAATGATTATTTGTTCTCCATTTGAAAAGGTCTAATGAGATGGAACCTAATGACTCCTAAAATGACCCATTCCTTTTTACTTATTCATTTGTATAAACTATGATCAGGACATTTTCATATATATATATATATATATATATATATATATATGCATATATACATATATATATGCATATATATATATATGTATATTTGACTAAGCCTTTGTTTTTATTGGTGTAGGGAAATCTCATTGAGTAATTTTTTTCTTCCAATGCAAATAAACATCTTCTCTACAACTTATACCCTTGGAAAGGCCTGCATGGACAAATGACTAGAGAGAATTTTTATCCTTCTTATATAAATAAAGCATTTTTCCTTTGGTTTGAGAAAAGATATGCATCCTATGGACTAATGGGATTTCAGGCAAGGAGCCTCCTGAGCTAGAGTCCTTTTCACATCATTATCCTGTTCTGTTGCTGAAGAAACCTCATGTTACTTAAGTAACCTCTTATTATTGAGTTGATCTATTTAGAAAGCAAGAATATCTCATTTATTCTTGTTGCTTCCAGTTACCTGTATACTACATAAATTGGTCAGATACTCTGAAGCCCTAAGGGAATAATCAATGTCTCCAATTTGATGCATTCTCTAGTAGGAACATAACCCAAAGGAGAAAATCCTCAATACAATCTTTTCTTCCTAGGGTTTGTAGGGTTTGTTTCTATTCTAAAAACTATAAAAATAAATCACATTTATTCTGAACCTCTTAAAATGTCTGGTTAACTTCAATTGAAGTACAACACAGATTTATAGGAAAAAGGGAATAGACTTAACCTCACTTAGTCCTTTGTTTGCTTTGTGGATGTTTGCACCAACTCTCTTCTTGGCATTGATACAAAATAAAACTGAACTGCATTCCTATTTGAGTAAATAAATAGGTGCACTTGCAGAGAAAGAGGACTTGGAGGGTGAAAATAGATTTGGGATCTCTGAGATTTCTTTCTTGGCAGCTTCTATACTAACCAGTAAGACTTAGGTTTTATCAGATCTATTTAACACAAGCTCTGGGGAATTAATTGAGAGAACAAACAAAAGGCACCCTGGGGAACCTGTTTTGAAGATACTAATGAACTTCATTCTTTGGCAGCTTTGAAAGAAAAATCATTAACAGATGACTAAGAGAAGATGGTCTTGAGAGATAGCAAGGAAGGCATCAGGGAATGAGAGATAGCAAGGAAGGCATCAGGGAACTTCAGTTGAAGTTTGAGTCCTCAGGTTTGGAAGTGAAGCAAGAAGGACAAAGTTCAGGAGTTTGCTTCCTACTGGACTGCTGACACTCTAGAAACATTGCTGTAATATCTGCCATCTAAATCAGCAGCTAGAATTCTTGGACAAAGGCTATATTTTGAGGGTATATTTCCTATGGAATTGGCTAAATGCTGGAATATACTAATATTGTATCTTGGAATTCAGAGTCAAAATGCAATACATTGCCTTTTCATGTGAATCTTTCAAATTTATGAGGAAAGGAAGGATAAATTGATAAATGTCTCACTCATACATACATACATACATACATATACAGGAAACCAATGAAAAAGCCATCATGGTCCTTTGCATCTACATTCAGTACTGTATCTAGTTAAATCATGGTGTTCTCAGGTTGGAGAAGTGTATTTTCTTTGCTTTCTCTTGAAGAGAAAGAAAGAAAACTACAAAATTGTTCAAGATTTCCTTTCTACTCAGTCATTCTTTAGCCCCAGTTCCTCTCTGACTTGTGAGGATCAGATAAGATATTTATAAAGGACCTAGTATAATGCCTAACTCTTAATATTTGCTAAAAAGATATAATTTATTATTTCATTTGGAATCTGCTAATTTGTTCCAGTCAAGAAAGTTTCATCATAGGAATGATAAATTCAGAGCTAGAAGAAAATTTCAGAGTCATCTAGTTCAATATTTTTATTTTACAGCTTAATAATGAATGGTTAATTATTTGTCTCAAGTCATAGAACTGGTAAATAACAGAATCATGGTTTGAACCCAGGTCCTCTATTGTTGTTGTCTAATTGCTTCAATCATGTTCACCTCTTTGTGACCCTTTTTGTGGTTTTCTTGGAAAAGAAACTGGAGTAGTTTGTCATTTCCTTTTTCAGCTTATTTTATAGATGAGAAAATGGAGGCAAATATGGTCAAATGACTTGTCCAGGGTCACACAGTTAGTGTCTGATGTCAGATTTAAATACAAGTGAGTCCAGCACTCTCTCTATTCCATCACCTAGCTACTCCTAAGGTAATTGCATCATCCAACTGGTTTTAATAACTTCTTTTTAGTCATTTTGATAATTTTTCACTATATTACACTTCTGTACACTGATGAAATCACATTTCTCATCTCCTGCTTAATAAAGAAGCTCTGTTCTGGCATCAACTGACCGAAGTTGAAATCCAAACTGTAATTTAGTGGACATATAGTTTTTGACAAATTAAATAAGCCCTCAGAGTCTCTTTCTTCACTTTGAGAAAATCTAATTTACCTATCTCCTGGGTTGTGCAAAATAAGGCAAGGGATATGAAGCATTACATAAATAAGTGTTTACAAACTCTACAATCAAAAGTTATTTTTATTGAGAGCAACATGATGTGGCTGGACATTTAGTCTTAAAGTTGGGAAGATCTGGTTCAAGTATAACCTTTGACTTATAATGGCTCTGTAATATTGGACAACTTTATCTCACTTTGATTCAAGACAAGGCAACAAGAATTCATTAAATTCTTAAATTAAATACTAAGTGCTAATTCTAGGGCAGAAATCTCAAATTTGTGACTAGCAAAATCTCTAGAATGTTGCAGAAGGAGACTAAACTGTAAATGGAAGTTGCTTAATATATAATGTTAATTGGTGGTTTTCCATGTCAATGTGCTGTGGCAGGAATTTATTAGACATGGGAATTTGACACCACTGGTCTAGGGGACATAAATAGAATCAAAAATGAAATAATGATAGTTTAATGATTTACTGGAGAGCCATTGTTACTATCAACAGAAATATAAAATACGAAAATTTGGAGGAGATATGACTTTTTGTTTCATTGCTGATGATTTCAGTCTTGGACATGTTGATTTGAGGTGCTAGTATCATTGGTTATGTCTACTAAGCAGTTGGAGATGTTGAACATATAGTTCAGGTGAGAAAACACTTCATTTAATTGGTAGACATTTGTTGTATTTTTCTATTATGATATCCACTGTTCTGGGTGCAAAAGTGAAATAAGACTTTTTTGCCTTGGTGAAGGGTTCAGAAGATTGGCACAATCATTAGGAGCTAAATGCTACAACCACAGTTGTTTCTATTTCTGTATGTTGTGAGAACGCATGGTAGAGTTCTACCTAGCTCATTGTCACTGGTGATTCAAAGGGATGTTCCTTCAGGAAAAAGGGGGTTTATTTGTTTTCATGAAACTGACATGGTGTTGTTCTGCTGAGTGATGACAATTTGGTTCATTAGATTTTCCAGCTTTTTAATATATGAAAGAGGAATAAAAGGAACTGAAAGATTTTCCAATTAATCTGAATAATGAAGACCACTGTGACTCATGGATTAACTATTTAAGGAAAATGTTGATGTTACTTTCAAGTAGACTGAAAACATTGAATAACTTTATTAACATAGAAAGTTGTGCACAAAAGTTATTTTTGTCTATTGTATGCCTGTTGAATGTCTTTTGAAGTTTGCAGAAATAAAGATGAAAAGAACAAGCTGACCACCAATATTAACTTGTTCTAAGACATCATTGCTCAAGCACTACTAACTCCAAACCTCCATTGTATCCAAAGATAAAGTTATGAGAACAGGTGTAAAAGGCTTTTGTTTTCCTTTGCTGGGCAGAAGGAAATCTGAGAATTGTTTGGATAAAGTTTGAGTAAGAGAAAATCATCAAACCTAAGATGTTCATTAGTGTCACTGTGGTTAAGAGAGAAACAATTAACTCCACCAAACCTGGATATGAGCAGGGATTTGCAGATGGCTACATAGTGATCATGGGACACGAAATAACAAATTTGTAATTTGGCTAATTAGTCATTTTCCATTTTATCTTTCTTTTGTGCTTCTATTCAAATAGTTAAGTATGATCCTTTTTCTGGTGATGTTAATCAAAATTTCTTTTGATATTAACCAAAATTTCCTATTGGCTGCAAACAAAAGTACCCCAAACAGTATAAAACCAGGGCCAACTACAAGTATTACCAGAAGGAAAACTGAGAAAAATGTATTTTGTAACAGAACAAAAAAAAACAGAACAAAATTAAGTAAAAGTAAGGCAGGGTGTGTTAGCAGGGAATGCCTGTTTCTCAAGGTTTGTTCATTTTTCTCAGTGCTTTTGCTTCTGGATTAGGAAGGTCCTGACAAAAAATGCAGTTATACCACTTTCTCCTTATCTAAGGAGAAGTCCTCTTTTTTTTGGATTTGAAAATAGTAACTGCTGAGGTCGTAGATATCTACTCTTATCACAGTCATCTTGATGTCATGGAATGGCCGCTTCCTCTTTTTTTTCCATCTTCAAAGTCCTAACTCTTGCCTTGTGATGGACTTGAAAATAATCTACCCTTCCATCATGTTTAAGAAGAGTTTCTGCTCTTCACATCATGGAAGGACTACAAATTTCAGGGGTTTGTGGTCAGCCAATCCATTGCTAAAGGTTATTATGCTGTCAGAATAAAGTTCTCTTTACCCACTTGTTCCTTCCCTAACATCTACAAATATTTTTGAAAGAAAAATCCTTTATTTGACTCTGACAACCCCTCAGGTTGTTGTTGCCTTGTACTCTCTTCTCCCTTTGATTAGATATATTCTTAAAAAGGGTTAAATATACTTACTCATCTACCTCATGTTCCAATATCTTCTCAGTCTCTTGCATATTTTTTTGCCAAGGATCTCTTAATTGAAAAATCCAATGCCTTTTTCTCAGTCCCCATTCTACTTGACAACTCTTTTGATTATGAGACTGTTACTGCCTTCCTCCTCCTGGAATTCTTTCTTCACTGGCTTTTAGAGGACTCTGATCTCTTTTGGTTTCTCCATCCAGTCTGACCATCTTTTCTCTTGACCATTATGGATTTCACCATGTACTCTAACCTCAAGGTCCTATTCTAGGCTCTCTTCTATACTCACTCCACTGATAACATCATTAACTTACATGAGTTCTTTTATAATTTCTAAACAAATACTTTCCAAATCTAAACATCTACTTCTACTCTGCACCTTGCATCCTAGTTCTATTTGAGACACATTGATTTGGATAGGTATCTTAAACTCAAAATTTCTGAATAGATCTACAGTTTACTGTCTCATTATAACTTCCTCATCTCTAAACTTCATCCTCAATCTATCTTTTTTGTTTAAGTGCTCTCATCCTTTCAGTTTAGAACTTGAGACCATCCTTGATTCTTCTCCTACCTTCTCTTTTATATCTTTTGACTTTCCCTTTCCAACTCCTGCTTTTACCTGCACAACCTACCTATTTGTCCTTTTCTTTTCATTCACACATTCCCTGACCTAATTCAGGTACTGATATATTTTAGTTTTCATTATTCTTGCAAATCCCTTCTCTCACCAATCCCTCTTCCCTTAGCTGCCAAACTGATATTCAGAAAACATAGATCTGACAATATATAAGAATTCCTCTATTCAAAGATCTTCAGTAGCTTCCCATTGCTTCTAGGATGAAATATAAAATTTGTAGTCTTACATTTGAATCCCTTTAATCTATTCCCATCTGCCTATTCAGATTTACTTTATGTCATATTAATTACCTCATAATAATAGTTGTTCTAGTTAAATTAGCCTATTATCCAGTACATGACATCTCATCTTCTACTTTTGTACTTTTGAACATGAGATTCACTATATCTGGAATGTACTCCTCTCTCACTACTGCTTCTTAGAAGCAGTTCTAATACTCATTTCTTTAAAACTTCTTTTAATGCCTTTGGTTGGAGTTTGCATTAATTATTTAGTTAATTAATTAGCTAACTTGTATTGGTCCAGCACAATACAAGGTTTGTCTTGCACAATACTTTCTACTCTTTAGGATTGTTAAAAGGTTTTTTGAATGATAGAGAATACTTTCAATATCTGTTGCTTCATTCACCTTTTTTTCTTCTTGTTTCCCATTCAAACTTGAATTGTGTATCTCATCAATGATTAAAATTTTTGGATCAAGTCCTTGCTGGCTTGTAATACTTGTCTGTTCCTCAGGGTATTAATGAAGGGATTCAACAGGGGAGTGATAGAAATTGTTAGTAAACTTACTTCTTTTTGAAAGTTGAAGTCTTCTTTTGCTGAGGGTTCAATGTATATGAAGATACAGCTGTCACAAAGGAGAGAAATGACAATCATATGAGAAAAGAAGGAAAGGCTTTTTTTTTACTGAGCAGAAGGAAATTTGAGAATTGTCTGGATAATGTTTGAGTAAGAGAAAATCACCAAACCTAAGGTAGCCATCAGTGTCACTATGGCTAAGAGAGAATCAACTAACTCCACAAGACCTGTATTGTAGCAGGAGAGTTTCAGAATGGGAGTAGTATCACAATAATAATGATTTATTATATTAGATGAGCAGAAGTCAGGAGACTTAAAATTTGACTGCTGGCACAGCAATCAGAAACCCAGCCAGCCAAGAACATAGAACTAGCAGAATGCAAACTTCGCTGCTCATGGTGGTTGTATAATGCAGTGGTTTTTTTTTTTTTTTTTTATGGAAACATAGCAGTCATAGGACTACTGCCATAGGACTATGGCAGCCAGAAGATAAAACTCTTTAATCCCTAGAAATATGGCAAAAAGGTACTGAAAAAAGCACTTAAGAAAGATGATGGTTTTGTTTCTTGTTGCAATGCTGTGTAGAAGTCTGGGAGTAAAAAACAGTTGCATTGAAAATTTCTAGGATGGAAAAACTCTGAAGTTAAAAATACATGGGTATCTGAAGGTGAGAATCTAGGTTAGTAAGACTGCTAATGGTTAGGTTGCTGATGATATTTAACACATAGATGAGAAAGAGAAAAAGAAAAAGCACAACTGGGTAATCAGGGACATTTTCAGTCCATGAAGTCAGTCACTACAGAGAAATTTTTCATTGTGACCTTAGCTTAATCTGAAGGTTGAAAATAAGAGAAATCAGTGTTTAGGATGGGACCTCTGGATATCAGATTATGAAAACCTGTGAAACAGATTGTGGTCATTTTCATTATTTGTTATACTTTGTTGGTCCTTTCTAAGCTTCTTTTTCATCTATAGTACAAGTTGTCCTCCTTCTCCAGGATATCCTTGTACCACCTTTTTATGATGGCTCATTTGAGAAATCATTCTAAGAAGGATTTCAATAAACTGAACAGTAACCAGAGCAGGTTAACTTGGTAGTGGAATTTGTGGGATAAAATAATAAAGATGAGGTTTGAGATATTCACTTTAGGAAATATTAAACCTGTATTCAAATATTTGGAAGGATTTCATATGGAAGAGAAATTAGATGTTTCTTTCCTTAAACTTTTTAGTTCCTGTACCCCCTTTGGCAGCCTGATGAGAACTATATACAACTCTTAAGAAACATGTTTTTAAGTTTTAAATCATAATACTAATACAAAATCCCACAATTTTATTGAAATTTTGTTAACATAATTTTTAAAAATCTGGTTTATGTGACCAAGATTACATTTTTTTGATCCTCACCACTTCTCAAACTTCTCCAAAATTGGAATTATACTCAAGAGCTAAAGAAATGTCAACTTTTTCACTTATCTTTTACATGCATAATCCATACAAAATAAAAACTCAATACTCAAAGTAGAAAATTCTAATCCCTAATCTTTAATTTGTTTGCTCAATACCCTGCTTCCCACAATTCCCATAATTTCAGGAACTCTTCTGCTCTCCACTTCTCCTAGCCCCAGTGTCTCTAACATTGCTGAGAACCAAATTGCAGAATTTTTCTCAGAATTCAATACCAGTTGAAGAGTTCTGTGCTACAATGAATTTGACAAGAGAATGGAGCATAGTGGAAAAGGGAGTAGGACATATTGTATGGCTACATGGCACTCCAGTAAGCCTAAGGGAAAGAGCAGAGCATACAATGAAGACCATCTCTGTACCCCCCTCCCCCACCAGAAGTTACCTAGGGATAGAGACACAAGTTCGTGAACCATGAATTGTTCAATTCAGAAGAAGATTAAGAAAATTAGAGATCCAGCCCTTATGGAAACCATAATCAAAGGGGAAGGTACTAGAAAAGGAGCAATAGAAGAAAAAAAAGGCTGAAATTACTAAAAATCTCAAGAGGAAGAAAACTCAATTAAAGTTGAGCATAAAAAGATGAACCAATTAAGAATATAATAGTAGCAGAAGGAATAATACCCTTCAGATTAAAAAAGGAGTTCATGTTTTTTGAACAAACGTTGCAAGATAAAGGAAAATAATTTAAATTTTTTAGGTGCAGAGGACTCTGTGCATTCCCAATCTAGTACAGAATCACAATAGGATGTTGCCAAATTTTTGAAAAGTAAAATAAAAATTGTGAAAGTAGATGAGCTAAAAGAAACAAATAAAAAATTAAAAAATAAAATGCAGATCAGCTGCATTGTTGAAATAATAGAAAATTGAATCCATGATTTCATTAAAGAAAACAAGAAATATAACTAATTGGATATACAAATATATGGAAATTAAAGACAACCTAAAAGGATAAAAATAGTCAATAACATTAACAGAAAATATGATGTCAATTTAAGTAATGCATATTCATCTCAAATATAGGATATATATAGAGACAAGAAAAGAATTGTATAGTCCTAAGTGGAACATTATGTCAAAAAACCTGAACACCACAATGCAAGAAATTACAAAAGAGAATTGACAGTACTTGTGAACACTGAAAATAGAGTGCCAACAGAAACAATTGATTCCAGGGAACAAAACCTAAGAAACCAAAAACAAAACTACCCTGCATACTCCAATACAAAAAATAGTCAAATTGATTAGTTATCTTGACAAACACCAAATTCAATGGTTGAGCAGAAAAATTTTTAAACATAAATGATGTGAAATACAGATAATAAAAGTCTATTTTACTCCCACTAGAAGTCACAGAAATTATATGAATTATATGAATATATATATATATATATATATATATATATATATATATATATGACATTATATGAAGTCTTTGGGTGAACTAGTGAACTATGCTGGAAATTTTAACCCAGTTACAACTGCAAAAAGATGGAAAATTTATAATAAACAAGGCCATTCAAATTATTCTTAGAAGAAAACAATGGACCTGAAGAAATCATTTTCTTCTTAAGCAACCCAGGCAACAGAAATACAAGAAAGACAAACAAATGCAGTAACCAGGTACAGCATCATCAACAACAAAATAGCAATAAGGAGGCAATTTCTCTCTAATGTGCATGAAGAGACAAGGATGAAATTTGACTTCAAATAGAAGTAATGATTGAGAAATAAACCTGAAACCTCATGAACTAAATATCTTAATTTTCTTTTCACCAAAGGAGAATTCCTTTTTTTGTCAAACTAGATTACATAATGGAAAGGTGGATAAAAGAGAAGATAAAGAGGAATTTATGGTATATCTTAATGAAATCTAAGCTAACAAACAAGGGAGAATGATTTCTGTAGTCCTACAGGAAGAAGAGTGAATAAAGAAGAATGGATGAAGAAAAAATCAGGAAGACTGAAAAAAGAGGGAAAGAAAGGAAGAAATCTTATTTCAGTTGAAGGATTGAAAAATACTTTCAGGGTGGAAGAGATCTATTTTATAAAGGAAGATGGAGATCTTACAATGAGAATAATTTGCAGGAATGTATTGCTTACAGGGATCACTCATCCTGTCACAAAAGCATCCGAATTAGACTGGTAGAAAGATGGGTGGGCATGGAACTATGGAGGAGATTGTTTTCATATTGAATACTTTCATATTCTGCTGTCCACATAGAAATAGTCTGTTTATTTCTTTTCCTGTTTTGTAGTTGTTTAAAATGAATAAAAAATTTAAAAAGAAATGGTAAGACAAAATTAAAAGCATGAAAAAATAGAAGAAAATGTTAACTATTTCACTGAAAAAAACCCAACTAACCTGGAAAATAAATTGATGGAAGATGATTTATTAATCATTGTACTCTTTGAAAGCAATGATAAAAAGAGCTTAAAATCATCTTTCAAGATATTAAAGAGAGGTGAATAAGGTGGCATAGTGGATAGAGCAATGGCCCTGGAATCAGGAGTACCTGAGTTCAAATTCAGCCTCAGACACTGAATAATTACCTAGCTGTGTGGCATTGGATAAGTGACTTAACCCCATTGCCTTGCAAAAACCTAAAACAAAGATTTTTAGGAAACCTGTCCTGATATTCTAGAACCAGAGATTAAATAGAAATCAAAAGATTCCACCTATCACTTCCTAAAAGAGATGCCAAAATAAAATCTCTCAGAAATATTACAACCAAACTTTAAGAGCTCTTAGATTAAGGAGAAAATATTGTAAGCAGCTTTAAAGAAACAACTTAAGTATCATGGAACCTCATTCAAAATCACAAAAGTTTTAGGTGCTTCACCATTAAATGATTGGAGAGTATGGAATGTGATATTCTGTAGGACAAAGAGGCTAGGATTGCAAAGAAGAATCACCAACCCAGTAAAAATGAATATATTCCTTGGGTCAAGGGGGACAGATAGATATTTAATGAAAGAAAGGACCTTGAAGCAGTCCTAATAAAAGAATGGGACAGACTAACCTGCTGAAAAGAAAATTTGACTTTCAAATATAATATTCAGGAGAAGGATGAAGGGGAATCTGGTATGGTGCTTTCTTAATTTGTGAGAATAATTTGTGGAGCATTGGTACAAATTCCTTTTTAAAAGTTTAATAGATTATGTGAATCAGTGCAAAATATTTTTCAATATGTTCTTTTACAAGTAGGGCTGTTTTCCCTTTTTTTGAGATTTATATATCTGAGATTCCTATTCAATTTTCTATAAGCCTGAGTTTCTTATTTGTGAATACATTTCTTCATTTCTTTGTATTACAGTGTAGATTCTGTTCTTTTTATTTTTGTCTAGTTTTGTTGTGATTTCATTTCACTCATTTGTTATTTTGCTAATTTTGTTTTTCCTGACATATTTTCTGTAAACATATTTTTCTTTCAGTGAGTTTAACCCAAAGCTTTATTTTCCAAAATTTATTTTGTATTTTACAATTATTTTCCCTAATCTTTCTTCCCTTCCCCCAAATCCCCCTCCACCCAAGAAGTCTGTCTGGTAGTCTTTACCCTGTTTCCATGGTATACATTGATCTAACTTAAATGTGATGACAGAGAAAACATATCCTTAAGGAAGAAAATAAAGTATAAGAGATAGCAAAAGTACAGATTACAGTAGTAGTGTTTGGTCTTTGTTCAAACTCCAAAATTCTTTCTCTGGATACAAATGGTAGTGTCCATTGCATATACCCCCAAATTGTGCCTGATTGTGGTACTAATGGAATGAGCAAGTCTTTTATGGTTAATCATCACCCCCATGTGATTGTTAGGGTATACAGTGTTTTTCTGGTTCTGCTTATCTTGCTCAGCATCATTTCATGAAATCTCTCCAGGCTTCCTTGAACGTCCATCTATCCTGGTTTCTAATAGAACCATACTGTTCCATGACATACATATACTGCAGTTTGCTAAGCCATTAGGGCATTTACTTGATTTTTAATTCTTTACCACGACAAATGAGGTTGCTATGAATATTTTTGTACAAGTGATGTTTCCACCCTTTTTCATCATCTCTTCAGGATATAGACCCAGTAGGGGTATTGCTAGATAAAAGGGTATGAACATTTTTGTTGCCTGTTGGGCCTAGTTCCAAATTGCTCTCCAGAAAGGTTGGATGATTTCACAGCTTCACCAACAATGTAATAGTGTCCCAGATTTCCTATAATCCTTCCAGCAATGATCATTATCCTTTTTGGTCATATTGGTCAGTCTGAGAGGTATGAGGCGGTACCTCTGAGATGCTTTAATTTGCATTTCTCTAATAAGCAATGATTTAGAGCAATTTTTCATATGACTATGGATTGCTTTGATTTTCTCATCTGTAAATTGCCTTTGCATATCCTCTGACCATTTGTCAATTGGGGAATGGCTTTTTTAAAAAATACGACTCAGTTCTTTGTATATTTTAAAAATGAATCCTTTGTCAGAAACATTAGTTGTAATGATTGTTTCCCAGTTTACTAAATTTCTTTTGATCTTGGTTACAGTGGTTTTGTCTTTGCAAAAGCTTTTCAATTTAATGTAATTAAAATAATCTAGTTTGTTTTTAGTGATATTCTCCATCTCTTCCTTAGTTATAAGCTGTTTCCCTTTCCAGAGATCTGACAGGTAAAATAGTCCATGACTTTCTACTTTGATTATAGTATGTTTTTATGTCTAAATCCTGTACACAATTGGATCTTATCTTGGTCTAGGGTGTGAGGTGTTGGTCTAATCTAAGTTTCTTCCATACTAACTTCCAATTTTCCCAGCAATTTTTATCAAAGAGAGAGTTTTTATCCCAATAGCTGGACTCTTTGGGTTTATCAAATAACAGATTAATATAATTATTTCCTGCTATTGGACCCAGTCTATTCCACTGGTCCACCACTCTGTTTCTTAGCCAATATGAGACAGTTTGATGACTGATGCTTTATAATATAATTTTAGTTCAGGTAGGGCTCAGCTCCCTTCTTTTGATTTTTTTCATTAAATCCCTAGAACTTCTTGACTTTTTATTTCTCCATATTAATTTACTTTCAACTTTTTCTTACTCACTAAAGTAACTTTTTGGAATCTTGATTGGTATGATACTAGACAGGTAGCTTAGTTATGGTAGAACTGCCATTATTATTATATTAACTCTACCTATCCATGAGCAGTTGATATTTCCCCAGTTATTTAAATCTGATTTTATTTGTGTGAGAAGAGTTTTATACTTGTTTTCAAAAAGTTTCTGAGTCTGCCTTGGCAAATAGACTCCAAGGCATTTTATATTGTCTGAGGTTACTTTGAATTGAATGTCTCTTTCTAGGTCTTCCTGTTGTATCTTGCTAGTCATATATAGAAAAGTTGAGGATTTATGAGGGTTTATTTTATAACATGCAACATAGTTAAAATTGCTAAGGGCTTCCAGGAGTTTTTTGGATGATTTCCTGGGACTCTCTAGGTAGACCATCATGTCACCTGCAAAGAGTGAGAATTTTGTCTCTTCCTTCCCAATTCTAATTCCTTCAATTTCTTTTTCTTCTCTAATGGCTGATGCTAATATTTCTAATACAATATTGAATAGTAGTGGTGATAATGGGCACCCTTGTTCTACCCCTGATCTTATAGGGAATCCGTCTAGCCTCTCCCCATTGAATATAATGCTTGTTGATAGTTTCAGACAGATACTGCTAATTATTCTAAGGAGCAGTGCACTTATTCCTACACTCTCTAGTGTTTTCAGTAGGAATGGATGCTGTATTTTGTCAAAAGCTTTTTCAGCATCTATTGATATGATCATATAATTTCTAATAGGTTTGTTGTTGATATAATTGGGTATAATAACAGTTTTCCTAGTATTGAACCAACCCTGTATTCCTGGAATAAGTCCTAGTTGATCACAATGTATTAGCCTAGTGATAACTTGTTGTAATTGTTTTGCTAAGATTTTATTAAAGATTTTTGCATCTATATTCATCAGGGAGATAGGTCTATAATTTTATTTCTCTGTTTTAACTCTTCCTGGTTTAGGTAATAGTACCATACTGGTTTCATAGAAAGAGTTAGGCAGAGTTCCATCTTTCCCTATTTTTTCCAAAGAGTTTATATAGAATTGGAACCAATTATTCCTTAAATGTTTGGTAGAATTCACTTGTGAATCCATCAGGCCCTGGAGATTTTTTCCTTGGAGAGTTCAATGATGGCTTGTTGAATTTCTTTTTAGGAGATAGGGTTGTTTAAGTAATTAATCTCACCTTCATTTAACCTGGGCAATTTATATTTTTGTAAATATTCATCCATTTCACTTAGATTATTAAATTTATTGGCATAGAGTTGGGCAAGTTAATTTTGATTATTACTTTAATTTCCTCCTCATTGGTTGTGAGTTCAGCTTTTTCATTTATGATACTAGCAATTTGGTTTTCTTCTTTCTTTTTTTAATCAAATTGACCAGAGGTTTATCAATTTTATTGGTTTTTTCATAATACCAACTTTTGTCTTTATTTATTAATTCAATAGTTTTTTTGCTTTCAATTTTATTAATTTGTCCTTTAATTTTTAGAATTTCTAATTTGGTATTTAATTAGGGATTTTTAATTTGTTCTTCCTCTAATTTTTTAGTTGCATGTTTAGTTCATTGATTTCTTCTTTCTCCAATTTATTCACATAGCACTTAAAGCTATAATATATTCCCTGAGAGCCACTTTGAATGAATCCGATAGGTTTTGGTATGTTGTTTCATTATTATCATTATCTATGATAAAATGGTTAATTCTTTCTATAATTTGTTTTTTGGTCCTCTCATTCTTTAAAATGAGGTTATTCAGTTTTCAATTGGTTCTGTGTCTATATCTCCTTGGTGCAATATTGCAAATGACTTTTATTTCATTGTAATCTGAGAAAGATGTATTTACTATTTCTGCCTTTCTGAAGTTGATCATTAGGTTTTTATGTCCTAGTACATGGTCAAAGTTGTATAAGTTCCATGTAGTGCAGAGAAAAAGGTATATTCCTTTCTATCGCCATTCAATTTCTTCCATAAGTCTACCATATCTAGTTTTTCTAACAATCTATTTACCTCCTTAACTTCTTTCTTTTTTATTTTATGATTCAAATTATCTAGATCTGAGAGTGGGAGGTTGAGCTCTCCCACTAATAAAGATTTACTATCTATGTCTTCCTGTAATTCTTTCAGCTTCTCTTCTATGAATTTGGATGCTGTCCCTTTGGGTGCACATATATTCAATATTGAAATCACTTTACCCTCTTTGGTACCTTTTAGGAGGATATAGTTTACTTCCTTATCTCTTTTAATGCTATCTGTTTTTTTCTGCTGCTTTGTCTGAGATAAGGATTGCTACCCATGGTTCTTTTCACTTCAGCTGAAGCAAAATATATTTTGCTCCAACCTTTTACCTTTACTGTATATGTATCTCTCTGCTTCAAATGAGTTTATTGTAAGCAGGATATTGTAGGATTCTGGCTTTTAATCTAGTTTGCTATTTGCTTAAATTTTAAGGGAGAGTTCATCCCATTCACATTCGAAGCTATAATTACTAACTCTTTATTGCCCTCCATCCGATCTTCCCTCTCTCTGTATTCTTCCCCTTTTTTACCTTTATGTATATTCCCCAGTATTTTATTTCTGAATACCACCCCCTTCACTGTGTTTGCCCTTCTATATCCAACCCTCACCTTTCTCCTTTCTCTTTTTCCCTTTTCCCATTTCTTCCTTCTATCAGTTCCCCTTTTCCTCCCCTCCCTCTCTCCATACACCTCCCCTTTTCCACTTTTAATACTAGAAATTTAGGATGTTTTTTAAGTTAAATGAATCTGTGTGTAAGTTAAATTTAAGCCAAGTCTGATGAGAGGAAGATTCAGGTGTTTCTAATCTCCTCCCTTCTTCTTATCTATAACCATAGAAGTTTTGTGCCTCTTAGTGCAATGAGATTTACCTCATTCCATCCCCTCACTACTCCCATCTCCTTCCTGTTCCCCTTTTTAAGTAGGAAGTATTTTTAAATCATTTTATCAGAGTAATAGTAAATTCTGAATATCCATCACTTCTAGCTAAGTATAATCTATCTAATAGAGTACAATTCTTTAGACTTATTAGAGTTTTTCTCCCAAGTTGGTTTATAGCCAGTTTTTTTTTCCCATTGGATAGCAGTCTCATGGATAATCATGAGTGTCCATCACTTCTGGCTAGGCATATTCTCTCTGTTAGAGTTAGAATGTTCATGATTTATAAGAATCTTTCCCCCATGATGCCTTTAGCCAGTTTCATTTTATTGAATAGCAGTTTTTTTTCTCTACCATCTTTTTTTCTTTTTACCTTTTCCTGTGTCTCTTGAAACTACTATTTGATATCCAGATTTACTATTTGGCTCTGGTCTTTTCATCAGGAATTGTTGGAATTCTTCCATTTTGTTAAATGTCCATCTTTTCCCCTGAAAAACTCAACGTTGCCATATACTGGATTTTTTGCTGCATTCAAAGCTCCCTTGGTCTTTGGAAAATCTCATTCCAGGTCCTTCAATCCTTAAATATTGAAACATCCAGGTCCTGTGAAATCCTCCTTTATATTTAAATTGTTTCTTTTTTAAAATGTGTTTTTATTAAAGATATTGTTTGAGTTTTACAATTTTCTCCCCAATCTTGCTTCCCTCCCCGCCCCATGGAAAACACTCTGTCAGTCTTTACTTTGTTTCCATGTTGTACCTTGATCCAAATTGGGTGTGATGAGAGAGAAATCATATACTTAAAGAAGAGAATTCTAAGAGTTAACAAGATCAGACAATAAGATATTTGTTTTTTTCTAAATTAAAGGGAATAGTCCTTTCACTTTGCTCAAACTCCACAGCTCCTTATCTGGATACAGATGACACTCTCCTTTGCAGACAGCCCAATATTGTTCCGATTGTTGCACTGATGGAATGAGCAAGTCCTTCAAGGTGGAACATCATGTTGCTGTGAGGGTGTACAGTGTTTCTCTGGTTCTGCTCATCTCACTCAGCATCAGTTCATGCAAATCCCTCCAGGCTTCCCTGAAATCCCATCCCTCCTGGTTTCTAATAGAACAATAGTGTTCCATGACATAGATATACCACAGTTTGCTAAGCCATTCCCCAATTGAAGGACATTTACTGAATTTCCAATTCTTTGCCACCACAAACAGGGCTGCTATAAATATTTTTGTACAAGTAATGTTTTTGCCCTTTTTCATCATCTCTTCAGGGTATAGACCCAGTAGTGGTATTGCTGGGTCAAAGGGTATGCACATTTTTGTTGCCCTTTGGGCATAGTTCCGAATAGCTCCCCAGAAGCGTTGGATGAGTTCACAGCTCCACCAAAACTGTAGTAGTGTCCCAGATTTCCCACAACCATTCCAACAATGACCATTATCCTTCCTGGTCATATTGGCCAATCTAAAAGGTGTAAGGTGGTATCTCAGAGAAGCTTTAATTTGCATTTCTCTAATAATTAATGATTTAGAGCATTTTTTCATATTGCTATGCATTGCTTTGATCTTCTCATCTGTAAATTGCCTTTGCATATCCTTTGACCATTTGTCAATTGGGGAATGGCTTTTTGTTTTAAAAATATGACTCAGTTCTCTGTATATTTTAGAAATGAATCCTTTGTCAGAATCATTAGTTGTAAAGATTGTTTCCCTATTAACTACATTTCTTTCGATCTTGGTTAAATTAGTTTTATCTGTGCAAAACCTTTTTAATTTAATGTAATCTAAATCTTCTAATTGGTTTTTGGTGATGTTCTCCAACTCTTCCTTAGTCACAAACTGCTCCCTTTTCCATAGATCTGACAGGTAGACTAGTCCTTGACCTTCTAATTTGCTTATAGTATTGTTTTTTATGTCTATGTCCTATAACCATTTGGATCTTATATTGGTAAAGTGTATGAGGTGTTGGTCTAATCTAAGTTTCTTCCATACTAACTTCCAATTATCACAGCAATTTTCATCAAAGAGGGAGCTTTTATCCCAATGGCTGGACTCTTTGGTTTTATCAAATAGTAGATTACTATAATTATTTCCTGCTACTGATCCCTAGTCTTTTCCACTGGTCCACCACTCTATATCTTAGCCAAGGCCAAACAGTTTTGATGACTGATGCTTTATAATATAATTTTAGATCAGGTTGGGATAAGCCACCTTCTTTTGAACTTTTTTTCATTAAGCTCCTGGAAATTCTTGACTTTTTATTTCTCCATATGAATTTACATACAATTTTTTATAACTCGTTAAAGGAATTTTTTGGAATTTTGATTGGTAGGGCACTAAACAGATAGTTTAGTTTTGGTAGAATTGTCATTTTTATTATATTAGCTCTACCTATCCACGAGCAGTTGATATTTGCCCAGTTATTTAAATCTGATTAAATTTGTGTGAGAAGTGTCTTATACTTGTTTTCAAAAAGATTGTGAGTCTGTCTTGGCAAATAGAGTCCCAAATATTTTATATTGTCTGAGGTTACTTTGAATGGGATTTCTCTCTCTAGCTCTTCCTGCTGTTTCTTGCTAGAAATATATATAGAAAAGTTGAGGATTTATGAGGGTTTATTTTATAACCTGCAACTTTGCTAAAATTGCTAATTGTTTCCAGTAGTTTTTTGGATGATTTCTTGAGATTCTCTAGGTAGACCATCATGTCATCTGCAAAGAGTGAGAGTTTTGTTTCTTCCTTCCCAATTCTAATTCCTTCAATTTCTTTTTCTTTTCTAACGGCTGATGCTAACATTTCTAATACAATATTGAATAGTAGTGGTGATAATGGGCACCCTTGTTCTACCCCAAATCTTACTGGGAATGCCTCTAGCCTCTCCCCATTGAATATAATGCTTGTTGATTGTTTTAGACAGATACTGCTAATTATTCTAAGGAACAGGACATTTATTCCTACACTGTCTAGTGTTTTTAGTAGGAATGGATACTGTAATTTGTCAAAAGCTTTTTGAGCATCTATTGATATGATCATATGGTTTCTGATAGGTTTGTTGTTGATATAATTGAAGATACTAACAGTTTTCCTAATATTGAACCAACTCTGCATTCCTGGAATAAATCCTACTTGATCATAATGTATTATCCTAGTGATGACTTGTTGTAATCGTTTTGCTATGATTTTATTTTGGATTTCTGAATGTATATTCATCAAGGAAATAGGTCTATAATTTTCTTTCTCTGTTTTAACTTTTCCTGGTTTAGGTAACAGTACCATATTGGTTTCATAAAAAGTGTTAGGCAGAGTTCCAACTTTCCCTATTTTTTCCAAAGAGTTTATAAAGGATTGGAACCAGTTGTTCCTTAAATGTTTGGTAGAATTCACTTGTGAATCCATCAGGCCCTGGAGATTTTTTTAGGGAGATCAATAATGGCTTGTTGAATTTCTTTGACTGAGATAGGGTTGTTTAGGCATTTAATCTCTTCTTCATTTAACCTGGGCACCTTATATTTTTGTAAATATTCATCTATTGCACTTATAATATCAAATCTATTGGCATAGAGTTGGGCAAAATAATTTCAAATTATTACTTTAATTTTCTCCTCTTTGGTGGTGAGTTCAGCTTTTTCATTTATGATACTAGCAATTTTGTTTTCTTCTTTTTTTAATCAAATTGACCAGTGGTTTATCAATTTTATTGGTTTTTTCATAATACCAACTTTTGGTTTTATTTATTAAATAGTTTTTTTTGCTTTTGCTTTTATTAATTTCTCCTTTAATTTTTAGAATTTATAATTTGGTATTTAATTGGGGATTTTTAATTTGTTCTTTTTCTAATTTTTGTAGTTGCATGTTTAGTTCGTTGATTTCCTCTTTCTCCAATTTATTCATGTAAGCATTTAAAGCTATAATATATCCCCCGAAAGCCTCTTTGAGTGAATCCCATAGGTTTTGGTTTGTTGTTTCATTATTATCAATATCTAGGATAAAATGGTTAATTATTCCTATAATTTGTTTTTTGGTCCACTTATTCTTTAAAATACAGTTATTCAGTTTCCAATTGGTTTTGGGTCTATATCTCCTTGGCCCAATATTGCATATGACTTTTATTACATTGTGATCTGAGAATGATGTATTCCATACTTGTGCCTTTCTGCAGTTGATCATTAGGTTTTTATGTCGTAGTACATGTTCAATTTTTCTTATAAGTTTCATGTACTGCTGAGAAAAAGGTCTATTCCTTTCTATTCCCATTCAGTTTCTTCCATAAGTCTACCATATCTAATTTTTCTAATAATCTATTTACCTCCCTAACTTCTTTCTTGTTTATTTTATGATTCAATTTATCTAGATCTGATAGCAGGAGGTTGAGCTCTCCCTCTAGTAGAGTTTTGCTGTCTGTGTCTTTCTGTAGTTCTTTCAGCTTCTCCTCTAAGAATTTGGGTGCTGTCCCACTGGGTGCATATATATTCAGTATTGAAATGACTTTATTGCCTATGGTACCTTTTAGGAGGATAAAGTTTCCTTCCTTATCTCTTTTAGTACTATCTATTTTTGCTGCTGCTTTGTCTGAGATAAGGATTGCTACCCCTGCTTTTTTTACTTCAGCTGAAGCAAAATATATTTTGCTCCAACCTTTTACCTTTACTCTATATGTATCTCTCTGCTTCAAATGAGTTTCTTGTAAGCAGCATATTGTAGGATTCTGGTTTTTAATCCACTCTGCTATTTGCATACATTTTAAGGGAGAGTTCATCGCATTCACATTCAAGGTTATGATTACTAATTCTTTATTGCCATCCTTGCTATCTTCCCTCTGTTTGTATTTTCCCCCCTCCCCCATCCATATTCCCCAGTATTTTGTTTCTGAATACCACCCCCTTCAGTGTGTTTGCCCTCCTATATCACACCGTCCCCTTTGTTTCCCCTTTCCCTTTTCTCCTTCCCTTCCTTTTGTTATTTCCCCCTTTTTCCTCCCACTCCCCTTCCCTTTCTCCACCTCCCTTCCCTTTTCCCCTTTTAATACTTGAAAGGTTAGATGTTTTATAAGTTAACTGAGTATGTGTAGGTTGACCTGAAGCCAAGTCTGATGAGAAGAAGATTCAGGTGTTTCTCCTCTGCTCCCTTCTCCCCCTCTATTACCATAGGTTTTTGTACCTCTTAGTGTAATAAGATTTACCCCATTCAATCCCCTCCCTCCTCCAGTCTCTTTCCTCTCCTCCCTTTTAAGGAGGTAATGTTTTTTTAGATCATTCTAAGTCATAGAAAATTCTGAGTGTCTGTCCCTTCTAGTTCATTATATTCAATCAAATAGAGTCAAAATTCCTGAGAGTTATTAGAGTTTTTCTCCCAAGTCAGGTTAAAGTCAGTTACATCCCATTAGATAGCAGTCTCATGGATTGGTCATGAATGTCTATCATTTCTGGCAAGGTTTATTCTATTTGTTAGAGGTACAGTTCTCAAGATTTATGAAAATCTTCCCCCCCATGATGGGATATAGCCAGTTTCAACTTACTGGATTGCATTTTTTTCCTTTTATCACCCTCCCTTTTTTTTACCTTTTCATGTGTCTCTTGAACCTCCTGTTTGATGTCCAAATTTTCTGTTTAGCTCTGGTCTTTTCATCAGAAATTTTTGCAATTCTTCCAGGTCGTTAAATGTTCATCTTTTTCCCTTGAAGAGAAGGCTCAACTTTGCTGGAAAATAGCTTCTTGGCTGCATTCCGAGCTCCCTTGCTCTTCGAAATATGTCGTTCCAGGCCCTTTGATCCCTTAATGTTGATGCATCCAGGTCCTGAGTGATCCTTATTGTGGCTCCTTGATATTTAAATTGTTGCTTTCTGGCTGCTTGCAGGATTTTCTTTTTTATTTGATAGAGAATTTGGCCACGAATTTCCATCACACTTTCCATTTAGGATCCCTTTCCAGAGGGGATCAATGTATTCTTCAGTAACTATTTTGCCCTCTGCTTCCATGATATCAGGGCAATTTTCCATCACTAGATTTTGTAATATTAAGTCCAGATGTTTTTCTCTTCAATGTTTTCAGGAAGTCCAATAATTGTCAGGTTGTCCCTCCTCGATCTATTCTTGAGGTCAGTGGTTTTGCTGATGAGATATTTTTCATTTTATTCTACTTTTTCTATTTTTTGGTTTTGTTTAACAGGCTCTTGCTGTCTCATGAAGTCATTATTTTCTGCAGTGTCCATTTGTTTTTTTAGAGAAGAGTTTTCTTGATTTACCTTTTACAACTCCTTTTCCAATTGTTCAATTCTATTTTGAAAGAACTTTCCATTTGACCAATTAAGGTTTTGAGAGAATTATTTTCTTTTTTACATTTTCCCAATTGGGGATCTGAGTGAATTATTCTCATTTTGTATTTCTCCAATTGTATTTTCAATCATTTGTTTTCTTTTTGCAAGGTTTTAATTGACTCTCCAAGATTTTCCAATTGATTTTTAAATTCCTTCCTTATTTCTTCATGGAAGTCTTTCTGTGCTGAAGACCAGATCATATTCTCCTCAGAGGCTCTAGGTCTCTCTGAGTTAGGGTCTTTTCCTTCCAAGGATTTTTCTATGGATCCATCGTCAATCAGTGATGGGCTTTACCCTTGGGGAGGTCATCCCTCTCCTTCTTTTCAGCTGAATTGATTCTTCTTCTCACACCCCTGTACCTGGGGTAGAAGTAGTCTGTAACTGTGTTTGTTCTGGGAAGAGACCTCAGCTGAAATGGAGGCACAAACAAGGAGATTCCTCAGACCAGAGGAGCCCAGGAATTATTTCTGCAGCTTTCCTGCACCAGAACTCTCCTCCCCAGCCCTGTTGGCAAGCTGCAGAGGTTCAGTAGCATCACCAATGCCTCTGCTACCTAGTTGACACAAGTCCCTATGGTGGATCAGGTTCTAGCCTTGCTGATTAGGCAGCTCTGGCTCTCAGGACCTCATGCTCCTGGGCTCCAGTCCTGACGCCCTGCTGCTAATTAGGCTGATCAGCGGCTGATCCTCCCTATGCACCCAGACTCACCCAGGACCACAGAAAATAAATTCTGAGGTAAATGTTCTTTCTTCTGGCTTTTCTTTCTGGGTTTTGTGGATTGGATTTCTGTTAAGAGGTTTGTTTCATATCATAGATGGGGAAACTTTAGAACTCTGCCTGTCTTTTCTCCACCATCTTGGCTAGAAGTCCTCTAGTTATCATTTTTAAACAAGTCCCCAGATGGCAGATTGAGTATTATTATCTTAAACTAACAGTATAATGAAGGCACACCAAGTACTTCCCTTATGGGATGCGATATGAGGTTTTCTTGAGAAAAACAAAAATGCTATATGAGGAACAATGATTAGCCTAGTTTCTTGAGTACCTTTAAAAAGTTTGTCTAACTAATTAGGGGAAAAAGACAAACCAGATCCTGATGAGATGAGTACAAGAAAAAAAAGTTAGAGAGGAGGAGGCTTCAGGGAACTTAATCTTTGCTGATTTTTCAAGTATATAACAAGTATCCTATCATCAGATAGGAATAGTGTTATATCTTTTTGACTCATCTCTATGCTTTTAACTTCCTTCTCTTGTCTCATTACTATTGCTATTACTTATAGAATTGTGTCAAAAAGTATTGGGGAAGAGGTATAGCCAAGATGACAGAGAGAAGCCAGGAACTTCCTTAAGCTCTTCTGGGCTTCCCTCAGAAACATTGTTAATCAAGTCTCTAAACAAATTTTGGAGGGACAGAAGTCATAAAAAAAACCAGAATATAGCATCTTTCTGCCTACCATACCTGAAAAGGAATTCAGAAAAGTTCTGTATTGCTAAAGTGGAAGTGGAGTGGAGCCCAGTGCAGGGAACTGAGATCAAGTGCCAGTTTTTTTTAGAGGTTCTAAGTCCAACAGAGATCTGCTGTGATTTACAAATGAATTCTACCAAATATTTAAAGAACAATTAACTTGAAATTTATATAAAGTATTTTATAAAATAGATAAAGAAGGAGTTCTAACAAAATCCTTTTATGTCACCAATATGGTATTGATACCCAAACTAGGAAAAGTCAAATTAGACAAGGAAAGTTATAGATCAATTTCTATAATGAATATTGAAGCAAAAATTTTAGCAAAGATTACTGCAATTTATTACTAGGATATTATACAATGGTCAAGTAGAATTTATACAAGGTATGCAGAGATAGTTCAATATTATAAAATTGATAATTTGATAATTGACCTGATAATTGATGTTGTCAATCAACACTAACAAAAATCACATGACTTTGTCAATAGGTGCTGTAAGTCTTTGAGAATACACATTCATATTAAAAATACTAGTTAGCATAGGAATAAATGGATTTTTTCTTAAGATGTGAAATCATTTCTATCTAAAATCATCAGCAAGCATTATATATAATGGGAATAAACTAGGAACATTCCCAATAGGAACAGGAGTGAAACAAGGATGCTTGTTATCTCCATTATTATTCAAGACTGTATTAGAACTGTCAGTTTTAGAAGAAAAGAAGAAAAAGAAATTGAAGGAATTAGGCAATGAGGAAAAAAACTCACTTTTTGTAGATGGTATGATTTGTATACTTAAGGAATGTTGGAAAACAAACTAAAATATATATAAATATGTATATATTATATATATCATCATTTCTATATATATATATATATATTGCCAAACAAAGCAACAAGGGGTACCAAGAGAAATTACACTTAAAATAGCTGTAGAAAACAGAAAATTCTTGGAAGTGCATCTGCCAAGACAAACCTAGAAATTTTATGAAAACAATTATAGAGTCCTTAACATGCAAATTTTCAAATATGAATAATGAGTAAAATGTCAATTGCTCATGGGTAAGCCAAGCTAATTTAATATAAATGATAATTCAATTTAAATTGTTACTTATTTAGTGCTTTATCAATTAAACTACTAAAATTCTTTAATAAAACTAGAAAAATAGTAACAAAATTCTTCTGGAGGAAGAGAATATCAAGAGTAACAAGGGAATTGATGGAAAAATGGAAAGGCATGTGGTTTACTCATGCTAGATCTAAAATTATATTATAATGCTGCAGTCATCAAAATTTCCTCGTACTAACAAAGCCTAAAGATTTTATCCTCCATTTTTGAAGAAGACCATGACATCAGGGAGGTGATGCCATGACAAACACATGAATTGGATTTGAGTGATGGGTTACTGTGCTAAGTCACTAGCTTCACTTTCTCCAGAACCATCTGATTCCAGTGGCCAGATATGAATCAGGATAACTTCAGATGATTTTAATGCCAGGCAATCAGGGTTAAATTATTTTCTCAAGGTCACAGAACTAGTAATTATCAAATGTCTGAGGTTAGACTCAAGCTTCTGTCCTCCTTTTTCTAAGGCCAGTGATCTATCCACTGCACCAACTAGCAGCTAGTTGGTGCAGTGAATAGAACAATGGCCCTGGAGTCAGGAGGACCTGAGTTCAAATTCGACCTCAGACACTTAATAATTACCTAGTTACATGACCTTCAGTAAGTACTTAACTGCTTGACTTATCAAAAAAAAAACACAAACCAAAAACTAAAAATGAAATGGAGTCGTGGATCAATGGAGTAGGTTAAGTAGAAAACCTTCTCCAAAGGGCGATGAAACTATACATACCCTTTGATTCAGAAATACCACTGTAAGGTCTGTATCCAAAAAAGATCATAAAACAGGCAAAATGACCTGTGAAAAAATGTTTATAGAAGTTCTTTTTGTGGTGGCAAAAAATTGAAAATTAAGGGAATACCCATTAAATGTGGAATGGTAGAACAAATTGTGGCACTAGAATGTGATGAAGTACTAGAGTTCAGAAAGAAATAATTAGCAGGCAGACTTCAAAAAGCCTGAAGAGAGAGAGACCAACATGAACTGATGCTGAGTGAAGTGAGCAGAACCAGAAGAATGTTGTCCACATGAATTGTAACAATGTTTGATAATCAACTGTGATGAATTTAGCTCTTCTCAGAAGTATAATGATCATAGACAATTCCAAAGGATTTATTTTGGAAATACCATTCCCATCCAAAGAAAGAACTATGGAGTTTGAATGCAAAGAAAGGATAGTATTTTCCATTTAAAAATTTTGTTTTGTGCTTTATATTTCCCCCTCTCATATTTTACCCGTTTTGCTCTATTCTTCTTTTACAAAAGGACTAATATGGAAATATGTTTAAAATAGTTATAGATCTATAACATTTCAGATTACTTGCTATCAAGGGGAGGGGGAGGGAAGAAGAAAAAAATGGAACTCAAACTCTTACAAAAGATGAATGTAGGAAACTAACTTTGCATTTAAGTTGGAAAAATAAATGTACAAATTAATTTTAAAAATGGCGAGGAGGATGAGTATCCGTGATCCACTACTATATTATTACTTATGTTTCAAGTGTATCCCAACTGCATATAATGACTATTTTTGCTTTTAGATTTTGTGCTTTATGTTAATGTCTTTGGTTTTTAGGTTTATTTTTAGCATAAAAGAGCATAATGCTTTGTCAAGTATTTTTTAAACATCATCTCATATAAATAATCATTTTGATTTTAATATGATCTATTATGTTTATTGCTTTTCTAATGTTGCCCCTTTCTTAATTTTCTGGTAAACATTCATCTAATTATGAAAAGTGATTTCTGCAATGAATTATTGTACACAATTTGACAGAATATAATTTAATCTGTTGAACTATTTTCATTGACCATGTTGGTAATTTTTTTTTTATTGCTTAGTCCTTAATGGATTGTGTTTGGACTGTATTTCTACCACAAAAGAAATCTATTAAGGAAATTTTCTTCACAATTTTTAAAAATAATTTTTTGTAGTATATGAATAATTTGTTATTAAAAATTGATAAAATTTCCTTGTGAATTCATCCAGATCAGCATTTTCCCCCCTTTTATTTACTTTATTCTATCTCCTTCTGCATTTGGATTATTTGATGCTGAATTTTTTTCTAGTTTGATAATTTTGCATTTATGAAGATATTCCTCTCCATTATTGTTCTAAGTTTTGTTAGTCTATAATTATGCAGAATAGATTATGATAATTTTATATCTTCTAGTTTTATTGTAATTTCCCCTTGTTTATATACTATTTTGTAGACTTGGTTTGCTTCCTTCTTTGCAATTAGAGTAGTAAAAGGTTTAGTTTTGTAAATTTGTTTCTATTTACAGAATTAACTTCAGTATTGATTTTACTTTTGATATATTTTCTGGTCTTTCTTTTGTTAACTTTATAATAACAATGCATATTCCCTTCATCAATACTCAGTTTTTTGTTTTGTTTTATTTAGTGAAATGTTTTCATAGAAATATAGTTTTCCCTTTAAAACTGCTTTAGTTGCAATCCCAAAATTAGGGAATGTTGTTGCATTATCACAAATACCTTTTCCCTAATTATTAATTATTTATTTTTGCCAACTATTTATCATTCATTCATTCATTCATTCATCCATTTGTTTGTTTGTTTGTTTTAATGTATTTTTATTTATTATGGTAAACATTCCTAATTAAATGTCTTTTTTGTTTTGGCAGAAATTAGCCTATGTCATTTTTGACATAAGCTTAAAATTTATATTAAGGACATTAATATTGAAGATCAATTCATTAACAGTTTACCAGAAAACAAATCATATATCATATATATGATAGATGTATTCTTTTTTGTACAAAAGATGATTTTTTATACATCACTAAAATATTCTCGTGTAAAAGTAAACATAATACACTCTGCTCCCCAAAATATAGACCCTCATGAGCAATAAAATAAAGAAAAAAATAAAAAATAATAATAGGGGAAGCTATGTGGTACAGTGGACAGAGCATCAACCCTGAAGTCAGGACCACCCTAGCCGAAATCCAGCCCTGGATACCAAACAATCACCCAGCTGTGTGACCCTGGTAAAGCCACCCCAGCCCCATTGCCCTGCAAAAACTGAAAAAAATAAAATAAAATAAAATAACAATAATAACAATAACAATAACAACAATAAGAACAACAACAACAATAATAATAATAAATAGTGGTGGCTGGGTGGTCAGAGCACCTGCCCTGGAGTGCAGAGCACCTGGGTGCAAATCTAGCCTGAGACACTCAACAACTACCCAGATGTGTGAGCCTGGGCAAGCTACCCAACCCTATTTGCCCTGCAAACAAGCCCCCAGAATAATAATAATAATAATAATAATAATAATAATAATAATAATAATAATAATAAATTGTGCTTCAGACTGTGTTTCAATAACACCAGCTCTGTTGCGGGTAGATCACATTCTTTATAGTAAGTGCATCAAAAAAACTACTTCCATATTTTTCCACTGTTGCCATTGCTGATCGTAACTCTGTCCATTTGTTCTTCCCTACTACCATATACTATATTTTTTATCTCCTTTTACTATGACCCTCTTCTTAAATGTGCTGTAGGGTAGCTGAGTGGTACAGCAGACTTATCACTGGCCGTGGGGCCAAGAGGACCCAAGCTCACCTATCACCCCTAAGGCCCAGCAACCACCTGACCCTGTGGTCTCAGATAGACCATCCAATCCCAGACCCTTGACAAAAGTAAAAAAGAAAATGTGTTATATCTAACCACTTTCCCCCATCGTCCACACTGTGCTCCATCACTCACATCCCTGCTTCCGCCATCCCCATTGTTTCCTTCTTACTCTAAATGTCTATACTCCATTGAGTACATATGTTGTTGCCTCTCCGAGCCACCTCTAATGAGAATGAAGTTTCCCTTATTCCCCCTTGCCTTACCCCCTTCCATATCTTTGCAATAGCTCATTGTAATAAAAAATCTAATTTTATGAAATATGAGCCTATTCCACCACTCCTTTCTCTTATTCCCATTACATTTCACTTTTAGCCATTGACTCCATTTTTATAATATATTATATCTTTAAATTCAACTCTCTCCTGTGCCTCATCCATAAAAGCTCCTTCTACCTGCTCTATTAAATGAGAAGTTTCTTATGAGTATTATCAATATCATTTTTCTATGCAGGGATACATGCAGTTCATCATCATTAAGTCCCTCATATTTTATACGTCTCCTCCACTCTATGCTTCACCTGTATTGGAAGATCAAACTTTCTGTTTAGTTCTGGCCATTTTAACAGGAACATTTGAAATTCCCCTGGTTCATTGAAAGTCCATCTTTTGCCCCAGAAGAGGACATCAGTTTTGCTGGGTAGTTGTTTCTCAGTATTCCAAACTCTTTTGCCTTCTGGAATATTTTATTCTAAGCTCTACAAACCTTTAATGTAGTTGCTGCTAAGTCCTGTGTGATCCTGACTGCAGCGCCATGATATTTGTCCTTCTGGCTGCTTGTAATATTTTCTCTTTGATTTGGGAGTTCTGGAATTTGGCTATAATATTCCTGGGGTTTGGATTTTTTTGGATCTCTTTCTGGGGGAGATAGGTGGATTCTCTCAATTTCCATTTTTCCCACTGATTCTAGGAAATCTGGGCAAATTTGTGGGAGTAATTCTTTGAAAGTTATGTCAAGACTCTTCCTGATCATGACTTTCAGGTATCACAATAATTTTAAAATTATCTTTCCTGGATCTGTTTTCCAGATCAGTTGTTTTTTTCAATGAGATATTTCACATTTTCTTCTAGTTTTTCCTTCTTTTGGTTTGAAAGTATGGTATCTTGACTTCTCATGAAGCCAGCAGCTTCCTTTAGTTCCATTCTACTTCTGAAAGATTTGTTTTCCTCAGGGAGCTATCTTATCTCTTTTTTCCATCTGGCCACTTCTACTTTTTAAAGCATTCTTCTCCTAAATAATTTTTGAACTGTTTGATCCATTTGACCTATGCTGGTTTTTAATATGTTATTTTCTTTAGCATATTTTGAATCTCCTTGACTAAGCTGCTGACTTCTTTTTCATGTTTTTCCTGCATCTCTCTCATTTCTTTTCCCAGGTTTTCTTCTATCTTCCTCACTTGATTTTCAAAATCTTTCTCAATCCCTGTTATAGCCTGAGCCCAATTTCCATTTTTCTTGCCATCTTTAGATGCAGGAGCTTGTACTTCCTCATTTTCAGACTGAGTATTTTGATCTTTCTTGGGATCATAGACAATGTATTTCTCAGTAGTGTTCTTCTTTTCTCTCTGTTTTTCTCATGTCCCCAACCTGTGTCTGGTCTTGGAGTTCTTCTTGAGCTTTTGAGTATTATTGGGACACTCTCCCCACAAGGATCTCAGTGTGTGAGGCTCTGTCATCCCTCCTGGTCTGTGAATGAGCACAAACCCTTTGCCATGGCCCACTAATTATTTAGAACTTGATTGTTTAATCTTCATTTGAGTCTGTCTTATGTTTGTGGTTCCTGAACTGCTTATTATTTTTTTATCCTAGATTTTGTGAAGATTAGCCTTTTATTATTCTCTAACTGATATAACTGATTTTTCTGATTTCACTTATTGGCTCAATATAAGTAAGTTCCAATATACCCAGAAAATTTGGTAGTTTGATCATTTACATCTCAATTAATTTCTTTACAAATTCCTTAGGGTTTTTGAAAAAATAATGATCGGATCAAATGGGAAAAAGAACAGTTTTTTCCTCTTTACTTATCTATATGCCTTGAATTCTTTCTTGTGTTCCTTTTATTCATGGAATTACATAAAGCCATAGTGTAAACAGAATGAATTATTTATTTGTTCCTCTATTAATTAGAGAAGCTTAAAGCTTATCCATATCCAGTGCTTGCCTTTGCTTTTAGATATATTTTAATTTTATCATTTTAAAATATATTCTTTATATATATTTATATACTTTATATGTTTATATATAGTTTATATATTTATATATTCATATATATATATATATATATATATATATTTATTTATATACTTTATACCAAGAGTGAAATAGAAAGAGAACAAAGTGCCTACTTAGTATTGATTCAGTTGTGATCAGTCAAAATGAAATATAAAGTCAGAATACCTGCTGCAAATGATCCAATGAGATTTGCATACTAGCTTCTCATTATTTTTAATTATTCTATCATTATTGTTAATTATAATTTACATGAAGGATTAAAACTGTTTGATCCATGCTTTATTCACATCTCTACTCTGGTATTTTTTAAAATAATTTCTCCAGCCTTCCTATAGAGACTCCTTTAGAGTTGAGCTAAACAAATTTTTTTTTTTTGTCAGCAATCTGAGATAGAGATAAACTTGCAGGGAAATTTCCTCATTGAGGAGGACAATATCAGAACTATGGAAAACAAATGTCTATTTTGCCCTCTTTAGCAAGCCTAATATTATTATTGCCCTTGAGTGCAATATCATGAATGTTTAGGGTATTTCCAGATAGTGTGAATTATTTTTCAGAAGAGTTGGACTAATCAACACCTCCACAAATCCATAATCTCTTGCGCATTGATGTTTTTTAATCATTTTTGCCTATGCACTGCATATAATATGAGACTTGAGTCATGTAAACTTTTTTTACTTTTTTCAAGGCAATGAGGTTAAGTGACTTGGCCAAGGTCACACCACTAGGTAATTATTAAGGGTATGAGGTGGAATTTGAACTCAGAGCCTGCTGACTCTTGGGCCAGTTCTCTATCCACTGTGCAAGCTAGCTGCCCCCTGAGTCATAGAAAATTACATTTATTTCATTGTTTTTGAATTTCAGATTTTTCCCCCATTGTGATTGTTGGGCAGTTGCATTTTTCTCCTTTCTTTAGGATTTCCACAGGGAACTGCAGATGTTGCTTCTTATTCTGGCCATTACAGAAAAGATTCATTTAAACTACTTAAACACATGTAAGCTAAGTATGTCTTTTTTTAAAGCATAGCCTTGATCTTATCATATATAAAATAAAAGCAGAGAGATATAAAATAAAGGTTAAAAGGTTGGAGCAAAAATATATTTTGCTTCATCTGAGGTGAAAAAAGGAAGAGTAGCAATCCTTATCTCAGACAAAGAAGCTTCAAAAATAGATAGTGTTAAAAGAGATAAGGAAGGAAACCATATCCTCCTAAAAGGTACCGTAGACATTAAAGTGACTTAGAAAAAGTTATAATTCAATACATATGGAAAAATAAAATGTCAAGAATTTCCAGGGATTTAATGAAAAAAAAAGTATAAAAAGAAGGTGGCTTAGCCCTACTTGATCTAAAATTACACTATAAAACCTCAGTCATCAGAACTGTCTGGTATTGGCTAAGAAATACAGTGGTGGACCAGTGGAATAGACTAGGTGCAATAGAAGGAAATGATTATAGTAATCTGCTCTTTGATAAACCCAAAGAGTCCAGCTATTGGGATAAAAATTCTCTCTTTGAAAACTGCTGGGAAAATTGGAAGTTAGTATAGAAGAAATTTAGAGTAGAACAACTCACACCAAGATCCAAATGGATACAGGATTTAAACATAAAATACAATACTATAAGCAAAATAGATCCAGTACTACTCTTAATCCATCAGACTTTTGGAAAGGGAAGCAGTTTATGACTTAGGAAGAGATGTGACCAATGTAACCAAGATCAAAAGAAATGTAGTAAACTGTAAAACAATATTTACAACTAATGTTTCTGACAAACAACTCATTTCTAAAATATACAGAGCACTGAGTCAAATTAAAAGAAAATAATCCATTTACCAATTGAGAAATGGTCAAAGGGTATGCAAAGGCAATTTACAGATGAGGAGATCAATGAAATCCTTATTCATATGAAAAATTGTTGTATATAATTACTTATTAGAGAAATGCAAATTAAAGAATCTCTGAGCTGCCATCTCATAACTCATAGACTGGCCAATAGGAGCAGAAAGGAAAATGACCATTGTTGGAAGGGTTATGGGAAATGTAGGACATTGTTACATTGCTGGTGGAGTTGTGAACTCATCCAACCTTTCTGGAAAGCAATTAGGAATTATGCCCAAAGGGCAACAAAAATGTGCATACTCTTTGATCCAACAATACCACTAATGGGTCTATACCCTGAAGAGATGATGAAAAAGGCTAAAAACAACACTTGTATGAAAATATTCATAGCAGCCCTTTTTGTGGTGGTAGGTAATTGGAAAACAAGTAAATGTCCTTCAGTTGGGGAATGGCTTACCAATCTGTGGTATATGTATGTCATGGAACACTATTGGTTATTTAGAAACCAGGAGAGATGGGAATTCAGGGAAGCTTGGAGGGATTTGCATGAACTGATGCTTAGAGAGATGATCAGAACTAGAAAAACACTGTACACCCTAACAGTCACATAGGGACGATGCTCAACCTTGATGGACTCGATGATTTCATCAGTGCAACAATCAGGTACAATTTGCAGCTGTTTGCAATAGAGAATACCATTTGTACCCAGAGAAAGAGCCGTGGAGTTTGAACAAAAAACCATGGACTATTATCCTTTTATTTAAAGAGGGAAAAAACCCTGATATCTTATTGTCTGATTTTTCTATCTCTTACACTTCATGTTTATTCCTATAAGATATGATTTCTCTGTTATCACATTCAATTTGGATCATTGTATACCATGGAAACAATGTAAAGACTGTCTAATTGCCTTCTGTGGCAGTTGGGGGGTGGGGGTTATGATAAGGAGAAAATCTGTAAAACTCAAAATAAATAAAATCCATTAAAAAAAAAGAATTGTAACTCTATTAGAGAGACAATATTTAGCCAGAAGTGATGGATACTCAGGATTTTCTATGACTAAGATAGAATGATTTAAAAACACTTCTTCCTTAAAAAGGGGGATAGGAAGGAGATGGGAAGAGGAAGGGCATTGAATGGGCTAAATCTCATTACAGTAAGAGGTACAAAAGACATATGGTAATAGAGGTGAAGAAGGGAGGAGATGAGAAACACCTGAATCTTCCTCTCATCAGACATAGCTTAAAGTTAACTTATACACACAGTCAGTTAACTTATTAAACATCTTATCTTTCAAGTATTAAAAGGGGAAAGGGGGAGGGGGGAACAGAGACAGGGAGGGGAGAAAAAGGAGAACAGAAGAAAGGGAAGGGAAAAGGGAAAAAGTGAAAGTGGGAAGAAAGGGGAGAGTGGATATAGGAGGATAAACACACTGAAGGGGGCAGTATTCAGAAAAAATACTGGGCAATATGTATAAAGGTAAAAAAGAGGAAAAATAAAAACAGAGGGATGAGAGCATGGAGGGCAAGGAAGAGTTAGTAATTAGAACTTTGAATGAGCATGGAATAAATTCTCTCTTAAAAGGTAAGTGAATTGAAAACTGGATTAAAAACCAGAATCCTACAATATCCTGAGCAGGGGTAGAAATCCTTATCTCAGACAAAGCAGCTGCAAAAATAGATTGTGTTAAAAGAGACAAGGAAGGAAATTGTATCTTCCTAAAATGTACCATAGACAATTAAGTGATTTTAAGATTTTAATACTGAATATTTATTCCCCCAATGGGATAGCATCCGAATTCTTAGAGGAGAAACTGAAAGAACAACAGGAAAACAGACAGCAAAATTCTACTAGTGGGCAACCTCAACCTCCCACTCTCAGATTTAGATAGATCTAACAATAAAATAATAAGAAGGAAGTTAACAAAATAAATAGATTGTTAGAAAACCTAGATATGATAGACTTAAGGAGGAAACTGAATGTGGATAGAAAGATATATATATAGATATATATATATATATATATACACTTCTTTTTCTTCAGTACATAGGACTTACACAAAATTTGAACATGTAATAGGGCATAAATCTTAAGGAACAACTGCAGAAAGGCAGAAATAGTGAATACATCTTGCTCACATCAAAATGCAAAAAAAATCATATGCAATACTGGGCCAAGGAGATATAGACCCAGAACTAATTGTAAACTAAATAACCCCATTTTAAAGAATGAGTGGATCAATCAAAAAATTAAAAAAAGAATGAATTATTTCATCCTAGTTAATAACAATAATGAAGCAACATACCAAAACTTATGGGATTCACTCAAAACAGCTGTCCGGGGATATATTATATCTTTTAAATGCTTACATGAATAAATTAGAGAAAGAGGAAATCAATGAACTAAATATACAAATAAAAAATTAGAGAAAGAACAAATTAAACCCCCCCAAATAATTATCAATTTAGAAATCCTAAAAATTAAAGGAAAAGTTAAAAAAATTGAAAGCAAAATAAACTATAGAATTAATCAATAAAACCAAGAGTTGGTTTGATGCAAAAACAATAAAATTGATAAACCTCCGGTCAATTTGACTTAAAAAAAGAGAAGAAAACCAAATTGCTAGTATCATAATTGAAAAAATTGAACACTCCACCAAAGAGAAGGAAATTAAAGTAATAATTTGGAATTATTTTGCCCAAATCTATGCCAATAAATTTGACAATCTAAGTGAAATGGATGAAATATTTACAAAAGTATAAGTTGTTCATGTTAAATGAAGAGGAGATTAAATATCTAAACCACCCTATCTCAGAAAAAAAATTAAACAACCATCATTGAACTCCCTAAGAAAAAAATCTCCAGGGCCTGATGGATTCACAAGTGAATTCTACCAAACATTTAAGGAACAATAGGTTCCAATTCTATACAAAATCTTTGGAAAAATAAGGGAAGATAGAATGCTGCCTAACTGTTTCTATGACACCAATATGGTGCTGGTACCTAAACCAAGAAGAGTTAAAACAGAGATAGAAAACTGAATACTTATCTCCCTCATCAATATAGATGCAAAAATCATAAACAAAATCTTAACAAAACTATTATAAGTTATCACTAGGATAATGCATTATGACCAAGTAGGCTTTATCCCAGGAATGTAAGGTTGGTTCAATATTAGTAAAACTGTTGGTATAATTAATTATATCAACAACAACTCTATGAGAAATTCTATGCTTATATCAATTGATGCTGAAAAAGCTTTTGACAAAATACAACACCCATTTGTACTAAAAACAAGCACTAGAGAGTATAGGCATGAATGAACTATTCCTTAGAATAATAAGGAGTATCTACCTGAAACCATCAACAAGTGTTATATTCAATGGGCAGAGGATAGAGGCATTCCCAATAAGATCAGGGGTGGAACAAGGATGCCAATTATCACCGCTATTATTCAATAACGTATTAGAAATTTTAGCTTCAGCAATAAGAGAAGAAAAAGAAATTGAAAGAATTAGAATTGGGAAGGAAGAGACAAAACTCTCACTCTTTGCAGCTGACATGATGGTATACACAGAGAATCCCCCAAAATCATCCATCAAACTACTGGAAACAATTAGCAATTGTAGAAAACTTTCAGGATATAAAATAAACCATCATAAATCCTCAACTTTTCTATATATGACCAGCAAGGTATAGCAGGAAGAGCTAGAAAGAAAAATCCCATTCAAAGTAACCTAAGAAAAATTAAAATACCTGGGAGTCTATTTGCCAAGGCAGACTCAGAAAGTTTTTGAAAACAATTGTAAAACATTCCTTAAACAAATAAAATCAAATTTAAATAACTGGGAAATTAAGTCCTCATGGATAGGTCAAGTTAATATAAAAAAAATGACAATTCTACCAAAACTAAACTACCTGTTTAGTGCCCTACCAATCAAAATTCCAAAAAATTACGTTAAAGAGTTAGAAAAAGTTGTAAGTAAATTCATATGGAGAAATAAAAAGTCAAGAATTTCCAGGGAATCAATGACAAAAGGTACGAAAGAAGGTTGCTTAGCCCCAACTGAACTAAAATTGTACATCAGTCATCAAAACTATCTGGTATTGGCTAAGAAATAGAGTGGTGGATCAATGGAATAGACTAGGTGCAATAGCAGGAAATGATTATAGTAATCTGCTGTTTGATAAACCTAAAGAGTCCAGCTATTGGGATAAAAACTCTTTCTTTGATAAAAACTGCTGGGAAAATTGGAAGTTAATATGGAATTAACTTAGATTAGACCAACACCTCACTCCCTATACCAAGATATGATCCAAATGGATACAAGATTAGATATAACAAACAATGCTATAAGCAAAATAGATCCAGGACTTCTTTACCTGTCATATCTATGGAAAGGGAAGCAGTTTATGTCTATCAAAGAGATGGTGAACATCACTAAAAACAAATTAGATTATTTCAATTACATTAAATTAAAAGGCTTTTGCACAGAAAAAAACACTGTAACCATGATCAAAAGAAATATAGTAAAATGGGAAACAATTTTTACAACTAATGTTTCTGACAAAGGACTCATTCTAAAATATAGAGAACTGAGTAAATTTTTTTTAAAAAAAAGTCATTTCCCCAGTTGACAAATGGTCAAAGGATATGCAAAGACAAATTACAAATGAGGAGATCAAAGTAATCCATAATCACATGAAAAATTGTTCTAAATCATTACTTATTAGAGAAATGCATATTAAAGCTTCTCTGAGGTACCACCTCACACCTCTCAGACTGGAAAATTTGACCAGAAAGGATAATGATCATTTTTGAAAGTGTTGTGGGAAATCTGGGACACTAATGCATTGTTGGTGGAGCTGTGAACTTATCAAAACCAGGAGGGATGGGAATTCAGGGAAACCTGGAGTGATTCACATGAACTGATCCTCAGTGAGATGAGCAGAACCAGCAAAATACTGTACACCCTAACAACAACATGGGGGCAATGGTCCATCTTGATTGATTCGCTCTTTCCTTCAGTGCAGCAGTCAGGGACAATTTGGGCCTGTCTGCAATGTAGAATAGCATATATATCCAGACAAAGAACTGTGGAGGTTGAATAAAGACCAAGGACTTTATAGCTTTAATATAGGGAAAATAACTGTTATCTTCTTGTCTGATCTTCCTACATCTTATACTTTATTTTTCTTCCTTAAGGATATGATTTCTCTCTCATCACATTCAATTTGGATCAATGTATACTATGGAAACAATGTAAAGACTGGCACATTGCCTTCTGTGGGGGGTGGGATTTTGAATTCACCTTACTCTTTTCCTATTTTGTTGATTTGATTTTCTGATAGCTTTGCAATATTATTTGCCAAAATATTTCCAATTTTATTATTCTCTTCAATAAACTAGATTTTAGTTTCCTTAATAAATCCTCTCTATATTTTTTGTTTTTAGCTTACCTATTTCTCCCTGTAATTTTTGGTATCTTTTCTTTTGTATTCATTTCAGTTATTTTTTTTGGATTTATAATTTTTAAATTTGTTAATTCTCACCTCTGCTTTTTTAAAAATATGTTTCTACAGAATTTTTCCCCTCTGAGAATTGCTTTAGCTATGCAAGAAACTATGGTATATTGTTTCATCATTATTTTCTTTCACACAATTATTAATTTTATCTATATGTTTTTTGATTTACTCATTAAATAGCATTTCATGGATAAGTCTTCATTTGAATCTCTTTTATTTGTTTAGCAGGACCTAATTATTATTATTTTTTTACATTATGGTCCTATGAAGAATATATTTATTATTTATGCCTTTATATATATATATATATATTCAATATTTTTGTGTCTTAATATATGAGGTCAGTTTCAAAAGAAGATAAAATTCTATGTGGTACAGAGAGATATTGAGTTACATAGTTTTCCCTTTGTTTATCTTTCAGCTGAATATATCCAAAAATTGGGTGAGGTACATTGTAATCTCCTTCTTCTGATGCACTATTGTCTATCTTCTTTTAGTTCTTTTATTTTTTATTTTGTGAATATATTTCTGAAAGCACTGGAAATATATATATATATATATATATGTATATATATATATATATATATATATAAAATCATACATGTTTAACATTGCTGTTTCCTTTCAACTTCATGGAGATTCCTTAATTTGCTGGAATTTTTTTGCTGGAAATTTATTAAGGTTTGTCTGAAACTATGATTATGATCCTGTTTATTTAGATACAAATGTTTCATTGTAAAAAGAATTCCACTCTCTTATTTTTATTCTGTTTTTATTTTGTAATATGTTTCTTTTTTTTTTTTTTTTGAGAGTAGCACTTTCACTTTATTGCCAATCAATGAGATGGGCTCTCTCATCCTAATCTTCAAAGAGGAAGGATTTTGCAAAGATGAAGAGGACCCCATATGGAAGGGGCATCCAGAACAGAGAGTAAAGGGAAGGAGCCCTGATCCAGGAGGGAACTGAAGACCTTGCAGGGTCACAGGATAACACAGCGGGGACGGCTATTTGTAATCTTTTCCAGAGGTTCTCCATTACTGGCTTTTCGAATAGCCTCAATGAGATTCTTTTCGTAGGGAAACCCCCCATTCTCCAGCTTGGAAAAGACTAATTGCCCATTGATCTCGATCTCTAAGGCTCCGGTGCCCCCGACGCGTGACTCGATCTCGATGCCAGGGTACTCTTCCTTCACAGTGCTGGTCAGCTCTAGGTAAGTGGCCTCAAATCCGCAGGGTTTACAGTACTCCACCACGATGCGGACGCCGCTGCCGGGCAGGGCCTTCCCGGGAGAGGGCGCTGCGAGGTCGGCCCCGGGCTCCCCGCTCATGGCCACGCTGCCCCGGGCCGGAGCCACCGGACAGCCACACTGACCGGCGGGAGCCGGAGCCCGCAGCCCCGCCGCCGCTTCCCGTAATATGTTTCTTATACGAAAAATTGTGTGTTTTCTTTTTCAGTGCATTCCATCTTATTGAATATTAATTTTTAAAGTTTTAAGAATTAAATTAATTTTTTAATCATTTACCTCTAATTCCTCTTTTTTATTTCTAATTACAACTCCCTCCATAGACACAGTTCTATGTTTCTTCTGTTATTTTAGACTAATCTTCCTTAACTCAACTCTATTTAAACCATTTCTTTTTTCGTACTGCTTTTTCCTTCCATTCCTGGCCTTCCATTAATTGCTCCTTTCCTAAGTTTTAAAGTTTTATTTAACTTATTACTACTTTTTTTCTTACTTACATCTACTTATTATACATATTTGTGTTAAATGATATCCATCTATAAGTTGAAGGAGGGAAAAAATTATGAAATTTACGTGATAACTTTATCATATATTTAAAAGCCATAACAAGTTATACACAATAGATTTTAAGTTTCATATGCAATTATTTTTATTAGAGTATAGAAATGTTATTATTACATAAATTAAATTAAATACTAATTTAATTTGTAAAATTTAAATTAAATTTCAATTAATTTAAACAAAAGTATAAAAAATTCCATTAAATAAATGAACAATTTTTAAAAAGATAGGATAAGGTGCACAATAAAAGTTATTTATTTACTTTATTTGCAAAGTACTTCATGAAAAATGCCAAAATAAATGCATTAAAAGACATAATTAATATTGCTAGGGGAAATAACAGCAATCACTTATGCAGATGATATCACTCTAGCAGTATAGAATTAAGACTCTTGATGAGGATTAAAAAAATGAGTGTAAAATGTGGCTCAAAGCATAGTAAGAAAACATTAAGATTTTCGTAATGGTCCTATCACTTCCTGGCACATTGAAGAAGAAATGGAAACTGTCAGATTTTATATTCTTGGACTGAAAGATAACTATAGTTGGTTATTACAAACATGAAATTAAAAGGTACTTACTTCTTGCAAGGAAAACTATAGCAAATCTGAACTGCATACTAAAAGGTATTTTTTTTATATTTTTTTCAAGGCAGTGTGGTTAAGTGACTTGCCTAAGGTCACATAGTTTCATATTAAATGTCTTGACCTAGCTACCCCCAGACATTACCTTCTCAATAAAGTTCTATATAGAAAAAAACTATGGTTTTTCCAGTAGCTATGAAGAGTTGTGAGAACTGAACAATAAGTAAAACTGAGAGCTGCAGAACTGATGGTTTCCTTTGGACAGCAAAGAGATCAAATCAATCAATTCTTAAAGAAATTAATTCAGGCTAGTTATTGGAAGGAAAAATACTAAAGCTGAAGCTTAAGTCTTCTGGCCACATGAGAATGTTGGGAGAATATTGATATTGGGAGAAATTAATGGTAAAAGAAGGGGACATCAAAGCATGAGATAGGTGAATAGCTTGTACAGTCTTTGGGAGACAGTAGAGTACAGAAGGTGATGTCATACTATGTGCATGGGATCTTGAAGAGTCAGACATGACAAAGCTGAACAAGCAATACTCTTATTGCTTAGAGAGTAAAATGTGTTTTTTAAACTAAATCTTTAAAGACTTGTATAACTTGTTTATTCCTCAGAGTATAAATAAATGAGTTCATCACTAGGGTGGCATGTGTTTTTTCCCCAATATCTTTTTCCAAAACACTCTTTCAAAGCAGAGTTAGGAACATCTGACCTAAGATAATAAGCCAGTTGACCATAAGAAATATTGTAGAGAAGATGAAGTTTATCTTTAGGGTCCTCCTGGCTCCCTCCCAGTGTTACTCATTCTTCCAATTACTTTTGTCATTCAGTGGTGCTAACCTTTCTCCTTACTATCTCAAATATAACCTGGTTGTGGTCCTCTGTTCAATTCTATCTATGAAAAATTTTTTGTAGCATTAGTTTCATTCTGCAGGAACCTCCTTACCATAGTTAACATGTGTGAAAAATGTGCATTAAAAATTATAAACCCTTTAAATTCAGCTTCCATGCTTCAAAACTTATCTTGGACAGGCATTTAATTTGTTAGGGCATCAGTTTTATCATCTGTTAAATGTGCTTTTCTAGGAAAGAATAAATAAATAAATAAATAAATAAATATATACATAAATTCACAAACACACATATATCAATGGATATATATATATATATATATATATATGTACAGACACACAAACACACATACAGAAACACACACATGCACACACACACACACACACACACACACACACATTATGTGACAGGCAAAAAATGCTTTAAATGTTTTATCTTATTTGATTCTCCAAACAATCTTGTGAGGCAGATGATCTTATAATTCTCATTTCAGACAGAGAGAAATTAATTGACTTCCTCAAGGTCACATAGCAATTGTTTGAGTCTGTATTTAAACTTTATTATTTCGGAGTACAACATTCAAATACTTTTTTTAAAAGAATATTTTATTGTTCCCCCAATTATATGTTAAAATAATTTTTAATATTTTAAACAAAAAGTTTTGACTTTCACATTTTTATGAGGGGAAATAGCAATATAAATTGGGTCTTGATAGATTCAGAATAAGGAGAATATATGACTTAGTAAATTGTTTATATTTCTTATGCTTATATTTCTGACAGTGCCTGATGGTATCAGATTCCAGAATTACTCTAAAGTCCCTGCTGTGACAGAATTTGCAAATGTAGTAGAGGCAATAGTATAATTAGAAGTTCTCCTTGATTTGAGAAATGTACTACTAAGTGACCTGAGTAATGTTAGATAAATCACTTAACCTCTCTGAGTTTCATATTTCTCACCTGCAAATAATGATGTTGAACTAGATGATTTCTAATGACTTTTATAGATTTAATTCACAGAACCTAACTCTGTAGTCATTTTTTGTATACACTGTCTTTGGGCTCCAGGACCTTATATCATAGGCACCCTGAGTCTGATTTCCATTTTTCAGGATACCCAAAGTTCTTGAGTTGACATCTTTCATAATTACCTCTAAATTGATTATAAATTAAAGACCATATACCATTTCTTAAAGTCAGAAATATTGCTATGGATCTGACAGGAAGTCAGGGCTTCTGGATAAAAAAGGTAATGTCAGTACTTACTTTTGTGTTCTTCAGATGAGAATATGATATTTTGGGGCACAAAGATGGTTTTTCCTCATCTTATCTGTTCAGTCTACTAAAAATGTTTGGGAAATCAAGGGAGCACACAAACAAAACATTCTTTAGGGATTAAGGTTCATGTAATTTGCATTAGAAAAAAAATACAAACCTAAACTTTAAATACACAGTGGTGAGACTGGTATCCACAGAAACATGAAAGAGCCACTACAGTATCACAGAGTGCTCACACAATAAGATAGATCATACCATGGTGTCTCTTTGTTTCTCCCTGTATTATTTAAGGAATTATAATTTTGAAGTCTGGGGAAAAGTTAAGGAGGACTTACTGAAATAAAGCAAGTTTAATTCCAAGCTGCTTGATTAACTCAGAATGAATTTAAATAGCAATTGTTTCTGTTTAGCCTAGAATGACCTAGGAGGTCTTTCCCTCCCTGACTGATTTTTTTTGGGGGGACTAGATTAAAGAGGTCATTTTCACTCATTTCTTTCTTAAGTATCTTAATCAGTGAATGAATATTGTTTTAGTCAAATTGAGTCAATAGTCAAACCATTAGAATGTTAAAGATTTTAGTTTAGAAAGATCAAGTTCTCTCTCTTTATCCATGGTCATCTCAGTCATCCTGATCCATATCTAGTCACTGGACCCAGGTAGTTCTAAAAGAGAGAGTTATGCTGGAGACAAATTCAACTCACTTGCATATCATAGCACTATCTCCCTGAAGTCATGACCTTTTTCTTGAATGAAGAACAAAAAACAAAACAAAGAATTTAATATTCTCATTAATGGATCATTCTTTCCATTTATGGAACATATGCCTCATTTATGCCTCATATAATCATGCTTTATGATTCTTGTCTATGTGTTGCCATAGGTCTTCCAAAGAATATTTTCACAGAGGACTGAAGTTATTCTCCATGTGTTTGAACATTTCATTGCCACTTGTGATCTTTTACTCTTCTTTCATGACAGCCTCACCTCATTTTTTCAGATCATTTCCTGCCCACTATATTTTACACTAGTCGTCTATATGCTATTATGGATCATCTCCTGTAGCCTAGTTTAATGTGCTCTTTATTCATTAAGTCTCTGCTTACTTGTCCAGATATTTGATATGCCATAGAGTTCTGTAATAGTATAATACAAGCAGGAACCAAATATAAAAACTAGTTGACAGAATACGGAGAAAGAAAGTGTAAGAGAATAAGATGAGGAAAATACACAATGATAACTGTTGATATGAATGAACTCAATTCACTGAAAATCAAAAAAAAGAAAATTGAAAAATGGATTAGAAAAATAGAAATCAACAATATATTGTTTATAAGAGGCAAACCTGAAACAAAGATTTATTAAGTTAAAGTAACAGAAAGAAGCATAATCTATTATGCATTGGCAATCTCTAGAGTTTGGCCTTTGGTTAGCCTAATTCTGTTCTGTCTTTATTAGGTTCTCTAGGACCATGGATATTCATGAATGAGATCCAGATAGAAAAGTGGAGTCTTAAGATTTTGAAGGAGAATATTTAAAGAAATGAAACAATGGACTATAATATGAAAAGCAGTAACTGGTGAAATTCCATATTCTGCCATTAAAATGTCACAGTATATAATATAGTTCACTTCCCTGATTCATGATATCTGCTTCATTTCATGACTATCAGGGAGGGGGAGTATACACACCCTTCTGAATCAGGACATTCCTACCTTATAAGGTATGTTTCAGATTTTTGTAAAACATGGGAATCTTCCTCTACAAGATGTCAGCACTATCCTGCGATTCTTGATACAATACTGGTATTTATAGATGTTAATTGACAGAGAACAGATACAATTTACATTTTATCATTCCCTCCTCTTGATCAAAGTGGCACTGTGGTGCTACCTATCAGCCAGTGAAGGATGGTGTAGGAATGTGAGGGCATAATGAGGGAAAATAGCATAGCATGAAGCAAATTAGAATCAAAACTAGGATTAGCAACAGACATGGACAGGTGGTTTAGGGAATATAAGGAGAGCCAATGTGAGAGGGGAAAAAGGAAAGATGGAGGATGTTTGGCAATAGTAGACTGTACAGATAAATGGTGAAAAAGGGAAAAGGTAAACAACATAATAAAATTCAGTTTTATTCCTCTGGAAACATACTATGCTATCTTAAGGTTCAGTTGTGATCCCAGAGCAAGTCTCCTCCAACTCAAGTCACTCATGGAAATTGTTATTCTCTGCTAAAAATATCCTGCAAAATTCATCAACACAAATTTAAAATTACCTTGTCAATAACCAGGACAAATAGCAAAGTTAACTTAAACCTTATACCTCTATTATTAAACAAGGCAGTTTTGTTATTATCCAAATAACAGAATCATAACCTGATTTCACAAATATTTATATCATTTACTTAATTATTTTCATAGCATGGTGAGAAATTAAATAATTTTAACTTACATGGTAATATATAATTAGTCAAAATAAATACTAATTAATTGTGTAGAATATAAAGAGTTCTAGGACAAATGGTTCAAAGTTTATGCCTGCATCTACCTATGGTAATTCATATGTGCTTCAGTATTACTATAAGATAATGATTAAAAATTGTGTTTATATTGATCACTTTACATGATTATAGAAACTATCACAAAGAAATAAAAGTATAAGAGAAAGTGCTCTCTTATTTTGATGTCAATGTTCAATTTACTTGAGCCAGGCTTGTAAAAAAACAGGTGGAAATTGTATGATAGGGAGACTGAGTCATGAGAATTCTACCTCAGGTTACGCTAATTGTCATTTATCACAGCCTTTCTCATGAGAATCCCACCTGCAGTGTATGCATGTAAAATCCCACAGGATTGCTGGTCACATGGATCACTGAATCAGTAGCATTTCATGATGATCATACTTAGAGTCAGACTCAGAATAATATCATTTAAAGTCCCACAATGTCTTAAATAACAAGTTCATATAAACAGAACTTTATGTGAATTCAGCTCACAAGAATCAAACATCCTAGATAATAATGATGGATTATAATCTTATAGAAAATCACAATTTATCTAGTTGATATTGCATAAATTATTTTGCTTTAAAATGCTCAATAACAAACAACAAAAGATTTGGGATATATGAATACAAAAATCTCAAATTGCATATAAAGAACAGACTTTATGAAACATTGTCTATTATAAAATATGTTTAATTATTGACCAGTTTCAACTAGATAAAAATAAACTACTACTCGCATAATCAATTTAAACAAAGAGAGCATCTTTAAATTTGCAAACATTTTAATAGGTATTCAATTGGAGATTAAACAACCAAACACAAGAAAAATTAGATTTCAAATTAGGGTGACAAGAAAGGCCTTAAACTACCACTCTTACGTAATATAACATTTCTATACCTAAATTCTTTTTCTTAGAACAAAACAAAAGAGGTTCTTAATTTTAATCTCACATCTTTATTAAACTTACATCTTTATTTCACAATATTATTTGCCTCTATATCATTACACTTATGTCATTCTGAAAAGCTAGATTCCTCGGGAATTGAATTTTATATAAATAAATTCAAACACTAATTTAATCTTGCTTAGACCCTGGAACAAAATTTAGATCAAATAACAAGATCACTCTAGTCTATTACATCTTGGACATTGAGCTTCTATTGAAATGCTTGACTCTGGAAATCATCCATTTCAGAATGTTAGAAGATCACAACAAGTATAAGGATGAAATTTCAAAGGAATATTCAATAATCATAGTAGGTTGGATATAATTATTATCAATATTAAATTATTAATGTAATAAGTTAACTTACAAATGAAAATTTAGTAGACCTTCTATAAATAATGGAAAAGACTTTTATGAAAGTTGAGTTACTTTAACTTAAACATTTTTTCCCTAAAATTATTTCCTTTTTTATAAAAAACAACTTAAAATTTAACATTATGTGAAATCACTAAACCTTTATAATGTAAAATAAAGAAGAATTTGTAAAATGATAGATATCCCTTTTTTATTCAGTCTTTAAGCAAAAATTGATCTTTAAAATTGGAATTTATCAAACCAGCTAAGTTGGTGTAAATTGTCTTTATGTATCAAAAGTCAAATACTCAAAGTTTCCAAGACACAATAGATTTCTAATTGCCACAAAGTTTCTATGTACCGCCTTCCTTTACTCAAAAGTTGTTTTCAATAGGGAGTCTGTTTTTCTAAACGTGAGAGAACATACCTAATTAATTTAGCCTTATTCAGTACAGAGTTTACTTTAAAATTACTACTGCAGTTTACTTTAAAAATTTTCATTGTATTTTTTTACTTAAATATATCATTTGAAATCTTCCCACATAGATAATGACTTTAATTCCTAGAAAAATAGCACTATCGAATTGCTGTAAAATGTCAAATTAACACATATACATACATGCATTTTATTATATATACATATATATGTATATATATATACATCCTACATATGATCAATGAGAATGATTAGTTAATGGTTCTTAATCCATTAAATCACTCCTTTTTCCAAAAGTATAATTTTTAAGCTCATAATATCTAGATTATAAGAAAAATTGCCCTTACTAATAATCAAGGCTGATACAATTGTTTGCCCAATTTCTATATAAGAAAATTTAGGAGGATAATAGTACAATAAACAATACTATGTAATTAACGCTTGAAGAAAAACTCATTAGTTACAAAATTAGGTGATCTTAATTTAGTTAATGCACTTCCAGAATACCTTATACAGAAAATCAACCCATGTAAATTTATCAAGAATGAAGCAATTGCATCTAATAAAAGAGATAATAAAAATATGAACATTCACATAGCATTTGCCACTTGCCAAGCATTTTATAATCATGTGATCTTCACAAGACTGGCACATGGGTCTCATTATTATCCTCTTACAGAACAGCAACTAAAATAGATAGAATTTTCTTAGTATCCTATAGCTAATACATTTCTTTATGCCAAATAACAAAATATCATGTGACACTAGGAGTGGAAGTGAATTTGGGATAGGAGTTACTAACTAGCTTAAACTGAAATTTGATTCCTCATCAGGACCCTGGATAATGCAGCAAAGACCTCGCAATTCCCAATGCTTAAAATTAAATTTGTAAGAAAAAAAGTTTATCTCTGAAAAGTGAAAGGGGCAGATGGAGTGGGATAAAAAGAGGAGAGTGGGATAAAAGGAAATCTGAGTTCACTAATTGGGTAAAATCTCCCATTAGCAGTGGAATCCTTAGGGGTAAGAAGTTAAGGGGGCAACAATGGTGGAAAGGGAAAGGCAGCTGGGAAAAGCATCCTGGAAAGAGTCAGTGGAGGTATTGGGAAGGGAGAGCTGAAACTAACATAAAGGGGAAAGAAAACTTCTACAAATCAGATATAAACTTTCTTTTTTGCTTTAAGATATCTTATTAGCTTTTAGATATATTTTATTTTTCAGCACAACCAATTTAGACCAGTCAAGAGAAACCTAGTGTAGTAAACATAATTTAGGGTTGTCTTTAATTAATTCGTACCAGACCTGTCAATTTCGATATCTATCAGAACAATGAGATTTGGAAACATAAAAAGCAGTTAATTTCTAATCCTAGATTCTGATTGACCCATTACCAAACAAAATATTAAAAAAGAGAAAATGAAAAGTAAATGAAAAAATGTATATCCTTGACTGAAAAGGCCCCCACTTTGCGGGGTTTTCATCACAAAAGCAACTTTAGAAAAAGTGCAAACTCTACCATTGTGAAAGTCCAAGCAGGGAGTTGGAGAACAGCAGACTTGCTATCTTTTCCATGATTTCAGGTAAATGACCTTTGGTGGAGCTGGTGGAGCAACACCACAGAATTGTTTGAGGAAGGGTCTGATTCTCTCTAAGTCACCAGTCTAGTCTGTATCAACAGTACAAATTGTTAACATTTAGGATTTTTCCTTTATAAACACAAAACAGAGATAGCTTAGTATGCATTTTTTAGGTTCTCTGGACCTGCAGTCTTTCATGAAAGAGAAACAGGAAACTGAAACAAATTAAGATTTTTGGGGAGCAGATTTATAGAAATGAGACTATGGGCTATAAAATTAAAAGTAGGATCCAATAAAATTTCAATTTTTTTCATCAAAATATCCTAGTGTATATAATAATTACTGATACAGGATGTCTGCTTTATGTCATGACTATCAGAAATTCCAGGTGGGGCAGAGGGATATACCCTCTTGGGGCAGGACAGTCTTGTAACAGACTTCCATAAAATATGGGAATCTTCCTTTCAGGAAGTTGGCTCAATCCTTTGACTGTTTGTATAAAGAGGGGATTTATAGTTTCATTAGAGAAAGAGAAACTTAAAACCAAATAAAAAAGGAAAGCACAACTATCTCAAGAATATCAATAGTAATAAGATGTATTAAAAGATTTAAATAAAGTTCATTTTGTTGAAGATATAGATGTTAAATTAATAGTGGTAGTAATTATGCATAAATTAGCATAGCATCTAAATATTTAAAGGAAAATATTAGTACTAGCCATCTAAAAACACTCATAGACACAACAATGTTCCATGGGAAAATATTATCTTGTCTTTTATTGTAATATCAAGTGTTTCCCAATTTAAATTTATTCTCTGGTTATGAAAATATGCTTTTATCTTGTGGATTTACAAATGACCTGTTTTGTCAGAGAGTTACACTTATTCAACAGATGAGTTTGTGGTAGAGTGGTAGAGAAGAAAGAAATCACATCCTAAGAGATTCCTTTCTTAAAAAAGTTATTTTATAAGTAAACAATTTCAAAAAATGAACATTGGTCATTGGATATAACACTTGTCATTAGCCAGTAGAAAGGTAAATATTTTATACTGTGATTATTTGTTTTTTTTTAATTTTCATTGATTAGGTAGCTATATCTTCTAGAGTTTTATTTCAAAAATGATAGTGGGGGGGAAGAGTCTTGATGATTGTCTATTGTTGCAAAATAGTCACTTTGTGGAGCAATTGGTAGCATAATGCATAAGCCTCCTGAGCATGAAGTCAGGAAGATCTAAATTCAGATCCAGTTTCAGAAACTTATGGTGTGTATAGTTGTTTGACCTGGGCTAGTCACTTAACCTCCATTTGCCTCAATTTCCTTATGGGTAAATTTAGAATGATAGCACTCACTTCTCATTCATATAAGAATAAAATGAAATATTTATAAATTTGATCAGTAAAAGGGAAAGTACTTGAAAATGGTTTGTGAGTATAAATTGACTGAAGTAATTTAAATCAGTACTTGAGGATAGTATTTATATTGGAACACTTGGAAGAATATTGAAAAGAGATTCTGATATTAGTATTATGATGCATGGATGCTTTTGGCTCTTGAAAATCATCCTTCTACCTAGATAGTTGAAAGTAGAGTATGGGTACAAGACAGGTATAAAACAAGATAAGAAAAAGAAAATTATACTGGGAGAAGAAGGACATAGAGCATAAATAACACCACTTAATGAGGCACAAAGGACCTATTACCGAAAAGGGAAAGAATGAAGGGTGTGAGCACTGAGTAAATATTACTCTCAAAGGATTTGGCTCAGACAAGGAATTCCCATTGAGTTCATAAATTTATCCTATTCTACAGGGGAAAAAAGAGAAGATGAGACTGATGAAAAGGAAGGGACAAGTAAAAGTTAAGGTACAGTTCAAATTAATATTAACGTGAAGAAAAGTAAAGGATAAGGGGAAAGGGAGAAGAAAAGAAAATGACCTGGTAGAAGGGAAAGCAGACTGAGAAAGCAGTTAAAAGTGAAACACTGGTTGTGGAGGGATAAGGGTAAAGGAGAGAGAAAAACACAAAGAGAGAGAGGACAGGGCAGAGGGAAATAGAGTTAGTATATTTTAACTGTGCATGTGAATGGGATAAACCCTCCTATACAACATAAGGGAATAGCATAGTGGATTAAAAACCAGAATCCTACAATGTTGTTTACAAAACTTACTTGAAGCAGGTAAAAGATTGGAGCAGAAAATATTACACTTCAGTTGAAGTAAAAAAAAAAAAGGATGACTAGTAATCCTGATCTCAGACAAAGGAAATGCAAAAATAGATTTACTCAAAATGGATAAAAAAGGAAAAAGAAATATAAAGCTAAGACTTGCATGAACTGATGCTGAGTGAAGTTAGCAGACCCAGGAGAGCATTATACACATTATTAACAACATTGTGAGATGATCAACTGCAATGCAAACATCTCTCAACAGTACAGTGATCAAGGACAATCCTGAGAGACTTTTTAGGGAAAATGCCATGCATATACAGAAGAAACTATGGATTCTGAATGCAGAGTAAAACATAGTTTGTTCACATTTTAAAATTTCTTTCATGTTTTTTTTTTCTTTTCTTCTCAGGCTTTTCCCTTCTTAGTTTTAATTCTTTTTTGCAGCATAACTAATAGGGAAATATGTTCAAAGCAACTGTACATGTACAACTTATATCAACATATTTACTTCAATAGGGAAGGGAAGAGAGGTTGGTAGAACTCAAAAGCTTGCAAAAAGATGAATGTTAGAAATGATCATATAATTGGAAAACAAATACAAAAACAAATAATTTTTTTGGTTTAAAGACTTTATTTATTTTGAGTGTTTACAATTTCCCCCCAATTTTACTCCCCTCCCCCATTCCCCACCCCTCCACAGAAGGAATTTGCCAGTCTTTACATTGTTTCCATGTCATACATTGATCCAAATTGAATGTGATGAGAGAGAAATCATATCCTTAAGAAAGAAACATAAAGTATAAGCAATAGCAAGGTCAGACAATAAGATATCAGTTTTTTTCTGAATTAAAGGCAATAGTCCTTGGTCTTTGTTTAAACTCCACAGTTCTTTCTCTGCATAAGTATGGCATTCTCCATTATATACAGCCCCAAATTGTCCCTGATTTTTGCACTGATGGAATGAGTGAGTCCGTCAAGGTTGATAATCACCCCCATTTTGCTGTTAAGATGTATGGTGTTTTTCTGGTGCTGTTCATTTCACTCAGCATCAGTTCATGGAAATTCCTCCAGGCTTCCCTGAATTCCCATCTCTCCTAGTTTCTAACAGAACAATAGTGTTCCATGACATACATATACCAAAGTTTGCTAAGCCATGTCCCAACTGAAGGATATTTAATTGATTTCCAATTCTTTGTCACCACAAACAGGGCTGTTATGAACATTTTTGTACAAGTGATGTTTTTACCCTTTTAATCCTCTCTTCAGGGTATAGACCCAGTAGTGGTATTATTAGATCAAAGGGTATGCTCATTTTTGATGCCCTTTGGGCATTGTTCCAAATTGCTCTCCAGAAAGGTTGGATGAGTTCACAGCTCCATCAACAATGCAATAGTGTCCCAAATTTCCAACAGTCCTTCCAACAATGATCATTATCCTTTCTGGTCATATTGGGCTGTCTGGGAGATGTGAGGTGGTACCTCAGAGAAGTTTTAATTTGCATTTCTCTAATAAGTCATGATTTAGAGCAATTTTCATGTGACTATGGATTGTTTTGATCCCATCATCTGTAAATTGCCTTTGCATATCCTTTGACCATTTGTCAATTGGGAAATGGCAAAATAGGAATAATATTTATAAAATACCTAGCAGAGTATGTGACACATAGTAGATATGATATGTATGGTTTTGTTCCTTTTGCACCTAAGGAGAAATATACATATAAATAAATTGTTCCAGTTGTTTTTGTGTGATTGTTAGAGTTGTATCTGACCCTTCATGACCCATTTAGGGTTTTTCTTTTCAAAGATAGTTTGCAAAGATAGAATGGTTTGTCATTTCCTTCTCCAGCTTATTTCACTATTGAGGAAACCAGGAGGAACGAACAAGGTTAAGTGACTTTCCCTAAGTCACATAGCTATTAAGTCTCTGTTGCCATAGTTGAACTCAGGAAGATGAATTGGCACTGTATTCATTGTGTCATTCAACTGCTGGGCTACTATAGTATTATAAAATACTGAACAAGATTAAACAAAAACATGAAAATTGTGAAGAAATAGTTTCATTTTGTTTTTTTTAAAGTCAATGAACTCTAATGCATTATTAAATGAAAATTGTACATGTACTAAAAAAGAATATTATAAAATTATAATTTTAAAATATTCATATATTGCTGTAAATAAAGAAGAAAATAAAAAGCAGTAGAAAGTGCATGATGAATGTCAAATTAGAAAAAGTGAAGTGCAAACTATTGTAGAAAAATTAGTTTTTCCCTATGCCCATGCAATTGTTAAGTATATTTTGGTAATGCTATCATTATGAAATTTAAGATGACACCTCTTTTGAAAATTGTGTCTTAGTGGAAACTTTAGATGCCCTTCAATATTGAATCAATTATTATAGAAAGATAAAAATTTCACTTTGCAATAAATGAGAAGCCTCATGTTTATAATTTTGTATTACTGGTATTTGTAATATGAGAGTGAACTGAATAATGTGTTGTATGTTCATCAGTTAATAGGTTGTACCAATTAATAAGACATTTTTAATCCAATTAATTCACTCTTGAAGGGAAAATAACTCAAATTTATCTTGTGTAATTTGCAAGGATGTAGCAAAATGACTGTTTGAAGAATGCATGCTCATTTTTCAAAATTGAAAATTTCTAATAATAGAATCTGGTCATTCTCAACTATAAATAAATTTTGGCAACACGGAGAATTCCACAAAAGAACTTTAAAATATCTTTGATGATGTAATCAGAATAATTAAGAAAAAAACAAAGCCCACTTAGTTGTTTACCATTTTATGTCAAGAGTAATGGAGTATCAAGCATGTTATATTTCTAAAACAGAAATTTTATGTGTCTTTCCCATGCCAGAGTTTTTAACTATCAATTAGAATTGTTTGTGCTATTTCACTGAACATTCTTTTCATTTGATTAAGTGTATGAGCAATATGACTTGGTTGCAAAGATTAGCTTACATTGCTTAAATAATTGAGGAACTCAACACATTATTACAATGTACAAAGACATATTCAGTGCTAAGAGATAGTAAAAATATGATCAAGGCAATAAAATTTTGGATCTATGCAACTGAGTAATTTTGTATGTTGTGAATTTTTTTTTTTAGTTTTTGCAAGGCAATGGGGTTAAGTGGCTTGCCCAAGGCCACACAGCTAGGTAATTATTAAGTGTCTGAGTTCGGATTTGAACTCAGGTACTCCTGACTCCAAGGCCAGTGCTCTATCCACTGTGCCACCTAGCAGCCCCTGTGTGAAATTTCTTATAAGAAAACTAACAATTTATAGAGCAGGCCAGTAAGAAATACATCAGTGATCACCTGGAACTTTTTAAATTGACTTTCAATGAAACTTTTCCTGAAATTTCCAGTAAATTAAAATAGGTTTTCACCAGTTGATATACCTTTTATGTCTGACTATTCAATTATTCATTGATGCAAAAGAAAATTTAATTGAAATATCAAATAATTTTGTCTATGAACATCATTCAAAAGTGACATCAATTTTTGGCAAAAAATAAAAAAATTAATATCTCTTAGCAAGAGAAATTGGAAAAAATTCTCCTATTAAATATTTTTATAAGTAAGTATTACACTTTGTTTTGGTTTTAAGTATTCATTTCAGGACCAAAATTTAGACTGTTGCATCCAGTATTGAATCAAATATTAACTTTCTTTCAATAAAAAATCTAATATATAAATTAAGTCTAAATATGATTATTGTTATGTCAAACATCTCCAAGGTGAGACTTATTTTAAAAATATTTATATTCTTTTTTAATTATAAAGATTTAATTTATTTTGAGCTTTACAATTTTTCCTCTAACCTTCCTTCCTTCCCCGCACTCCCCACAGAAAGCAATTTACCAGTCTTTACATTGTTTCCATGGTATGTTTTGATCCAAAATGAATGTGACGAGAGAGGAATCATATCCTTAAGGAGGAAACATAAAGTATAAGAGATAGCAAGATTAGACAATAAGATATCAGTATTTTTTCTAAATTAGAGATAATAGACCTTGGTCTTTGTTCAAACTCCACAGTTCTGTCTCTGGATACAGATGGTATTCCCCATTACAGACAACCCCAAATTGTCCCTGGTTGTTGTGATGATGGAATGAGGGAGTCCATCAAGGTTGATCATCACCTCCATGTTGCTCTTAGGGTGTTGAATATTCATTTTTCGTTCTGCTCATCTCACTCAGCATCAGTTCATGAAAATCCTTTCAGCTTTCCCTAAATTCTCATCCCTCCTGGTTTCTAATAGAACAATAGTGTTCCATGAAATATATATACCAGAGTTTGCTAAGCCATTCCCCTTTTGAAGGACATTTATTTGATTTCCAATTCTTTGTTACCAGAAACAGGGGTGCTATGAATATTTTTTGAACAAGTGATCTTTTTACCCTTTTTCATCATTTCTTCAGGGTATAGACCCAGTAAGGCATGCCCTTTGGGCAGAGTTCCAAATTGCTCTCCAGAAAGGTTTGATGAGGTCACAACTCCACTAACAATGTATTAGTATTCCAGCTTTCCCACAACCCTTCCAAAAATGATCATTGTCCTTTATGGTCATATTGGCTAGTCTGAGAGGTGTGAGGTGATACCTCAAAGAAGCTTTAAATTGCATTTCTCTAATAAGTAATGATTTAGAGCAATTTTTCATATGACTATGGGTCATTTTGATCTCCTTATCTATAAAATGCTTTTGCATATCCTTCCATAGTCTGAGATAATGTCCTGTTTTTCTTGGAGACTTTGGATATAGAAGCTTCAACTTTGTCATCTTCTGAGTGTGTAATTTGATCCTTCATGAGATGAAAGTAATTTTTATGGTCAAGTTTTTCATTTTCTGTGGTTTGCTTATTTCCTCAGGCTATGATTGATTTATTGCACTTTCAAAGCTTTGAGGGGTTTTTGGAACATCTCACAGGAACCTTAATTACTCTGAGGTCTTATGAGAAATTATGACTCCTCTCTTGGCTTGTGCTCTGGTCTGTGGATAACCACAAGCTCTCCTTTGCCCTAGTGCTGTGAGAAGGGTCCCTGTTTCTCTATGGTGATATGGAGGCCCAGACTGAGACCTGGATCTAATTGTGGGCAAACCAGCAGAGTCTTGCCCTGAGGGTAGTTGAGAGGCCTCTACAGTCTCCCCTACCACCTTACTGTTTGTGGGCTCACCTCTCTGGAACTGCTGTGTGGTTCTAGATGATCCTGGCAAAAGGCTGCTCAAAGGCCTGTGCTGACTCAGGTACTAAGCTCACTGTGGTGTGGCAGAGTTCTCTCACCACCCATTGAAGCTGTCTCCAGAGATCCCTGCACCAGGAGTTCTAGAAACCACCCTGGTTGCCACAGACCCAAGCGCCCCCAATGGCCCAGGTATCCCACAATTTTGGCACTGGTTTGCTGTGGTTGGCTTGGCTGTAGCCTGGTTGCACTGCAGGTCTTTCTCCACCCCCCCCCCCAATCTCAGTGTAATGAACCTTTCTGGTGGATCATCTATGCTTTCTTGGGCTGGTAAATTGTGTCACTCAATCTTTCTGTGGGTTCCCTCCCACTAAATTGTGACTGGAGTCATAACTTTATGACTTTTGGAGCTTTGGGGGGGATGTTTCTGGGAATTTCTATCCTTATTCATCCATCTTGACTCTGCCCCTCTGGTATGATGCTTTCTAAATTAGTGAAAATAAATTGTGGAGTAGTGATACTAATTGTTTTTTGAAAGTTTAATAGACTTCTGTGAATTGGGACCAAATATTTTTCAACTTGTTAGTTCCTTTACAGCTATAGTTGTTTTTTTTCCTTTTTCTGAGATTTAAATATTTAAGATCTCTATTTGGTTTTCTGTTAGTTTAGGTATTCTATTTGTGAACATATTTATTCATTTATTCGTGTTATTGAGTGTAGGTTCTGCTAATTCTTCATATATATCTTCTGATTTTTTTGTGATTTCACTTCATTCCTTTGTAAGTTTGCTGATTTGATTTTCTGACACCTTTGTAATCATATTTACTTAAAACTTTTAATTTTTAAACCTGACATAATCTTTTCCCATAATGAGTGTTTCATGCGTCAAATGCTTTGTTCTCTGCCCTCAAATGACACTGAGAGGAACAAAATGGCTTCAGATTGGTGTTGGATCCCTCCCAGCAAATACTGCGCTCTTCCTTTACAGGAAGAGGAGAAAGCCCAATTCATCAAGCTTAGTTTTCTGCCTGAGGGCAACAGAAACAATATCATTTCTCCAGCTCCCAGAATTTTCTCCCTTGCCTGAACTGCCTAAGTCCCTGAAAGAATTCTACCCTTAGACTGATTCTCTATGAATTAGGAAAATCTATCTGATATCATCTTTCAATGTTTAATAAACTTCCTTCCCCTACACTCAAATTCTTCCTTTCACAGTGATTCTGAGTCACAGACTATTCTCATTCAAACCTAATTCTTTGGCCTCCACTCCTTATTTGCTTTTCCTATATATCCATCAATGCTCCCACACAATTCTCTTAAGATACTCATACCTTCCACTTGTGCACATTGGTTTACATGCCATCTAGATGACAAGTTTGCCTTTTTCTTCAAAGTTTTCCTTCAGTACTTCTTATATCTTCTGGCTGTTTAGTTCCCTTCTAATGACAGTTTCGCTTTCCATCACAGCTTGCACTTTCACTCATTCACTCACATTACTGATTGAAAAAAGGAAGTTGGGATGCTTTTGTTCCTTATTATTGTTTCTGGGTTTGTTCCTATTTGGTCCCCTTCAATATAATCCTGTCTAATAAACCAAAGTACAATATTGAGAAGGATAATGTGCCACTACTAAAACTGGGTAGAAAACAGCATATTGTCTTTGTTGGGCATCAATTGCATTCATTCAAATCTGTAAAACAACATCTCAATATTAAGAATATGAAGATATATATTATAGATTTCTAGTATCAAGTTTAGTTATTGGATTGATTTGAATGCTAATATGTTTAGTGTTACTTTCACTTACAACAAATTACAGGGTAGCTAGGTGGCACAATGGATAGAGCACCGGCCCTGGAGTCAGGAGTACCTGAGTTCAAATCTGGCCTCAGAGGCGTAATAATTACCTAGCTGTGTGGCTTTGGGCAAGTCACTCAACCCTTTGCCTTGCAAAAAAACTAAAAAACAACAACAACAACAAAAAAACAAATTACCATTGTCATAGTGCATGTAGTTATGTTCTTTTTGTATTTGTGCATTCATAGAAATCTTCCCCCATTTCTCTGAATTCTTATTATTTCTTACTTTAATCATTGTAATGGTATTATGTACACTAAATTCATTTCCCACAATTTATTCAGGTCAAAAATCAATGGTCAACAACTTTTTGCTCTGAAAAATCAATTTTTTGTTGAGAACTTTTGCTTTTATATCTTTTAATTCCTTCCTGTCTTCTTTACAGCCCCAGAGAACTTCACTTTACATTTCATATAGATCTTTCCATGCTCAAATGTATTCATCACATATTTTATATTTTTATACTGTAGTTATATTGCATTGCATTGATTGAAACATGGTTTGTCTAGCCATTCTCTATTTGATAAGCATCAATTTACAATCCTTGCTGTTATGAATATTTTGCCATAATTAGAATATATATAATATATATATATATATATATATATATATTTGTCAATAACTGCTTAGAGATATATGCTTAGCAGTGGAATCATTTTTTTATTTGTTTGTTTTTTTCAAGGCAGTGAGGTTAGGTGACTTGCCCAAGGTCACACAGATAGGTAATTATTAAGTGTCTGAGGCCGGATTTGAGCTCAGATCTTCCTTACTCCAGGGCCGGTGCTCTATCTACTGTGCCACCTAGATGCCGCCTCGTGGAATCTTTTTTGAAAATTTATGGATGTTTTAGTCATTTTATATATATATTCTTCAAATGATTTCCAAAGTAGTTGTACTAATCCACAGCTCCACCAATAATGACCCAGTGTTCCTATTTTCTCACAAACCCTTCAACATTATCCTTGTTAATTGTTGTCATTTACCTGAATGTGAGAGCTGTATCTTTTCTCTTATTTTCTTTTATTTCTCTTATTATTAGTGATTTGGATTAACCTTTTAGATTGCTGTTTATAGTTGGGAATCATTTTTTCTGAACTGTTTGTTCATATATTTTGACTACTTATATTTTTAAGAATGTCTTTTTGTTGTGCATTTCAATTGGTAGTTTATGTAGCTTAGAAATGAAGCCATCATGAGAAAATTGGTAGAAAGTTTTTTTTTTTCCCATTTGGCTGCTTCCCTTCTCACCTTAGATGTACTAAATTTACTTGCATAGAAGTTTCTCCATTTCATATAATCTAAATTATATATTTCATTTTTTAAATTACTTCTGTCCTCCACTTCATTAAGAATATATCCCCATTTATTAACTCTGAAAGGAATATGAAACTTTTCTCCCAATATTTTTATTGTATGCTTTTTAACACTCAAGTCACATATTCCTTTTAATTTTATTGTGCATTACTGAACATTTTAAAATGATGGTCAAAGCTTAATTTCTACCAGATTACTTTTCAGATTCTACAGCAATTTTTATCAAATAGAAAGTTCTTTTCTAGTTAATATGTATTTAGAGAGTTATTGAGTTCAGTAATTTCTGATTCTCCATTATCTCATACTTTCCATTTCTTAGGTTTTCTATCTTTTAACTAAAACTGAATGATTTTGAGGACTGATAATTTGTAATACAATCTGAGTTCTGAAAGTGTTAATTTCCTTTCATAATTACATTTCAGTATTTCCCTTGATATGTTTTGTTACTGTAAATAAATTTTGTTTTCTTTTCGAATTGTTTTATTATTTGTATTTTACTGTGCTATGACAAATGTTTCTTTTGTGATTCGATTGATTTGGCATTATATCAGTAAGTTAACTTGATAGGATCGTCATTTTTATTATTTTTGGCATGACCCAGTCAAGAACACTGAATATTCTTCCAGCAAATCAAATTGACTTTTTTGGTAAATTTAAAAAAATTTTGTTATTAAAATGCAAAAGTATTACTTTGAATTCAAAGACTAGTTCCAAAATATGTTGACATATTTTGTGGTCATCTAAAAGATGTTTCTTTTTCTATTTTTTTTTTAGCATTTTGCAAGGCAAACAGGGTTAAGTGGCTTGCCCAAGGCCACACAGCTAGGTAATTATTAAGTGTCTGAGACCAGATTTGAACCCAAGTACTCCTGACTCCAGGGCTAGTGCTTTATCTATTATGCCACCTAGCCACCCCTTCTTTTTCTAATATTGTACCTTTCCCTTTTACTAATATAGATATATTCATATTTCATTTTTATTCTGAACCTTTTCTGAAACTATTATTTCTTATTTTTTATGTTTATCTCTGCTTTTTAATCCTCCTTATTCATCTTTATGCCTTCAATTTCTTTCTGTCTTACTGCATTTCAGAACTATATGAAATTATAGAAGGTAAAAGGGAAATTATTTATTTGCTCTTTTGTTCATTAGTAAAGACTAGTGTTTCCTCACTGTATATAGTGCTTGATTTTTATTTTTAAATAGACTTTTTAAAATCATATCTTCGTCAAATATTTATTGAGAATTAAGAAATGTTTAATAAATGAAATCAGTTAAATAAATGCTAGTTGATTAGAAATTCCTGCCTTCCTTCAAGACTCATCTCATACTATAATTTCTTTGAGAACTTTTTCCAAATCCCTCCAAATTCTAGTACCTCTCTCTCTAGTACTCTGTTATTTAACTAGTTCTTATTATTTTGTATTTATTCTTAGTCATTGTAGGATACTATAGTAGGGATATAGCCAGTTTTATCCCATTGGGTAGCATTCTTATGGATAAGTCATGAGTGTCCATTATTTCCGGCTAAGAATATTCTCTTTTATAGAATTACAATTCTTAAGAATTATCAGGATCTTTTTCCCATGCTGGGATATAGCCAGTTTCATCTTATTTGATAGCATTTTTCTTTTACATTATCCCCCCCTTTTTTTACCCTTTCATGTGTTTCTTGAACCTCCTGTTTGATGCCTGAATTTTCTATTTAGCTCTGGTCTTTTCATCAGGAATTGTCAGAAGTCTTCCATTTTGTTAACTGCCCATCTTTTCGCCTGAAAGAGAAGGCTCAGCTTTGCCGCATAGTGGATTCTTGGCTGCATTCTATCTCATTCCAGACCCTTTTATCCTTAATGTTGGTGCAGACAGTTCCTGTGTAATCCCTACTATGGCTCCTTGGTATCTAATTTATTTTTCTTTCTGGCTGCTTGCAGGACTTTCTCTTTTTTGTGATAATTGTGGATTTTGGTCATAACATTCCTTGGTGTTTTCATTTTAGGCTCACTTTCCAGAGGGAAGTGATGCATTCCTTCAAAAACTATTTCTCCTCTTTGTTCCATGATATCAGGGAAGTTTTCCATCAGTAATATTAAGTCCAGGTTTTTTTCTCTTCAATGTTTTCAGGACGTACTATAATTCTCAGTTTTTCCTTCCACAATCTATTCTTGAGGTCAGTGGTTTTACTGATAAGTGTTTTACATTTTCTAGTATTTATTCGATTTTTTGGATTTGTTTAACAGGCTCTTGCTATTTCATGAAGTCATTAATTTCCACAGACTCCATTCTTTTCTTTAGAGAAGAATTTTCTTCATTTACCTTTTGCAACTCCTTTTCCAATTGGTCAATTCTATTTTTGAAAAAGCTTTCATTTGCCCAATTGAGGATCTGCGAGAATTATTCTCATTTTGTATTTATCCAATTATATTTTTCCAATGATTTGTTTTCTTGTTGGAAGGTATTAATCTCTTGGGTTTCTTTTCCCAAATTTTTCAATTGATTTTTAAACTCCTTCCTGATTACTTCAAGGAAGTCTTTCTGTGCTGGAGACCAGTTCATATTCTCCTCAGAGGTTCTAGGTCTCCTTCCAAAATTAATTCCAAGAATTTTTTTGTGGACCCTCCTTTCCACTGGACTTTCTTAATTTTGCTTGAGTTGGGGAGGGGCTGGTTCACAGAGGTTTGGTATTGGTATCTCTAGAGGCATTACTCACTGAATGTAATATCTCCAGCTGGCCAGTAGGGCATGCTAGAAGATTTGCAAAATGAATATAATATCACCAGATGGCCAGTAGGGGATGCTAGAAGTTTTGGTAACTGAGTGTAATATTTCCAGCCAGCCAGTAGAGGGTACCATTTGCTTTCTTTGGAGTGTCTGTGCCTTGATTGAGGCCCTCTCCCTTAACTTGGAGGGAATGACTGAAGCTGTTAAATACTTTTGTCTTTCTTCAGTAATGGGCTATACCCTAGGATGAAGTAATCACTCTCCCTATTGTCATTTGAGTTGGTTCTTCTGCTCACACACCTGTGCCTGGGGCAGAAGTGTCTGTAATTGTGTTTGTTCTAGACAGAGGCTTCAGCTGAAATGGAGGCCTGGATTCTGAGTTCATCCTGACTAGAGGAGCCCAGGGATGATGTATGCAGCTCTTCAGCACTGGAACTCTCCCTCTCACCCTGTGGGAAAGCTCCCAAAGGTCAGTGCCAATATCAATGCCTCTGCTTTCTAGCGGACCAGGCTCTAGCCCTGCTGCTGATCAAAGCAATCTGATTCTCGGGTCCTCAGGCTCCAGTGCTCCAGCCCTGCTTCTAATCAAGGTAATGGATGGCTAATCCAGGATCCCAGGTTCTCCCTGGTCCTGTGCTCCCGACAGTGTCCACCTGGACTCACCCACAATTGCAGAAGACAAATCCTGAGGTAGATGTTCTTTCTCCTGGCCTTTCTTTCTGGGTTTTGTTGATCAGATTTCTGTTAAGAGGTTTTTTTCCCATATCACATATAGGAGAAGATCAGGAGATTTTAGACCTTTGCCTCATTTCTCTCCACCATTTTGGTTGGAACAGCCTTCATTACCTTTTTTAAGAGTTCAAATGAGCTTTGGACTTTATCAGAAACTTTTTGTTCGGGCAGCTAGGTAGCACAGTGGATAGAACACTGACCCTTAGAATCAGGAGTACCTGAGTTCAAATCTGACCTCATAAATTTAATAATTACTTAGCTGTGTGGCATTGTGCAAGCCACTTCACCCCATTGCCTTGCAACACCCTCCCAAAAAAAACCAAACCCTTTTTTGTCTTTTTCAATTAATCATGTAGAATAGGACATTTTTGTCTTTAATACAATTATGCTGATAATCCTTCTTTCCCTAGCCTACACTAAGTTGGTGCTAAAGAATGAATTTTTGGACATATTTCTGTATTCTATTTAACAAGATTTTAGTTAAAATATTTGAATTCATAGTAACAATATTGGTCAACTCTTCCCCATGATATACATTATTACTTTATGAGATTTAAAGTATGTATTTAGTATTAACCTATATTCAAATTTTTGAATAAATACCACAAGTGTTAAATATATATATATATATATATATATATATAAGTGTATATATATATATATATATATATATATATATATATATATATTTACATATTTATGGCTCTATTCAGGAGCTTCCTTAAGTCTTTTAGCTCTAAATTCTTCAAAATTTTGTTCAATTCTATTTTTCTACTTTTCTTTATCTTTCTATTAGGTTTTACAACACTAAGAGAGGAATATTAACATTTCCATCATTATGATTGTGTTGTTATCTATGTATTTTGAAAATTTAGTTAATTTTTCTCTTTATGACATTACCTATGGAATTTGGAGCACATAAATATAATATTGAGATTTGTTGACTGTGATTCCTTTATCTAATATAACTTCTTTGTATCTATATAATTATCTTTTGACTTTTCTGATATAAAGTTTGCAAACTCTTATTTTTATTCTTTGTATAATTTTTTAATATCAGATTTCTTTCTTGTTGGTCATCAATTGTAGAGTTTTGTTTTCTTGTCCATTTTGTCCCTTTCTTTTGATTGATACTTTCCTTAATTTGCATATTTAGAAAGTTAGTATTTTTGTTCCTTTTCCTCTTTTAATTAATAATGTGTTTCCATATTTTGTTTTCCTTAATTTCTTTGCTATAACCCTATTTCCATAGACTATACTTCATATGTCATTTCTCTTACCTCCCTGAGCCTTGGATCTCCTTAGTATACGTATCTAGTACAGGTGTACTTGGGGACAAAATTATGAATAATTTATTTGTTCTATGATAGTTTTGAATTGGAAAAATTGGACAATTTGACATTTCTATTGATTTTGCACAGCTTTACTCTTTTATCATCTTTGCCAGCTTGCTAGATATGAGATGAAACATTAGTCAGAAGCAATAATATTTATTTTTTGCAAATTGGAAAATCTTTATGTGCTTTTAGATCAACTATATTCCTACTCCCCTTTCTAGTGTTTTCCTGGTAGCCCCAGACTTGAACTCTTGTATTGGGCACTGTAAAAAAATAAAAGATCATGATGTTTTAAATAGTGCTCTTTATTTAACTGCACAAAATATAAAAACAACAAACACTTTTATGTCAAAAAGGCTGCATGAATCCCACTATTTGCCTCAGAAAGCTGTATTTGAGGTATATATAGAGATAGATAGTCCTACCTTGTTGCAGAAATAGTCATAAATTAAAAAATCAGAATATGAGAGTATCATAGATTAAGAACTGACAGGAACATCATAGACCATTTAATCCACCTACCTCTATTCCCTTTTGTAGATGGTTAAAGCTCATTTAGAAAGAGACAAAGATTGCTAGAAAGTGAACTCCCTTTTCATAAACCTTATACAGTCTATGTTCACTTCCAATAAATGAAAAAAAGACTTATTAAAAACCTACCATGCAACAAACACTGTGTTGAGAAAATGGAACTTAAAAATTTATAAAATATACAAACAACATAAAATAGGATATTCTCTGATTTGAAGGTCCTTACATTCTAACAAAGGCAACATATATAGGGTAGGGTTGATCAGGGAGGGAGTGTTGTTTTGGTGAGAAAGGCCAAACAAAGGCATGGTAATAGGAACCATAGGGGAATAAGTTGAAACAGCTGTTCAGTGATAATGGCAGTATTCACTTATGTTTCTGGTGCTGTAAAGTGAGAGGTGATATAACCTATAGGATGAACAGAGGCCCTGACTTGAAAACCATTATTTACTGCTTTGTATAAAATTGGACAAGTAATTTAAAAATTCTGGACTTTAGTTTCCTTATCTATAAATAAGAATATTGGACCACATGACCCTTAAGATACTTCTGGTGACTTTCCAGGATGGAGAAATAGTAAATGATTGAAGACATTATTGAACCTTGTTTTTCTTGACTGCAATAACAACTCTTTTTCTATCACTTTCATTTGTCTAAGAGTCTGAGTGAACAGTTAATGGTTTGGGAATGTAGCTGAACTGAGCAGTGGGAACTGGAAGAGAGGTGAGATGCCCGCAAGAAGTATTCTACCAAAAACAGCATATTCTGAAAAAATTGGAAGGAAGACCTATATGTTTGTTTGTATGTGTTTGTATGTGTGTGTATATATGTGCATGTCTTTGCCTGCTTTTTCACATATTTGGATATATTTATGTGTGTTCATATGTGTGTGTATTTGTGAATGTTTCTTCTTATATGAGAAAATGAACTGTGTTAAGATTAAACTCCATAACCCATAGAAAAGATGATAAACATGAATAATTACCCAAAGTTCAGAATCCTGTTGACCTTTTCCCTTTAACATTTGGCATTCTGAGCTTTAGTTTTACCATTTGGCATCTTTTACTGCTTTGTGAGAAGTGCAATCTTTTTTAATGAGTCCTTAAAGGCTTGTATGACTTGTTTGTTCCTTAGTGCATAAATAAAGGGATTCATCACTGGAGCAACAGAAGTCATGAGGACTGACACTGCCTTATTCAAATCCACTTTTTCATTTCCAGAAGATTTGACATACATGAAAATACAGCTGCCATACGAGATGGAGACAACAATCATATGGGAAGAACAAGTGGAAAAGGCCTTCTTCCTTTGTTGGGCAGAGGGGAATCTCATAATCGTTCTGACAATGGAGGCATAAGACAAAACTACTAAAAGTAATGTAATGATGAGTGTTAATATAGCATCAATCAATGCTATCTTCTCTATGAATTGTGTGTCTGTACATGAAATCTCTAGTACAGGAAATGCATCACAGCCAAAATGATCAACAACATTGGAATCACAGAAGTCCAACTTGAGACCAAGACTAAGAGGTGGGAGTATGATCATCAGCCCAGCCAGCCAAGAACTCACTAGAAGCTGGTTACAGACTTTGCTGTTCATAATAGTTGTGTAATGTAGGGGTTTGCAGATGGCTACATAGCGATCATAGGACATGGTGGCCAGAAGAAAGAACTCAGCTGCTCCAAGAAAAATGACAAAAAATATTTGGGCAAAGCAAGCATCATGGGAAATAGTGTTGTCCCCAGTTGATATGCTATAGAGATACCTGGGAACACAGGCAGTAGTTAATGAGATTTCTAAGACTGAGAAATTTCTGAGAAAAAAATACATGGGAGTTTTCAGGTGGACATCTACCAAGGTGAGAGTGATTATAGTCAGGTTCCCAATCAAACTCAACATATAGTTGAGAAAAAAAAAGAGAAAAAGCAACACCTGCAGCTGTGGGTCATCTGTCAATCCCCGTAGGATGAATAATGTAATCCCTGTATGATTTCTCATCCCTCACTTCTGAATTCTGATGAATCTGCACAGAAAATAAAAAAATAGATCTGGGAAAGAAGATGGAGAAAAATAGAGAGAGCATTGGGAGCTAGTAGGAAAAGGGAGGCAGATGAGTTAACTTTTCCTAGGATATGTTACCTATATCAATTACTTCAATTTGTCTTGGGAATTAATATATTTTGATCTCTCAAATATGGTCTCTTGTCAAAATTTTTTTTCATATTTTTAGTTTCCTTAGTCATAGTGTACAAAACTGGTCATGGAATCAGGAGATCTAGTTTCATTTACTGACTCTAACTGGTATGTGATCAGGTGGAAGTCTCAGCTTCTCAGAAAATAGCCTTCCTTTTATGTTGAATGGTGGTTCTAATATTTGTAGCATTTACTGCCTGGGCTGCTGGAAGAAAGCACTTTCTAAATTTTTAATGTGAATTATACCAAATCTAATGATTTCTCTCTGATAATTGGTATTTCTTCCTCTGTTCCCCTAACATGACTCTGCTTTTCTATGTTTCCTCATATGTGGTGACATATGCCCTCAGAAAGTAAACAGGGCTGGCCATAAGCAACATGGTGGAGATGGTGGAAATTATCTGTGAGAACATTCTGCTTCCTTTTCCATGTACTTTCCCCAATTGGTTATACTTCTAACTACTTTAGTTACCCAGGGCATCTGAGATTTTTCCCTTTCTTTCCATGTCCTTAAGAAGATCCTGACTATGGATCCTCTGCATGATTTTTTTTAGGTTTTTGCAAGGCAAATGGGGTTAAGTGGCTTGCCCAAGGCCACAGAGCTATGTAATTATTATGTGTCTGAGGCTGCATTTGAACTCAGGTACTCCTGACTCCAGGGCAGGTGCTCTAGCCACAGCGCCACCTTGCTGCTCCCTCTGCAAACTTTTTGAAGCCTGAGTCTCATTCTGCAGATATCTTCTATCTTAATACTCCCCTTTTCTGAAAAGATATTCATGAGAAACCAGAAGATGTATTTTCCAATCTAGTCTCTGCACCTTAAAAATTTTATTATTCTATTGGTGTCACTTCATTTCTAAGGGTCTCAGTTCCTTTGTCTCATAAATGGATTGCTTATTCTCTAGAAGATCCCTAAGGTTCTTCCTAATTCTAAAATCTTCAAGTTTTTTGTAAATCAATTACTTATAAGGTCTCAATTAATGAAAAATGTTTTCTTCCAATGAAAAATTTTTTGACTGGTGAATGACTTGTTATTTTCATGGGAAGTACGCTTCTTCTAACTCTTTATAGATGTATAATTAACATTTTTATGAAATACTAAAATGCTTCTCAGAGCTTGTGACTCAAGGCTTCCTAAGTCATGTATCTGCTTCTCTCTTTGTGTTTTTTTCTCTATCTCTGACTGTGTTTCTGTCACTTGAGTTTTTTCAAGAAGAAAATTTATAATTTGTCCATCGTTCTATGGAATAGTTTAATTACCTCTCTTTTTGGTTATTTCAAGGCAATGGGATTAAATAACTTGTCTAAGGTCACACAGCTAAGTAAGTATGAAATGTCTGAGGCCAGACTCAGGTCCTCCTGACTCAGGGCATGCTCTCCATCTACTGTGCCACATAACTTCCCCCCCAATTACCTCTTAAAAAAGGATCCTTAACTTTTTTCTTGGCAGCAAATCATAGAACTGCCAGCATTGTGAAGCAAATCTATGAATCTCTTCCTAGAATAATAGTATAATTGCACAGAATAAAATACACAGGGTAACCAAAGAAACAAATTAAATAGAAATATGCCTATCAAACTATTTTTTAAAAATTCATAGCAAAAGCTTAAGAACCACTAGGTTAAATTTTCTTTTAAAATAATGAATTCCTGTCATGGAATCAACTGCAATTATAGAATTTCTGTAAGTGGGCATCATGGTGCTGCTTGTGAGTAATATTTATCCTTGAAGGGACTTTTCCATACCCTGCAGATCACAAAAGGGCACACATAATCCTATCTCATCAAAGTTAGCCCCATAATTATTAAAATGAAAGCATAAAGTAAAAGTGCCTTACTTTTCTAAAAGAAATGACATCTCAGAAATTATTGTTGAATCTCTCCCTGAATAGCCCATGTAATTTCATACATTTTTTCATGTCTGTTCTGCCTACTGTGATTTTGTAAGGGGAAACAGTCAAACAATGCAATCTTTATGGAGACAAGAATGGGAAGATGTGTATTGTAAAAATCTTTTCATACTTACGTTTCTGACAGTGCTTCATAGGTAACATTAATGACCAGAATAACCCCAAAGATCCTTAATATAGTTCAAAGATGGATAGTAGGACAGGCAGGTGGTAGGAGCATAGTGAAGCTATTTCCTACATAATGTTATCTCATGGACTGTTTAGCCTATGAATTGAGTCTTTCAACGCATTTGCTTTGAGCTTTTAGGAAAATTATCTAGACTTGAATTTCAGTTCTTACTTGTGATTTCTGGGATCTTTACCTCCCTAAGTCTGAATTCATTCACCTACAACTAAGACAGTTGGATTAGATGATATATAATACTCATTATTTGCATGTTTAAAGATCCTGATTCTAGAGGTATTTTTCATCACACTCTGTGCCTTAGAACATTATATATTACATTCACAGGCAGCTCTATGACTGATTCTTATATACCAGAACATTTAGTGTTTCTGAGCTATCTTTCTGATTCTTAAATATTCATAAAATAGTTTTATATCAGAGATGTGAGCTCATGTTAAATGTCAGAAATTTTGCCCTCAGCTAAAAGAAATCTTGGACCTTGAAAAGGGAAAGCAATGTTCAGACCTAATTCTGGCTATGTCAGGGTAAAAGGACTGATAAATCTGGGCAAGGATATGTGTTTTCCTCCTAAATTTTATTTGCTAAATCTGCTGAAGGTGCTTGGGGAAATCAAGAGAGAAAAAGAAACAAAAGGCTCCTTGGGGATCATGGCTCAAAATAATTAATGAATCTATCATAGAATGAGCATTAAATTAAAAAAATACATGAAAAAACAGCTATGTTGTCTATATCCACAGAGACAGAAAGGTGTCCTCAGATAAAGGAAGGTGTCATCACAGCAAAAGATATAGTACTCAATCCTCATTGCATACAGATGTCCTTCAGTGGAGTAGCTCCTGGCATATGGCGTAGCTCTTGCCCATATCATCTAAGGCAGGCATGTGAAACATAGTTAGCAGTCCAAACTAGATTATAATGTTATCGAGAAATATTTAACAAAATTAATAAAATACAATAGAATATAAATATATAATAAAACTAATTCAATATCCTGACCCACTTGTATCCTTACTTACAGATTTGAGTCACCCTTTTCTTCTTGACTTTGATACCATTGATGCACAAAATCATTTTTTTATTTCATTTGGGTGATATCTGCAGGGGATTCTCTTGGATGGATCAGTTGTTAGGGTAATACTAATCATTTTGTATTTCAGTGGACACTGATGTGTTCTATTTCTTCCTCCAGTCTTTCTCTTTTAAGTTTAATTTGGTGGTGCTTGAATTTAGATCATATACCTTGGTCATTCCAACTCTCAGTGCAGCCTGGACTTCTCTATGTCTTCTTATCCAAGGAATTCTTTCCTATTAATTCCCTTAGTAAGTCCATGGATGAATGTGTTTACATAAACATATTCAACTTTAACGTGCCTTGCCAAACACCAACCTCTTCTCTTTCTTGTTGAACTGGTTTTCTATCAGGTCAGACTCTTCATGATTCCATTGGGACTTTCTCAGCAAAGATACTATAGTAGCTTGTCATTTTCTACTTCAGCTCATTTTACAGATGAGGAAATTGAATCAAATAAAGTAAAGTAACTTATTAGCATAGCTAATAAGTATCTAAGAGCAGATTTGAACTCAGAAGATGAGTCTTCCTGACTCTAGACCTCGTTATTGATTAATCCACCTAGTTTGCTTTTAGCAAACTTTTTAACTAGTCTTGAGGACTATGGTTCTATTTCTGGAAAGCTCTGTTTATTAAAGTGATGAAAAGTTAATTTTCTCACTATGGATTTATGATATGTCATTTTGTGTATAAAGGTCTATGTAATAGAATTGACCTAGAAAGTCTAAGACAGTTTGAGAAAAGGATATTATCATGAGATGTTAAACCAGGTTCTTAAACATTTTTATTCATATCATTTTTCCCTTTGACAATTTGGTGATACCTTTGAACCCCTTCCCAAAGTTCTGTTTTCAAATACATAAAATAGAGTATGTAGGTATACAAGGGAACCAATTATATTAAACAAAGTTATTCATTTATCTATTATCTATCTATCTATCTATCTATCTATCTATCTATCTATCTATCTATCTAGTTGGCTAGTTAGCTACCATTTGCAAACAAGTTCCCAGATACCTGATTGTGCATCTAACTATGAAAATGAAGTCACACTAAGTAGTTTCCTTTTGAGATGCTATTTGAGGTTTCCTTGAGAATAGATAAGTGCTTTGGGAAGAACAATGATTGACTAAGTCTCTTCAGTCCCCTTAAAAAATTGTCTAGGTAGCATTAGATGAAATAGAGGAAGTATCTTCTGATAAGTAAAAATTGAACAAAGTTGGATAAGAGGAGGCTGAAGAGAGATGAGAAATTGAAGTTAGACAAAGGTGACTATCGCAAAAAAAAAAGGAATATTGGATGTTAGCAGAGTTGGGCCAGACTGGTTCTGTATCTTCCTTCTAGAGATCCCATCAAAGAATCATATCTCTTTCCTTCAGCTTGGCTCTTTTATGGAAACATGAACCCTTTCAGTCTGTCCTTATAACTCATTAATTTCTGGCCTTTGACAATAGGGATGTTCTGTTGGAAATGCTGTGGCTAAATAGAAGGCTATTGAGGAAAGACAATTCTTGGTAAAGGAAAGACAGTTCCTACTGTAGGCCATTGCGGTTGGGAGTTGTTAACCCAAATTGAGGTTTGGGTCCAGAGAAAGTGGCACTTTCATAATCCCTAATTCTGTTCCTCTCCTGGACCCTTAAATGATTATTTCTTACTAAGTTGACTGATATTATTGCCTCTTTTATTTTTTTATTCATTATAAATAAATGCTTTATCAAATGCAAAATTCCTTGTTTGGCATTCGAAACCTTTCATAACCTTGACCCCTCCTACCTTTGCAGCCTTTTTACAGTTCATTCTTCAGGTTTTGATTCAGTGATATTAGTGTCCTCACTATTTCTTGAACAACTCACTCCATTTCTCACTTCCAGGCATTTTCTCTTCTTTTCTTTCTGCAATGCTATCTTTCTAGCTACTGATCACCCTAGTTTTCTTTCAGTCTCAAATAAAATCTCTTCATTTAATGGAAGACTTCCTCAAGCCCTATTAATTTTAGTACCTTTTTCCTGATGATTATTTCTAAATTATTTGATGGCATGTTGTCTTTCCACTAATGTATAAGGATCTCAAGGACAGGGGCAGTCATTTTTCTCTTTCTGTATTTCCAGGCTTGGAATACTTGTTATTTCTCTCCTGTCTATTGCTGGCATACATAAAACTATATCAAAAAGTAGTGGGGCTAATGAGTATCCTTATTTCATTGCTATGTTTCATGATTAACTTTGTAGTATATACCAGTTTCAAATGATGTTTATTTTTGTTTTTACATATTATGTTTTCTGATGTTAAAAAGGTCCATTTATGCCTATGCTTTGTAGGGTTTTTTTTTTAGCTTTTGCAAGTCAATGGGGATAAGTGGCTTGCCCAAGGCCACACAACTAGCTAATTATTAAGTGTCTAAGGTCAGATTTGAACTCAAGTCCTCCAGTCTCCAGGGCTGGTGCTCTATCCACTGTGTGACCTAGCTGTCCATTTTATTTTTAATATTATTAATTTTTTAACATTGCACAATTCTCGAATCTCAGTCAGATATTTATCTTGGTTATGATAAATGATTTTCTGGATAAAATGAGTGTTTGAATTTTTAAGAAAATTTTTGAATGTTTTAATTGATCATGTTGGTCAATAGTTTTCCATTGCTTAATACTTAATGGGTTTATGTATTAAGATTATATTTGTCCAACAAAAGGAATCTATTAGAGACCTTTCCTTCTCAATTTTAAGAGCAATTTTTTGTACTAGTTTATTACAAAATAAAATTCCCTTGTAAATCCATCAGGTCCAACACTTTAATTTTTTTTTATTATGCATTCAATTTCCTTACTTGAGTTTGGATTTTTTGATACAGACATTTATGTTTTATTAGTTTGGAAATTTTGCATGTTTGAATATATTCTAATTCTGTAATGTTCTCAGATTGATTTGATTTCTTCTGAGATTGTTTTGAAATCTCACTTGCTTATCAATTATTTTGTTGACATGATTTTCTTCCTTCTTTGTAATCAGATCACCTAAAGGTCTTCTAACCTAGTTTTTTGTTTGGCTTTTCATTTTGAAAGTTTTTCTACTTGATCTATTTTCTCCTTTTAAACTTATTTGTTAATTTTATAAAAATACACATTCACAACAGAACTCTATTCTTATATTTTGTGGAATATATTTGTTGAAATATTTTCCCCCTTTAGACTTGTTTTAGCTACACCCAGATATTTGGGTATGCTATTTCATCATTATTGTTTTTTTCTCATACTTATTAAAATTTTCTGTGGCTTACTGTTTTAACCATTAATTATTTAGGATTTCATTGTTTAGTCTTCATTTTGTTTCCTGAATTGTAGACTATTTTTATTCTAGAGTTCTGAGAAGATCAGCTTTTTACTACCTCTAACTGACAGAAGTGATCTTATGATTTCATTTTTTTGCCTGTATATCAGGAAGTCCCAATGTACCCAGAAATTTTGGGAGCTTTCCCAGCTACCTATCAATAAATTTCTCTTTAGATTCCCCAGGTAAGTCTAAGAAAATAATCAGGTCAACTTGAAAAAAGAATAGTTTTATTTCCTCTTTTTCTGTTTTTATACCTTTAATTTCTTTCTTTTCCCCTATATTTCTGGCATTATATGAAATCATAATGTAAACAGTGATTTACTTATTTATTCCTCTATTAATTAGAAAAGCTTATGGTTTATCCATATTGTAAAGACCTTGTTGCTTTTAGGCACATTTTTCATTTTACCATATTAAAAAGATGATTCTATACATGTACTTTACACAGTGAAGGGCATAGAAAGACATAGAAGAACCAACTGGGCACTAATTGAGTTGCAATCAATTGAAGTGAAATAAAAAGTAAGGAGAATACCGACTGCAAATGACCCAATGAAGCTTGCATACTATTTTCTCAACTGTTTGTAATCCTTTATCATTCTTTCTTTACAAAGCATTGCAAATTTATATGAAGGAATAAAAATGCCTGTGTCATGCTTTATTCATGCCTGTACTTTGGTAGTATTTTTTTTTTGTTTTTGTAGGGCAATGTGGTTAATTGACTTGCTTAATGTCACACAGCTAGGTAATTTTTAAATATATGAGGTCAAATTTGAATGCAGGTCTCCAGAGTCAGTGCTCTATCCATTTTGGAGAGATAGTACCAGGTTGCTGTCCCTGTACTATTTTTTTAATTACTTGCGGATTTCCAGTCAAAATTGCAGAGAGAAGACAGGCACTGAGTTAAGATCTCCTTGTTTTCCCTCAGAAATAATATGAAAGAAACCTCTTAACAGAAATCCTATTGACAAAACACAGAAAGAGAAGCTAGGAGAACATCTACCAACAAAGCCTATCTCAGAGGACCATGGGTGAACTGGGAGCAGAGAGCAGAGAGCTGGTGGGCACAGGGTGAGAATTGGAATAACCTAAGATCAAGTGCTTTGACTGTGGGAGCAGAGGTCTGGATGGGGGGTAGAGGGCAAGTTCCAGCATAGCGAGTTGCAGAGTTTGGCTGGACATCGAACCAAGGGGCTCAAGGCAGCAAGCTCCATACTTTCAGAGCCCTCTTCCCCCAAAATACAATCACAGTGCACCCCCTCACCTCCCCAGGCTCAGGTGAGAGCAGCAGAGCTCCCTCAGCTGAATAGAAAGATTAACATTCTCACCCCAGTGCAGAGCCTAAATTGTTCAAGTATAATTCAGACCTTGATGTTCCTCACCCACTCCAGGCCTATGGAGAGGGTCTCAAATTAAGGTCACAGACACTCCAGAGGAAGCAACCAGCACTTCCTACTGGCCAGCCCACTTGGAGTTACTAAACCCAGAGAGCAAAGCCTCTAGCATTTTCAAAACCAAACTGCTATGAGCCAGTCCCTCGCCCAACACAAGATACTAGGAAAATGATGAAAGGCCACTGGAAAGGGGAACCATAGAGTAAAGACCCTGACTCAGAGAGAACTAGAAGTTCTGAGGAGAATATGAATTGGTCTCGAGCCCAGATAATCTTCCTAGAAGAAAACAGGAAGTAGTTTAAAAAATCAATTGGAAAAATTGGAAAAGAGAAAATCAAGAGAAAATTAACACTTTGCCAGAGAAACTTAACATCTTACAACAAGAAAACAAATCCTTGTAAAATACAATTAGACAAAAATAAAAGAAAATAATTCTCTCAAATCCTCAATTGGGCAAAAGCCAAAAGAAAATAATTCTCTCAAAACAGCAATTGGACAAATGGAAAACTTCAAAAATAGAATTGATCAATTGGAAAAGGAAGTGCAAAAGGCAAATGAAGAAAATTCTTTTCTTAAAAAATGGTATCTGTGGAAACAAATGACTTCATGAGACAACAATAATCTGTTAAACAACCAAAAAAATTGAAAAAGTAGAAAAAATGTGAAATATCTCATTGAAAACACCATTGACCTTAAGAATAGAACCAGGAGATTCAACCTAAGAATCACTGGCCTTCCTGAAAACATGGAAGAGAGAAAAAAAAAAGCCTGGACTTAATATTACAGGATTTAGTGATGAAAAACTGCCCATATATAATGGAAATAGAGGTCAAAATAGTTATTGAAAGAACACATCAATCCACTCTGTAAAAGGATCCTAAAATGAAAATACTGAGGAATATTGTCAAATTCCAGAACTATCAGATAAAAAAAGAAAATCCTTCAAGCAGCCAAGAAGAAATAATTTAGATTTCAAGGCTCCACAGTAAGGATTACACAGGACCTGGATGCATCAACATTTAGGGATCAAAGGGCCTGGGATGAGATATTCTGAAGAGCAAGGGAGCATGGAATGCAGCCAAGAATCCACTGTCTGGCAAAACTGAGACTTCTCTTCCAGGGGAAAAGATGGACATTTAACAAAATAGGAGACTTCCTTCTCATCCTGAAGAAAAGACCAGACCTAAATAGAAAATTTGGGAATCAAACAGGAGACTCAATCAACACATGAAAAGGTTACAAAAAAAGGCAAAGAAAAAAAATGCTATCAAATAAGATGAAACTGGCTATATGCCCAATTTGGAGAAAGACTCTCATTACTCTTGAGAATTGTAACACTATTAGAGGAATATACATAGCCTGAAGTGATGGATACTCATGATTTTTCCATGACTCTGATAGGATGATTTAAAAAAATGTCTTCTTGAAAAGGGTGCAGTAAAGAGATGGGAGGATGGAGGGGATTGAATGAGGTGAATTATTTTACATAAAGAGCTATTGCAATAGGGGAAAGAAAAAAGGAAGTTAAAACTGCCTGAATCTTACTCTCATCAGATTAGTCCTAAAGTTAACATACACACACTCAGTTAAGTTGAGAAATTTATCTTACTTTTCAATTAGGGGAAAGGAGGTGGGGGGGGGGGGAATATGAGCTAACAGAAGGAATAATTTGCAAAGGGAAAGGGAAAAGAAAGGGGAGGGGGGTTGGATAAAAGGGGACAAATATACTGAAGGTGGTGATCTTCAGAAACAAAATAATGGGGAATATGGATAATAATCTTTTTGGGGACTCTCAGAACTTCTTTTCTTTCCTTCTGTTTTTCTCACCAAAATTTATACCTATGGTGCCACCTAAAATAGATTTTAATCCCATTTGTGTGACATTTCTTCCATCCATGCAGCCTGTAATTCATTTATGTCTTATTATACTGTGTTATTTTTGTCAATGTGCTATCAAAGTTCTCTATAGAACATCTGACTAATGAACTGGAAGTCTTTATCCATGTCTTTCAACATTGCATGTTTTCCAGTGCAGTCCTCAAGTTCCCTTTTCTCCTTTCATGACATTCTCACCTCATTTTTGGATAATTTCCTATATACTATATTTTACACTATTACTTGCCTAAAAGTTATTCTTGAAAATCTTCATTAGTCTACTTTAATGCATTCTTTGCTTATACATTGTCCTTTTACTTGCCCGGATATTTGATATGACATGGAGTTTCTGTAGCAATAAAATTGGGAACAAAATATATAATATGAAAGAAATTAGGAAGGGAAAAACAGAAAGAAAAAGCACAAAGAGAACAGGATGTGAAAAATTATACAATTAATGTATAGTGAATATGTGAATATGAATGGACTAAATTCTCTCATAAAATAAAAAAATTAAAAGAGGATAGAAAAATGTACTAGGAAATAGAAGCCAACAATATATTTTTAAAATAGGAAACACACTTGAGACATAAAGATAAAGATCTACAGTTAAAATAAGGGAATGGAGAAGAATCTCTTATGCTTCAGTTGAAGGAGAAAGGTCTAGCATAATCATCTCAAGCAAAGTAATAGTAAAAATAAATGTAATTAAGAGAGAGAAACAGAAATTTCATTTTATTGAAATATAATATAGTTGATAAATTAATGTCAACCCTAAATTTGTATGTACTAATTGGTCTAGTGAAAAAGTTAGATGAGTTTCAGGGGGTAATAAATTTTTAATAGTGGTTGACCTCAAATTTTTTCTTTCAGGCCAAGATCAATCTAACAAAAACACAAGAAATTAAGGCTGTTGGTAAAACTTTGGAAAAATTAGATATGATATATTTCTAGTTAGTAATGAAGTATAATGAGTATATACTATATATATTTCACCTCTTTAGGTTACTTATTACAAAACCTGAAGAATTGTTAACTTCAAGAATAAATACTAGAAACTATTGAAAATTTCAGTAAATATGTTAATAAACAATATATGCAAATTAGCAAACTCCACTTCAGATTAAGTGCAATATAATTTTACTGATTCTTAATCTGTTTTCAAATTATTTCCAAATTACTTCAAGGATTCAAGATTTAGTGTAAATTAATTACCAAAATGTGATCAAACAGGGAGGCTAGGTGGCACAGTGGATAGAGCACTGGCCCAGGAGTCAGGAGTACCTGAGTTCAAATCGCGTCTCAGACACTTAATAATTACCTAGCTGTGTGGCCTTGGGCAAGGCACTTAACCCCATTTGCCTTGCAAAATCACCCAAATTATTGTCATATTACTAAATAAATCAGCAATATATTAATAAACCAATTAAAATAATAATTATTGTTTTTTAGATGTAAGCATGCCAAAAAATTCTATTACATTATTATTATTTAAAACCTTTACATTGATCTGCTTAAAGAGAGAAGTGTCCAAACTAATGGGTCCTGAAATTCTCTCTTCCTCCATAACTTGCCCCTCTTCCTCCCCCTTCTTCTTACTGAATAGATATAAATTCAAATCTTCACTCAGAAACTTACTAAATATGTGACCCTCATGTGGAAACATAAACCCTTATTCTCTGCCCTCCTTCTCCAAGAATCTTGAAATATTAATAATTCATTAGTATACTAATTTGGAAACTTTGAAAAATTCTAAAAAAGAAACTCTTTTAGACATTAGCTATTAATATGCCCTGGCTATTAATTCTAAATGAAATCCTATTTCTCTTTCTGTCATCAGTCCTTAAAAGCCTCCCTTTATGAAGTAAATAAGATAGTTGGATAAAGGGAATGGATAGGACCTTTTATTATATCAACCTTGTCCAGATAAAGGTGATGATTCATAGAGGGATTATAGGGAAATGATTTTCTAACATTAAGTGACCAATATTCTGAGTAGGATAAAATGTTAACTTTAGTCTTCCCCTTTATTGTGTAATTGGGTTTAATTATATAGTTAAATTTCCTTTTTTAAAGAATGAAATAAATATTAATTTAAAATGTTTTTCATTAGGGAGAGATGTTTTGGGGCATGAGGAGATTCTTTCTGTTTGGACACTTCTTTTTCCTAAGAAGCCCAATGTATAAATACACTTTGAACAATGCTAAATTATTACAATTTCTTTTTAGCACGCTTTTTGGTTAAGGTGGGGGTAATTATTATTATTTTTCTTTCAGTTTGTGAAAGTCACAACTTTTCAGAATAAAACAAAATGTTCACTTTTTCTTTCATTACCTTTAATTTTGAGGTTGTTTTATTATATCTTGCAGCTACTTTTTTTTTTCAAGAATATAACATATATTATTTCAAATATCTTCCACTAGAGAGAGATTTCAGGACCCATTAGTTTGGACACTTCTCTCTTTAAGCAGATCAATATAATGGTTTTAAATAATAATTTAATACAATTTTTGGCATGCTTGTATCTAAAAATATAATTATTATTATTTTAATTGGTATATTAATATAATGCTGATTTATTTGGTAATATGACAATAACTTTTTTGAGTTTGGGAAAGTCAATTAATCTCTATCATTATCAGTTTACTGGTTAGTTAAATTATGATTTTAGTGATACCTATTTCACAGGGTGTTTGTGTGGATCAAGTGAAATGGTTTTTGTATTTTTAACACAAATTACTATTTAAAAGTTTTATTATTATTATTATTATTATTATTATTATTATTATTATTATTATTATTATTATTTTGAATAGAATTTGCATTTGTTTTTGCTAAGAGTTATTTCTTGAACTCTACTCTGTCATTTCCTGGATCTTCTCACAGCCTTAATATTCTATGATCTCATCCACTTCTGACACTTTTCCAGAAAAAAAAAACAATGTTTTCTCTCATTAGTGTGTTCAATTCAACATTTTTTATTGAATGACTAGTGTGTACAAAACATTGAATAGCATGCTCAAGGAGATCATGATGATAGATAATAAATAAGCCTAACTCCCAAGAAATTCAAATCTAATATAGAAGGAAACACACACACGTAATTGTAGTTTTATTAATACATAACATATGTAGGAGAATAATGAAGGTTTTATAGGAGATCTGAGAAGACAAAGATCTTTTCATTTTGTTGATACATGGAAGAGATTATAAAAATCAGAAAAATCACCAGGAAAAAAAATGGATGAGAAGACTGATTATTCAGTCAGCAACAATAAGGGAATGGAAATGGAGTTTAAAAATGAGTCAGATGTGGTGGAACAGAAATTTAAGAATCAGAGAGAGGGTCTGGACAAGAAATATTGCTGCTAAATATGGGAATTAGCAACAGAAAAGGAATTTAATATGATGCAAACTTATTGGGCTCCATGACTTCTAAAGAACTTTTTAATTGGGAAGATTTTTGGATAATATGATTTCTGTCAGCTGATACTTCTCTATGGCTATGCTATGCTATGGGAAGAATTAGTCTAAGAAAATGAATATGCTTGAACCTACAATAAGACTGAGAAGTTGCCCTGGGGATAGAAGTCAGTGAAGTGACAGAAGCTGGGCAGATACTGACAACAGGAAAGGAAAGGAAAATTGTCTGTGTGTGTGTGTGTGTGTGTGTGTGTGTGTGTGTGTGTGTGTGCGCGTCCTTGTGTATATTACCTGTATGTTCATCTTTTGGGGAATGGGAAAATGGAGGGGTGGAAATTAAATTGAATAACATACCTAAAGAATTATTGACAAGGAAAATAATGAAAAGTTGCAAAATTTTGTAAAGATTTTCCTCTTGGCATATTGAATTCAGTGGTTTTCCCTTGAATAATTGCCTTGTTGTGACAGAGGGCCTTGTATCGTTCAATGAAACAATGAACTGTGCTCTGTGGGGTTGCCCAAGACAGACAGGTCATAGTGGAGAGTTCAGGCAAAAAGTGATCCACTAGAGAAAAAAAAAGTAAAACCAGTCTAATAACTTTGTCAAGAAAACCCTATAATCAATATTGAAAGAAAAAAGATAAGACATCAGAAAAATAAAACCCTCAAGTCATAAGTTTTGCAATCTGTTACTGGGGTGTAGTGGAGTAGATCTAGAAAGAATGAAGTGGATGTGTTGTAGTCAAAAGAAATCTTAGCTGTGAATATGTCTGGTGATGAAAGGAAAGTCAGATTCTTTAAAGATTATTATTACATAGGAATTGGGAATGAAAAATCCATGAATCAACATAAGCTAGATGTGGTCAAACAGGTGATGAATGGAAAGAGTAAATCCTGACATCTTGGTGCATTTAAATGGATAGGAATGGGTGAATTTAATTCAGATGATCATTACATATACTACTATGGACAAGAATTTCTTATAAAAATGAAGTAGCCCTTATAGTTAAAAAAAGATGAGAAAAGCAATACTGAGATACAATCTCAAAAACAATCGAATTATATAATCTGTTGGAATCCAAGGCAAACTGTTCAAAATTCCAGTAATACAAGTCTGTGCTCTAACCATTGATACTGAAGACTTCTATGAAGTTCTATGAAGACTTATATCTTCTAGAAATAGCCCCCAAATTAAATGTCACACAGTATTGGTGAAAAGAATGCTAAAGTAGGAAATCAAAAGACAATTGAACTAACAGTAAGTTTGACCTTGGAATATAAAATAAAGTAATGCAGAGACTAGGGAAGTTTTATCAACAGCAAAAACTCTTTTTCAACAATCCAAAAGGTGACTCTATACATGGACATTATCAAATGGTTGATATTGAAATCAGATTGATTATATAATCTGCTTTATATAGTTCCATAGACATGGAACCTTCTCTGCTGGAGCTCAGTTCAAGAATTTTTTACTGCAGAATTCAGACTTAAATTGATCAAAATAAAGAAAAACACCAGATCATATAGTAATAATCTTTTTTTGGCTTATGCAAGGTAGTGGGGTTAAGTGACCTGTTCAGGTCACACAGATAGGTCTGAGGTGGGATTTGAGCTCAAATCCTCCTGACTCCAGAGTCAGTGATCTATCCACTCTTGTACCTAGCTAACCCATGTAGTTATCATCTAGATAACACCCCTCGTGTCAATATAAATATTAAATAGAAGTGATGAATAATCTGATAAGTGTTTCTGAGCAAATATGGACAGAGTTTCATAATATTTTAGAGAAGACTGCAAGAAAAGACATTCCAGAGCATAAAAAAGAGCAAGAATGCAAAAATGACAATTTGAGGAGGCATTACAAAATAACTGCAGAAAAAAGGATAGCAAAAGTAAAGAAGAAAGGGAAGGATGTATTCAACTGAACACAGAATTCCTGAAAATAGCAAGGAGAAATAAGAAAGTTTCTTTTTTATTGAGAAATGAAAAGAAATAGGAGAAAGCAAAGAATGGGAAAGATAAAAGACCTCTTCAAGAAAAATTAGAGATATCAAGAGAATGGAATGACCTGACAAAAGACACAAATGGGAGAGACCTAACAGAAGCAGAAGTTAAGAATAAGTTCAAGAATATACAAAACAAGATACAAGATAGATCTTAACATCACCAATAATGGTGATGGTGGGATTACTGATCTAGACCCACATATTTAGACAAATGAAGTTTAAGTGAGCCTTAGGAAGCATTCCTAAAAGGTGATGGAATTCCAGCTTAACCTCTTTAAATGTTAAAAGATAATTCTTATAAGACTTTTCACTCAATAAGCCATAAAATTTGGAAATATAAGCAGTGGCCAATGGATTGAAAAAAAAATAGTTCCAATCCCAATTCTAAAGAAGGGGCATAAGCATTCCAATGAATGTTTAGATTACTGAACAATTGTTTCCCTTTTACATACCAGCAGTGTTATGCTGGAAATTCTGTAAGCTAGTTTTCTGCAATATGTGAATCAAAAATTACCAGAAGAGCAGGCTTGTTTTTTAAGAAACAGAGGAAGTAGAGATCAAATTGCTAACATTCACTGGATTATGAAAAAAAATAAACAAATTCGGTGTGCGGAATAATCTACTGCTATATTGATTACACTAAAGTCTTTGAAATAGTAGAGCATAATAAAATGTGGCAAGTTCTCAAAGAAATTAAAGTACTAGATCATTTTATTTTCTCTTGAAGAAATTGAATTGAAGAAATTGAAATTGTTAAGAAGCAAAAGTTAGAACTGGACATGGGACAATTGATTAACTTCAGATTAAAAAAAAGAAAGCAAATTTTATCTTTTTGTGTGTTTTTTTTCTTTTGTAGCATTTTTGTTTATTTTACTAAAGTTTTCCAAATTTTTTTAATATGGTACTGGTCCACACTGGGGCAGACAATTTCACATTTCTGGAATAGGACTAAGTCAAGACAAAATTGCAAAGAAGACATGGTGAGAGCTGTCCTCCCATTTGTCGTTTGTGGGCATTTTATGACTTGAAGAGAAGCAAAATAAACTTTCTCTATATTCTTATCCCCTTACTCTCTTCTTTTTTTAAAAGAACAGTTCTATTTATTATTTATTTGTTTATTTATTTTCTTTTGTCTTGATTAAGGGTAACATAATCCACCCCTCACCCACAAAAATATAAAACCTAACAAGAAATAAAGTAAAAGAAAGAGATAAAAATGTCTTTCAGTTTGCGTTCCAATACCATCAGCTCTGTCTCAGGTAGATTCCATCCTTTCTAAGTCTATCATAGAAGTTACTTCCATATTTTTCCACAACTGCTTTTGCTGATTGTAATTCCCTCCATCCATTCCTCTCCACTACCATCTTTTATATTTTTTCTCTCTCTTTTCACTCTGTCCCTCTTCAAAAATGTGCTTTGAGGTAGCTGAGTTGCACAGTGGACAGAGCACTGGCCTTTGGGCCAGGAGGTCCTGAGCCCACATCCCACCCAAGAGACCCAGCAACCACCCAGTCCTGTGGTCCCAGACAGGCCACCCAATCCCAGCACTTTGTAAAAAGTAAAAAAGAAAATGCGTTGTATCTGACTATTCTCTCCTATGAACTACTCTCTTCTCTATCACCCACATACCCCCCCTTCTCCCTGTCCCCCTTCTTTCCTTTTTCCTGTAGATGACTATACCCTACTGATTGTGTATGCTGTTTCCTCTCTCACTCATTTCTGATGAGAATGGAGGTTCCCTCATTGCCCCTCACATTCCCCCCTTCCATACCATTGCAAAAGCTACATGAAATATCTTAGCCTATTCTACCTCTCCTTTCTCTAACTCCCAGTACATTACCCTTTCACCCATTGACTCCATTTTTACAATATATTTTATCTTCAAATTTAGCTCTCTCCTGTGGGCTTCATCTATAAAAGCTCTTTCTACATGCTCTATTAAATAAGAAGGTTCAGACGAGTATTAACAGTATCATCTTTCCATGTAGGAATACACACAGTTCATCATATAAAGTCCCTCATAATTACCCTGCTCCTCCACTCTCTATGCTTCACCTGAGGCCTGTACTTAAAGGTTTGTTCAGCTCTGGTCATTTCAACAGAAACATTTGAAATCCCCCTGTTTCATTGAAAGTCCATCTTTTCCCCTGAAAGAAGATATTCAGTTTTGCTGGGTAGTTGATTCCAGAATATCATATTCCAAACCCTATGAGCACTTAATGTAGATGCTGCTGAGTCCTAAGCTAAGTGCAGCTCCACAATATTTGAATTATGCCTTTCTGGCTGCCTGTAATATTTTCTCTTTGACTTGGAAGTTATGGAACTTGGCTGTAATATTCCTGCAGTTTTTTTTTCCTATCTCTTTCTGGGGAGATCAATGGATTCTCTAAATTTCTATTTCACCCTCTGCTTCTAGGCTATCAGGGCAATTTTCCTGTAGGAATTCTTTAAAAATGAGATCAAGGCTCTTTACTTGATCATGACTTTCAGGTATCTCAATAATTTTTAAATCATCTTTCCTGAATCTGCTTTCCAGATCAGTTGTTTTTTCAATGAGATATTTCACATTTTCTTCTAATTTTTCCTTCTTTTGGTGTTCAACTGTTGTTTCTTGATTTCTTACAAAGTCATCAGCTTCCTTTAGCTTCATTCTACATCTGAAGGATTGGTTTTTCCTCAGAGAGCTTTCTTATCTTTTTCTATCTGGCCAATTTTGCTTTTCAGAGTATTCTTCTCCTCAATGACTTTTTGAACTGTTTTATCCATTTGGTAGAAGCTGGTTTGTAACATGTTATTTTTCTTCAGCATTGTTTTGAATCTCCTTGACTAAGTTGCTGACTTCTTTTTCATGTTTTTCCTGCATCTCTCTCATTTCTTTTCCAAAATTTTCTTCTATCTCCCTTACTTTATTTTCAAAATCTTTTTTTGAGCTCTGTCATAGCCTGAGTCCAATCTCTAGATTTCTTGGAGTCTAGAGTCAGAAGCTTGGACTTTCTCATCTTCAGATTGAGTACTTTGGTCCTCCATAGGACCAAAGTAATTGTCTATGGTCAAGTTCTTTTTTTTTCTGTTTACCCATTTCTCCTACCTGGTTTTGGGGTGCTTCCTGAGCTTTTGAGTATTATTGGGACATCCCCACAAGGACTTCAGTGTGTGAGGCTCTGATTGCTCTTCTGGTCTGTGAATGAGCACAAGCTCACCCCTCTGCCATGGGGCTGTGGGGAGACAGGGGGTCCCTGCTCTATTGGGGGGGGCTAGACTGCTACCAGGCTCTGAATGTGATCAGAGCCCCAGAGTCCTGTTACAGGGACAGAGGACAGAACTTGGCAGTTTCCCTCTACTCCCTTACATTTGGTGGGCTAAGTGCTCAGGTAGCAGCTGCCTGGAGGCTCCTGCTGACTGGCTCCATGGATCTGTTTCCATTTCCTGGTTTGGCTTTGCATTGAGTGCCACAGCCACCCTGAGGGTCTAGGCTTCACACCTACTCTGGAAGAGGTCTCCCTGCTTGTCTTCCAAGTTGTGCTTGGTGCTCCCTGGGGTCCAGGTCAGGAAACTGCTTCTGCTGTTGGAAGCCAATGCTCCCAGGAACCCTGGGGCTGTTCCCAGCAGACTGAAGTTCTTTTGCCCTGGCACATCAGTCCCTCCAATCCTGTGGGACACAGTTTTTTTTCACTATTTTCCAGGTTACGTTGGGTTGGAAAATTGCCTCACTGGATTTTCTGTGGGTTCTGTCTCTCAAAATTTTAGTTAAGAGTCATAATTTTAAAGTTTTTAAAATATTTTGTAGATAGCACCTAAGAGAGGCTCTTCTGCCACCATCTTGGTTCGCCCCCAAATTTTATCTTTAATTGATAGTCAAAGGATGTGAACAGAAAGTTTCCCAATGAGGAAATTAAAACTTTTTTATAGTGAAACAAAAAATTGTTCTAAATCATTATTGATTAGATAAATGCAAATGAAAATAATTTTGAAATATGTTATACCTATTAGATTGTTTTAAATTAGATAGGGGAAAACAATAAATATTGGAGGGAATAAACCTGGGACATTTATTATTGGTGGAATTGTGCACTAATGCCATCATTTTGAAGAACAATATGGAATTATGCCCAAAGATTCGACCACCTAAACTGAACAATATCAATACTAGATTTATTTCCAAAGATAATCAAGGAAAAAGGAAGAAAACCAATATGTTCTAAAGTATTTGTAGTAGCTCTCTTTGTGGTGACAAAGAAATGGAAAAATGTGGGAATGTATATTATTTAGGGAATGACTGTAAAAAATAAATTTTTATAATAACACTATTATATATTCAAAAACAAAATAACAAATATACATAAGAGATTTGTTGTTTCATATGCCATTTTTAAAATTATGAAATGATATTATGAAAATACTTCTTTTATTCCATATATTAAAGATAAAATAAATAATTCTTAAAGCATTGGAAAAAGTCTGTGATAAGGTTTTCTTTTTTTACCTTATTCATTGAACTTATACACAAAGTATGTCATACAAAATCCCTGACTGAATCAAAAGGCAGAATTAAGGTTGTTTTGTGAAATAACAACCATATAAAATGGCAATGATATCATTCTGATGGCAGAAAGTGAAGAAAAATTAAGAAGCTACTTGATGAGAATGAAAGAGAAGACTGTTAAAGTTGCCCGGAAGGTTAACATTACCATATTCTAAGCTCTTGGTACCTGGTCTCATCATTTGAGAAAAAAGGAATGGAAACAATGTCAAATTTTATATTTTGGCTCTTAAAGATCACTGTTGATGGGCTTAAAGATCACTGTTGATGGTGACTCCAGCCATAGAAGGGGCTATCTCCATGAAAGAAATCCTACAATAAATCTGTACAGCATAAAAAAAAAAAAAACAGAGATATCACTTTGTCACAAAAAAAAGTTTTATGTAGATAATTCTAGGGGTTTTCCATGGGCAATATATGACTGGTAGGAGCTGGACTATAAGGAAATATGGGGGCTGAAGAATTGATGCTTTTGAATTCTGGTGCTTGGGAAAGACTTTTGATAATCCCTTGGACAGCAAAGAGATCAAATCAATCAATGCTTATGCTTATTCAAACTAGTTATTGGAAAGATAGATACTGAAACTGAAATTTTAATACTCTGGTCAAATAATGAGAATATGGGGTTCACTGGAAAAGACCATACTACTGGAAAGGATTGAGGGCAAAAGAAAGGGACAACAGAGGATGAGATGGATAGATATTGTAATCGAAAGTAACAAACATGAGCTTGGAATGATGTTGGGAGATAGTGGAGGATAGAAGGGCAAGGTGTGCTTTGTTCTGCAGAAACATGAAAAGCCAGACAAGACTGAACAATGGAACAGTAATAAGCCTTTTACTACTTAGAGAAAAATTTAATTTTTTAAACTAGATCTTTAAAGGCTTGTATAACTTGCTTGTTCCTCAGACCATAAATAAAGGGGTTTATCACAGGGGTAACAGATGTTGTGAGTACTGACACAACCTTTATCAAAGTCACTTCTTCCTTTGCAGAAGGCTCCATATACATGAAGATACAGCTGCCATAAGTGATGGAAACATCAATCATATGGGAAGAGCAGGAGAACAAGCCTTTTTCCTTTGTTGGGCAGAGGGGAATCTGAGGACTGTTGTGATAATGTAGGCATAGGACAAAACAACCAAGAGTAAGGTGATGATGAATGTCCACACAACAAAAATTAAAACCATCCTTTCTATGAATTCTATGTATAAGCACGCAATTTTAGGCAGGGGAAATAAATCACAGATGAAATGATCAATGATGTTGGAGTCACAGAAATTCAAGTGGAGTCCAAGGCTAAGTAGTGGGAGGATGATCATTAGCCCAGAGAGTCCAGAACTCAAAAGGAGCTGGTTACAGACTTTGCTGTTCATGATAGTTGTGTAATGCAGGGGTTTACATATGGCTACATAACAATCATAGGACATGGTGGTTAGAAGAAAGAATGCTACTACTCCAAGGAAGATGACAAAAAATAGTTGTGTGGTACAGGCATTATAAGAAATTGTATTGTCTCTATTTGATATACTATAAAGGTATCTGGGAATACAGGAAGTTGTAAGGGATAGTTCTAAGAAAGAGAAATTTCATAGAAAAAAAAAATACATGGCAGTTTTCAGGTGTATATCCACAAATGTCCAAGTGATGATGGTCAGGTTTCCAGTTATACTCAATATGTAGTTGAAAAATAGAAAAATAAAAAGCAACACCTGCAGTTGTGGGTCACCTGTCAGTCCCTGCAGGATGAATAATGTAATCCCTGTATGATTTCTCATCCCTGACTTCTGAATTCTGATGGACCTGCTCAGAAAATAGAGAAGAGGAACTTGGATCTGGGAAAGAGGATGGAGAGAAAATAAAAACAATAGGAGTTAGTGGGGAAAGGGAGGCAAGTAACTTTCACTTTTCCAAAATGTCTCTTGGGAATTAATATATTTTGGTCTCCCAAATAGGGACCCTTACCATATTACTCTTTTTATCCTTTTTCACAGTCTTTCTTCCCTCTCTTTTCCATAGCCACAGTCTATATAGCACTGGAAACAGAGTCAGGAGACTTAGTTTCATGTCCTGACTCTTATTGTTACAGATAGCATCTCAGATTATCAGAACCCAACCCTCCTTTTATCTTAAATGGGGGTTCTAATACTTGCAACATTTCCTGCCTAATCTGCAGCAAACAAAGCACTTTCTGAATTTTAAATCTCTGCTCCCCACACCATAACTTCACTTTTCTATGTATGTTCCCTCACATGTGATATTTTTTCTCTATGTTTTTCCAGGAGACCTTCCTCGGGGCAGAGTTAGGAACATCTGCCCTCAGAGGGTAACCTGGGATAGCCATAAGCAATATAGTAAAGAAAATGTAGATTAACTTTTCTCTCCTTTCTGTGAACTTTCCCCTACTCTTTAGGATTTCCTACTCCTTTAGTTATCCTGAATATACTTTCAGTTCAAAATCTCAAGAAGATCCTGGCAGTGGTTCTCTGCCTAGTTTCTTCTAACAAAAATTTTGGAACCTGAATCTCATTCTGCAGAGACCTGCTCTCTGGGTGCTATCATGTCTGAAAATATTTCCTTGAGAAACCAGAAGATCTGATTTCCAATCTAACCTCTGCTCCTTAAAAGTTATGTTATGTTATGTTAATGGGAGTCATTTCATCTTGAAAGACCCTAGTTCCTTTTTTAACTGGTGAATGATTTTTATAGGGATGTATAGCACTTTTATGAAATACTCAAATCCTTCTCAGAGAGTATCCTGTTCTTGTGACGTGTCACTTGTTAGTTGTTTCTCTGTCTCTTTTTCTGTGTTACTGTGTATCTGTCTATCTTTGGCTCTCTTTGTCACTTGAGTTTATTTTTCCTCAGACAAAATAAATTTGTAATCTGCCCATACTTCTGTGGAACTGACCAATGACTTTTTAAAGATTGGATCCTTAATTGTTTTTGCTTGGTAGTTAACAGCAGCTATGATGTTATTGTGAAACAAACCCATGAATTCCTTCTCAGAGAAATATTTTAGGTGTTTAAAGTAAAGTACAAAGTGTTACAAAAGAAACCAATTACATTAAAATAAGAATATCAAAATATTTTTCAAAAACATTCATAGACAATAGCTTAAGGATCACTATGTTAAAGCATTAACCCTCCCAGGGATGCAATTAACTTCAATGGTAGAATTTCTATAGGTGGGCACCATAGTTAGTGAAAGGTATCTATCCTTTGAGGGACTTTTCCACACCTTGCAGATCACAAAAGGGCACATATAATCCAGTATCTCCAAAGCTCGGACTATAATTATGTATTAAAATCAGAGTATAAAATTCAAATTTCTTCTTATTCTAAAAAAAATGGCATCTAAAAAATGATTGCTGATTCTCTCCCTGAAAAAGCCAACTACATTTCATAAGCTTTTGATGTCTGAAGTGGATAAATCTACCCTTGTGGGAAATGGTCATGAAAAGGTAATTTCCATGGAAACAAAAATGGGAAGATGTGTGAAATAATGTTTTTTTACATACATTTCTGACAGAGCTTAATAGATTGCATTAATGTCTAGAATAACTGCAAAAATCCCTGGTTTGAATCAAAGATGGACAGTAAAACAGGTAAGTGTCAGGAGCATAGTGAAGCTATCATCTAGGTCATGATATTCTATGGAATGCTTAGCCTATGAATTGAGTCTATCAGCACTTTTGCATTAAGCTCCTAGGCGGCACTTCTAGACTTGAATTCCAGTTGTTACTTGTGATTTCTGGAACCTTGAGTTCCATAAAACTTAATTTACTCACCTGGAAATAAGGAAGATGAATTGGATGATATTTAATGTTTATTGTAGGGTTAATTCAAAGATCCTACCTAATCCTATGAATATTTTGATCACACTCCAAACTTACATTCACAGGCAGTTCTGTGGCTGATACTCATGTCCCAGAATATTTATTGTTTCTGGGCCATCCTTCTCTCTCCTAAATAATTCTAAAATGATTTTATATCAGAGATCTGGTCTCATGTTTAATGTTAGAAATCTTGCTCTGTAGCTAAAAGCACATGGAAAGAGAAAGCCATGGTTCAGATTTAATTCTGGTTACTTCAGAGGAAAACTACTGACGCATTTGGGCAAGGACATTGTTTTCCATCCTAAATTTTACTTGCTCAATCTGTTGATAGTGTTTGGGGAAATTTAATGATAGAACAAATAAAAGCTTCCTTAGGGATTTAGGTTCAAATTTACTAATGAATCTACCATATAATCAGCATTAAGTTAAAAAAAACTTGACAAAAGGAGCTATGAGGCATATCACCACAGAGACAGGTTGGGGCCCTTTAACTCCTAATCAACAGGAATCCTATTCAATTTCTGGAAAGCTCTGTTTATTAAATGGAAATTAATTCTTCCATTATGAATTTCTATACCTAAATATTTAGTACATAAAGTTTTAATATACTTGAATTGGAGTTGACCCTTGAAAATAAAAGATTGTTCCAGAAATGGGTATTATCATGAGGTAGTAAACTAGGTTCTTAAATATTTTTGTTTATATAATGGTCCCCTTTGATCATTTGGTGATACCTTTGAATATCTTCTCAGTGTCATATTTTCAAATACATAAAATAAAAAGTACCATAAGGGAATAGTTATATTCAATATAGTTTTCCATCCATCTTTCTTTCTTCCTTTCATTCTTCATTCCTCTCTCTCTCTCTCTCTCTCTCTCTCTCTCTCTCTCTCTCTCTCTCTCTCTCTCTCTCTCTCTCTCATTTGCAAACAAGTCCAAAGGTGCCAGATCAAAAACCATTGTCTTGAACTAAGTGTAAAAATGAAGCCACATCAAGTATGTCCTTTATGAAGTATTATGTGAGGTTTCCTGGAGAAATAGAAAAATGTTGTAGGAAGAACAAGGCCTCAGGAGTCCCCTTAATAAATTTGTCTAAAAAATTAGATGAAATAGAGGAACCAACACCTCATGAGATAAGGAGAAAATTAACAGAGCTGTGGAAGATAAGAGTGTAGGAAGCTAAGAGGATTGAAAATATACAAAGGTAATCACAAAGATAAGGAATAATGGATGGTAGCAGGGTTGGGCCAGACTATTTCAGCATCCAGCATGAGAGACACCATCCAGGATTCTTATATCATCTCCCTTCACTTGGCCTCTTTAACAGAAACCTGAAATCTTTCACTCCATCTTTATAACTCAGAATAATTTCTAGCATTTGCAAATAGGGGTATAATTTTGGAAATGCTGTTGCTAAAAGGCTATAGAAGAAAGAAGATTCTCAGAAAAGGAAAGGCAATTCTAATTGTAGCCCCTTGTAGTAAGGATATACTCTCCCACCCATAATGGAAGTTTAGGTCCCCAGAAAGTGATGGTTTCCCAACCCCCTGCTCCTGGTCTCCTTCTGCTCATCTAAATGATTCTCTCTCACTGGTTTGATTGTTATTAATGCCTCTTTTATTTTGTTATTATGATAAAAAAATGCTGAATCAAATACAAAATGCTCTGTTTGACATTTAAAACATTTTATAACCTAGATCCCCTCCAATTTTTCCAGTCATTTTCCAGTTTTTCTCCACCATGTACCCTCTGATCCAATGATAGTAACCTTCTCACTGTAACATAAACATCTCACTCCATCTCTCAGTTCTAGGCATTTTCCCTGACTGTCTTCTATCCTCAAATTATGTTTCTCAAGCTACTGTACTCCCTACTTTCAAGTCCCAACTAAAATCTCTTCATTTACTGGAAGACTTCCTCAAGTCCTATTAATTCTAGTTCCTTTTCCCCCCCTCTAATTTTCCATTTATTTTATATATAGTAGGCTTTTTAATATATTTGAATGTTGTCTTCCCACTCGAGTGTAAATTCCATGAGAGCAGGGATAGTCTTTTGCCTCTTTTTTTTCTCCTGTCTTAATAAAGTACCTGACATATCAATGTTATTGTGTAATTGTTGAATCTTAAAGGTATATTTTATAGTTTGAATTTTTTGAATGATAATAATTGTCTCAATCAGTATCTTTGCTGTTTCTCAAGGATGTTATAAGTATAGTTTCTTGTGATAATATATCATTAATATTATCTCTTCTTGACCTATTTTTATTCTTTTAATTTCTTTCTCTTTTCACATTCCTATTGCTAACATTTATAGAACTGTCAAAAAGTAGTGGGGAGAATAAGTACCTTTGGTTCATTATTGTATTTACTGATAAAGTTTCTAATATATCTCAATTGCATATGATTTTGATTTTTGCTTTTAGATGTTATGTATTCTGTTATTATATGTGGGGTTTTTTAATATAAATGAGTATCATATTTGACAAAGAATTTTTGTACATTTGATATAAATACTTATTTTAGTTTTAGTATGATTGATTTTGTTACTTGTTGTTTCTAATTACATCAGTTTTGACTCTGTGGTAGACATCCATCTTGATTATGATAAATTGTTTCTTGGATAAATTATTATGGACTTGTGGACAGAATTTTATTAAAAAAATTTAATCAATTTTATTGATCATGTTTATCAGTGGTATTCTATTGCTTTATACTTAATGGGTTTAGTTTTTAGGGTTATATTTGTCCCATTAAAGGAACTTACTGGGTCTTTTCTTTCTCAAATTTTAAGAACAATTTTGTAGTGTGGGTACTGATTTGTTTTTAAAAATTTGATAAAATTCTCTTCTGAATCCATCAGGATCAACTTTTTTTCTCTTCCCCTCCATTATTATGCATTCTATTTCCCTTGTTGAGTTTGGATTATTTAATGCTGCCATTTGGGTTTCTGTTAGTTTGGAAATGCTGTATATTTGAAGCTTTTCCTCTACTTCTTTGATGTGCATTTCTATAAGTATATGGTTATGTAGAATAGGTTGTGATAATTCTTTTTTGTTCTTCTGGGGTTTTTATGATTTCACCTAGATTATATTCTATTTTGTTGACTTGATTTACTTCTTTCTTTGTAATCAGATTAACAAAAGTTCTTTTTTATTTCATTTCTTTCTAAATAACTAGTCTTTAGTCTTAATTTTTATTTTGGTAGTTTTTTCTAGTTATTCTTTTTATGCTTATTTTTACGTTTTACGATAAAATCTGCATTTATTTTATCAGTACTCTTTTTCTATTTTGTTGAATATATTTGTATAAATAAAATTTTCCCCTTTAGAACTGCTTTAGCTACAAGCAAGAAATTTGAGCATATATTTCATAGCTGTCATTTTTTCTCATAATCATTAACTATCTCTGTAGTTTGTTTTTTTTGATTCACTAATTATTTAGTATTTCATTGCTTTGTCCTCATTTTGGTATTTGTCATTTGTGTTCCGTGAACTGTTCACCCATTATTTTAGAGTTTTGTGAAAGTTTGTTATTAAACAGAAGTGATTTTATGATTTCATTTATTGCCTATATATCACTAAGTTCCAATATAATCAGAAATCTTGGGAGCTTGGTCAGCTGCCTGTCAAATAATTTCTTTACAGATTCCCTATGGTTCTCTAAGAAAATAGTAATCTTAACTGGGAAAAGGACTAATTTTCTTTCCTTTATATCTTTAATTTCTTTCTTGTTCCTTATATTTCTGAAACTATATATCATGTCATACTGTAAAAAAGAATTAATTACTGATTTGTTCCTCAATTAATTAGAAAAGTTTATAGCTTATCCATATTGAATAAATGGATTCCTCATGGAAGCAACAGAGATTGTGAGAACTGAAACTACCTTCTTCAAAAAACCACTTTTTTCTTTTGCAAGAAGTTTTGATGTACATGAAGCTGTTACTGCCATGTGAAATGGAGATAACAATCATATGGGAGGAATAAGTAAAAATATCTTTTTCCTTTTCTGTGCAGAAGAAAATCTCAAAGTTATACCTGACTATGCAGGCTTAAGATGACCCAAATAAGAATAATGTGGCTTGCTTCCTTGGGGCCCACAGCGGCAACCTCCCCTCCAGGAGGGGAGCTGAGAATAAAGAGCCAAGCCACTACTGCCTTATGCCTCCAGCTCAATTTTATTACTGCTTAGCTATTACATATATACTGTTAGTTCTTCCTGGGTAGAACAAAGAATAATGAAGGAATGGGGGTGTAAGCATTGTGTATGTGCAGCGTCTTGCATTACAGGATGGGGGGTGCATTAGGAAAGAGATGATAAGGCACAGCTGTGTCTAGTGCCCTTAGTCAGTGGGGCAGAATGTCCAGCTCCCAAGGACTCTGGCTCACCTTATCTCTCAGGGCAGCATGCCAGCTCCTGAGACTGTCCAGGTGGCGGTTTATTTGGAGATGATTTGTGTCATGGCTGTTAGAATAGCCACAGAATGAGGTGATGATGAGTATCAATATTGCATCGATTAAAACTATTCCCTCTATGAACTGTGTTTGCTTATGAAAGTATAGAAAATGTATCACAGTAAAAATGTTCAACAGCATTTAGTCACAGATACCAATTGAAGACCTAGGCTAATTGGTGGTCCATTCTAAACCAATAGATTTTTAAAACTAGAATCGACTCCTTAAAAAAAATATTATCTTTTGCAAGTTACTTCTCTTTCATCAGTTTCTTCATCATTTAAACTGGGTGGGTGGTTGTTCTGTACAAGATCTAATAGGCTCTTTCTAATTTCAAATTCTTAATTCTCTGAGAAGCAACTCCCTATAAGTTTTGAATTGTTGATAATTTTTTCCCAAAGAAGTATTTTCATTTTAAATGGTGACTGAGTTGGTGTTTTTTATGGAAATTGCTCATTTGTTTTTGTCTAGATGGAAGATTGTGGGAAACTATTTGATTGTTGTCTGAAAAGTTTTCTATAGGCTTTCCTTTTCTTGTAACTTAAGCCATTTGTCATATCAATTATTTTTTTTCTCTCCCCCCTTTCTCCTGGTTCCATGATTTGGTTTTATTTAGACAGGTTTTTAATGGATGCACCTGAATAAATACCTCTCTAATAGGTAACCTTAAAATTTTTTATGTTACTGACCTCTTTGACATTAAATGAAAATGATGAGACTTCATCAGAAAAAATGTTTTTATTTTATAAAATACAATACACAGGATTTCCAAGCCCAATTTTATTTGAATGAAGTTATCAAAATATTGAAAAAATTTTGTGAGTACTCCCTTAACATCTTTTGTCCTAAAGTATTAACTTTATCAAAGGAGAATACTTTTGACATAAGGAACATAACTTGCTGGATGGAATTACCATCCATTGCAGAATTTCTGAATCGTGGCACCATTGGTGTTTTTGTCCTAAGGGGCTAAGGGTTTAGAACCTTCTATAGATCAAGGAAGGTTACACATAATTCTCCATAAATCTTATCCTTTGACTCTCCATTATATTGAAAATATATTCAAATGTCTTTATTCTCAAAAAAATGCAGCATTTTATACAAGATTACAAATTCTTTCTTAAATGATCAGCAATTTCCTAAGTTTTTGCTGTTTGAAAGGGATACATCTGTCCCTTTTGCTTCTGAGGTACATTCTAGTTATAAAAAGATGAAATGTGTAATGTGAAAACTATTTTCAAACTCATGTTTCTATGAGTGCTTCATAGATAGCACCATCAATCAGAATTTTCTTGAAGATCCCTGGTGTCACTGAAAGATGAACAACAATGCAGGTATGTGGTAGGAACATAGTGTAAGGAGAAGTTCACCTAGATTTGAATTCTTGCTCTTACATATGATCTCTTGGATCTTCATCTCCATGAGTCCTAATTTACTCACCTGTAAATAAATAAGTTATTTTAGATGATCTCTAATGTTCTACTGAGTTTCAATTTAGGAAGGAGTTTATTTAGTAATTTTTCAAATACCTCCCTTCTTTTCCACACAACATCCAAGGAATCATATTTTCTCCTTATATATAATAGTGAGGGCTAATTAGAAAGGAAATAACCAGCAGAAATATGATTTTATATGACATGTTTTCCTGGAAGGACTACAGTCTATACTTGCAACTAACCCCAGGTACTTTAACTTCCCCAGTCAGGTGCCTCAATACTAGAATTTTTTTTTAATGTTCACCTACTGACCTCAAGCACTATGGGTGAACTGCTACATAATGACTATACTGGTTCTATTAAGTAAAAGTTATTATGTCTTTGCTTTCTATTGAAAAAAAAATTATCATGACTATCATTTTTGATTCATTGTTTAACATATATTTTATGTGTGGGTTAATGGTACTAAAAGAGATAACAATATTCACTGTTTTGCTTGTTCCCTTTATACTGTACCTAGTTTTGAATATTGGTTCCTTTGAGCTACTTACCTGCTCTGCTTCAATTCATATAGTTATTTCCATATTTTACTGATCTCATTCATAATTTCCAATAGAAAAGAATATTCTATTACATTGATGTACAATTATTCTAGCTATTCCACTATCAATAAGCACTTACTTTCCAAATCTTTGCTAACAATAAAACGTCTTAACTAGAAATAGTTATTTTTTTAAATCAATTCCCTCATTGGAGTAAAAGCCTAGTCAGGGAATGTTTGGGTTAAAGGATGTAACCTTTAAAATTTTTCTCTATTTTATTTTTTCAATTATATATGATTTTTTAAAAATAAGTAATCATTTTTAAAACTTTTGAGTTACAATTTCATCTGTCTTTTCTTCATCTCCCATTCCTTGAGAAGGTAAACCAGTTTGATATAGTTTACACATATACAGTTATGTAGAACACTTCCATATTATCTTTTTGTAAAAGAAAAGATAGACCTCCCCCCAAAACTGAACAAAAATAAAAATAAATATAAATAAATAAAAATAAAAATAAATACTACATAATATAATATAGCATAATATAATATGATATGATATAATATGATATAACATATGTTATGTTATGTTATGTTATGTTATATTATATTATATTATATTATATTATATATAGCCACAATGAGGTCCACAGTTGTTGAATACAGTAATTGGCCACAAATATTAAAATATTATTTCAAAAACTATTAATAATTAATGTACTGTTAGTTAATAACCTTTGAATATTTATCTCTTTTTGAATGGTTATCAATTATAAACATATATATTAATTTTCTTGACTATCAAATTCATATCAGTGAAATTTAATACCAATATGTTTTCTTATTTTACTTTTTTCCCCTTCTTAGGAGCATTAATTTTGGTTATGCAGAAGCATTTCAGTCTCATATAATCTAAGTTTTTATTTTATTTTTTGGTAATTTTCTTTAACTCCTTTTTTTCTTAAGGAAACATATTTACAGTGATGTGAGGTAGATATTTTGCTTCTAATTTTTTTTAAAAAGTGTTATCTTTGGACATTTAGGTGGAACAGTTGAGCACTGACCTTGGAATCCAGAACAACAAATTTCAAATCTGGCTTCAGATATTAAATAATTATCTAGCTGTGTGACCTTGGACAAGTCATTTAACCCCATTGCCTGGCCAGAAGAGAAACCCCAAACCAAAAAGAAGTGTTTTCTTTAATATTGAGGTCATATATCTATTTGGAATATATTGTGGACTATGCTGGAAGTTTTTAGTCCAACCATACTTTCTGCCCAGCTTCTTCATAGTTTTCCAAGTAGTTTTTTTTAATCTAATGTAATTTATGTTTTCTGACTTTTTTGAGTCAAACGTCTGACTGATTTTCTCTTATGTAGTCTGTTTGAGTGATCTGTTGTACATCATTTTTTAAAACAAATATCAATTGGTTCTGATCACTATTGCTTTATTTTGATTTCCGGAAGGGCTCTCATGCTTTTATCCTTATATATTTTCATAATTTTACTGACATTCTACATCTTAGTTTCTAAAAGAATTTTGTTTTTATTTTGTTGAGTTTTGTCAAGTTTCCCCTTTGATAATTTGATTGGGATAATATTAATAATAGGAATTAATTTGTAGCATTATTGTCTAGTTATGAATATTGGTTATTCCTCTAGCTATTAAAGTTATTCCTCATTTTTAAGAATCATTTTGTGATAAGTAATTTGTAAGTATTTTGTCTGCTTAGGTAAATGGAACCTCCATAGAAAATGCATTTTGTAGTTATTTTAAATGGAATTTCTTTATTTTACATCTTTTGTTATTATTGTAAAGAAATTTTTAATCAGAGCAGACTTCAAGCCAAAATGGTGGAGAGAAGCCAGGCATTTTCCAGGCACTTTCCCTCAGAACTAATATGAATCAAATTTTCTTAATAGAATTTGGATCCACAAAATCAAGAAAAAAACCCATCTAGAATATGTACCAACAAGTTTTGTCTCAGGAGAGCCTTGGGATGAGGGGTAGATAGGTGAGAGCCAATGCACATGAGGTGGGGTGAGATGTGGGAATAACCTGAGAATAGCTATGGAAACTTTGACTGTGTCAGTGGAGTGTTCTAGAGTGCAGCTAGGCATTGATCTGGTCAGTTCGGCTGGTATGGAAGGCTGGGACCATGAGCACCATATTTTCAGTGGAATCCTGGGTTTCTAGTTGAGTCCCCTCTCCCCACCCCCATTCCTGTGAGAGAGAGTGACTCTTCCCAGAACAAACACAGCAATGCCCTCCATCCCCCATTCCCCCATGCTCAGGTTTGGGCAACAGAATTCCCTCATTGCTGAGTGAGGATTATGGAGATTGCCTATATAGCCTGAGGGCCCAAGACACATTATGGAAAGATAACCCAAATACTACTGTGCCTCCCAGTCCTCCAGGTGTAGGGAGTGGGCCACTAATCAAGGTTAAAGAAACTCCAGAGAAATTACCTAGCATTCCCTACTGGCTGACCCACTTGGAGTTACTAAATTCAGTGAACAAAGCCTCTAGGGATTTCAACAGGAAAGGTCTGTGAACCAGCCCCTCCCCCAACACAAGACCTTGGGAAAATGAAGAAAAGCCAGCAGAAAAAAGGGTCCATTGAAAGTTACTTTGAAGGAAAAGATCCTAATGCAGAGAGATCTAGAACATCTGAGAATTTGAATTGGTCTCCATTCCAGAAAGACATCTTAGAATATATATCAGGAAGGAGTTTAAAAATCAGTTGGAGGGCAGCTAGGTGGTCCAGTGGATAGAACACTGGTCCTGGAGTCAGGAGGACCAGAGTTCAAATCCTGCCTCAGACAATTAATAATTGTTTAACTGTGTGACCTTGGGCAAGTCACTTAAGCCCATTGCTTTAAATTAGTAAATGAATGATTAGAAATTGGAAAAAATGTCTATTAAAAACAATAAAAATTGTTACAATTCTAAAAAATATAGGAATAAATGGAGTAATCTGAAATAATAAGAGCTATCCATCTAAAATCAACAACAAGTATTACAAGGAATAGGGATTAACTATTAACATTTCCAATAAGAGTAGTGATGAATCAAGGATATATTCAATATAGTATGAAAAATATTACCTTTAGCTAAAAGAGTAGAAAAAGAAATTGGAGGAATTTGTGCTGACAATGAGGAAACAAATCTTTCACTTTTTGCCGATGATAAGATGGTTTATTTAGAGAACACTAGGAAATAAACTAAAAGGGGTCAGCTAGATGGCACACTGAAGAGATACTGACTCTAGAGTCATGGGTACCTGAGTTCAAATCCCAGCTAAGACACTTAATAATTGCCTAGCTGTATGACCTTGGGCAAGTCACTAAACCCTTTTGCCTTAAATAAAGATAAAGTTAAAAAAAGAAAACCAACTCAAAAACTACTTGAAAAAATTTATAACATTAGCAAAATAACAGAACATAAAACAAACTCACACAAATCATCAGGATGATGATATAGGAACAATAAAGCCCAAAGGCAAAAGGTAGAATGAGAAATTTCATTTAAAGTAACTATAGACAACATAAAATACTTGGGAATCTTCTTCCCACGATAACCCAGAAAGTATATAAACACAATTTCACAATATTTTTTACGCAAATAAAAGCAGATTTTAAAAATTGAAAAATATCAATTGTTTATGGTTAGACTGAGCTAATATAATAAAAATAACAATTCTACCCAAATTAAATTATTTATTGAATGCCATACAATCAAACTACCAAAATATTATTATACAGAGCTAGAAAAAATAGCAACAAAATTCATCTGGACCAACAAAAGATCAAGAATATCTAGGGAATTGATGGAAAAAAACGACAAGCCTTCTAAAATATTGTTAAGCAGCAGTCAACAAAACTGCCTGGAACTGGTTAAGAGATAAAAAGACCAATTGTTTGGATTAGGTACAAAAGAAATAGCAGTACATGACTATATTAATCTATTCTATGACAAACCTAAAGACATTAGTATCTGAGATAAGAACTCACTATTCTACAAAAACTGCTGGAACAACTCAAAAATTTTATGGTAAAAACTAGGCATAGTCCTACATCTCACACCCTCTACCAAAATAAAGTCAAAATGGTTACAGAATTTAGACATTAAAGGTGATACCATAGATCAATTAAGACAATTAGAAATATTCTGTTAGCTCTATGGAGGGGGAGAAATTTATGATCAAACAAGAAATAGACATGATTATAAACTGCAAAATGTATTATTTTGACTAAATTAAATTGAAATATTGTTGCATTAATAAAACCAATGCAGCCAAAATACATATTGCTCCAACCTTTTACCTTTACTCTATATGTATCTCTCTGTTTCAAATGAGTTTCTTGTAAGCAGCATATTGTAGGATTCTGTCTTTAATCCAGTATGCTTTTTGCTTATATTTTAAGGGAGAGTTCATCCCATTCACATTCAAAGTTATAATTACTAACTCTTTATTGCTCTCCATCTTATCTTCCCTGTGCTTGTATTTCCCCCTTACCCCCCTTATCTGTATTTCCCAGTATTTTGTTTCTGAATACCGCCACCTTCAGTGTGTTTGCCCTCTTATATCCACATCCTCCCCCTTCTTTCCCTTTTCCCTTTTCCTCTTTTCCCTATACTTTCTTCTGTTAGTTCCCTTTTTCCCCTACCTCCCCCCCTCCCCTTTTCCCCTTTTAATACTTGAAATGCAAGAATTTTTTTAAGTTTACTAAGTCTGTGTGTAAGTTAATGTTAAGCCAATTCTAATGGCAGGAAGATTCAGGTACTTCTCATCTCCTCCTTTCTTCCCCTCTATTACCATAGGTTTTTTGTGCCTCTTAATGTATTGAAATTTACCCCTTTCAATCCCCTCCCTCCTCCCATCTCCTACCTGTCCCCCTTTTTAAGGAGGAAGTGTATTTAAATCATTCTATCTAAGTCATAGAATATCCTGATTATCCATCACTTCTGGCTAAGTATATTCTCTCCAATAGATTTACAATTCTTGAAAGTTATTAGAGACTTTCTCCCAAATAGGAATATAGCCAGTTTCATTCCATTGTTTAGGAGTCTCATGGTTAGGTCCTGAGTGTCCATCGTGTCTGGCTAAGTATATTCTCTCTGATAGAATTACAATTATCAAGAGTTATGAGAATATTTTCCCATGCTGGGATATAGCCAGTTTTATTTTATTGTTTAGCAGGGTTTTTTTTCTCCCCCCCCCCCATTTTTTCCCCTTTTTTATGTCTCTTGATCCACCTGTTTAATGTCCAAGTTTTCTATTTAACTGTGTTTTTTTTTTTCATCAGGAATTTTTGGAAGTCTTCCATTTTTGTTAAAAGCCCTTCTTTTCCCCTGAAAGAGAAGGCTCATCTTTTCTGGATAGTGGTTTCTTGGCTGCATTCCAAGCTCTCTTGCTCTTTGAAATATCTCATTCCTGGCCCTTTGATACCTTAATGTTGATCCAGCTAGGTCCTGCATAATCCTTACTGTGGTTCCTTGGTATTTAAATTGTTTCTTTCTGGCTGCTTGCAGGATTTTCTCTTTTATCTGATAGTTCTTCTATTTGACCACAACATTCCTTGGTGTTTTCATTTTAGGATCTCTTTCCATGGGGATCGATGCATTCTTTCAGTAACTATTTTGCCCTCTGGTTCCATGATATCAGGGCAATTTTCCATCACTAAATCCTTTAATATTAATTCCAGGTTTTTTTCCTTCTATGTTTTCAGGAAGGCCTATAATTCTCAGGTTGTCCCTCCTTATTCTATTCTTGAGATCAGTGGTTCTGCTGATAAGGTATTTTACATTTTCTACAATTTTTTTGATTTTGTTTAACAGACTCTTGCTGTCTCATCAAGTCATTAGTTTCCACAGACTCCATTCTTTTTTTAAGAGAAGAATTTTCTTCATTTACCTTTTCAACTCCTTTTCCAGTTGGTCAATTCTATTTTTGTATGAGTTTTCCATTTGACCAATTGAGGTTTTGAGATAATTGTTTTCTTGTTGCAAGGTGTTAATTTTTTCTTCCAAATTTCAAATTGATTTTCCAATTTCCAATTGATTCCTTGTTTCTTCAAGGAAGTCTTTATATGCTAGAGAGAAGGTCATATTCTTCTCAGATGTTCTAGGTCTCTCTGAGTTAGTGTCTTTTCCATCCAAGAATTTTTCTGTAGAACCCACTTTGCGCTGGCCTTTCTTCATTATTCTAAATTGTTTTGTTGAGGAGGGGCTGGTGCACAGGAGTTTGGTGTTGGGATCCCTAGGGGCTTTACTCCCTGAGTGTAATATCTCCAGCTGGCCAGTAGGGGGTGCTGGTTGCTTTCCTTGGAGTGTCTGTGACCTTGATTGAGGCCCTCTCCCTTGTCCTAGAGAGAGTGATTGAAGCTGTTAAATACTCTTGTCTTTGATCAATAGTGGGTTATAGCCTGGGGTGAGGTGATCACTCTCCCTATTATTAGCTGAGGTAATTCTGCTGCTTGGTCTTTACCCCAGGCAGAGGTAGTCTTTAATTTTGTTTGTTCTGGGAAGAGGCTTCAGCTAAAATGGAGGTGTGGACTCTGAATTCCTCCTGAACAGAGGGGCTCAGGGATCCTCTCTGCAACTCTCCTGCAGAGTAACTCTCCCTCCAGCCCTGTTGGCAAACTCCAGAGGATTAACACCAACACCTATGCCTCTGGTCCCTAGTTGACCCAAACCCCCATGGTGAAACAGGCTCTAGCCCTACTGCTGATCTAGGTGGTCTGGTTCTCAAGCCCTCAGGCTCCAGAGCTCCAGCCCCACCCCTAATCAGGCTAATCCATGGCTGATCCAAGATCCCAAGCTCTCACCTGTCCCATGTTCCCAGAAGAATCCATCCTCTGTGCCAGGACTCACCCATGATCTTGGAAGACAGATCCTAAGGTGGATGTTCTTCTCCTGTTTTTTTTTCTGGGTTTTGTTGATCAGATTTCTGTTAAGAGGTTTGTTTCATATTATTTATAAAGGAAGATAAGGAGATTTTAGAACTGTGCCTGTCTTCTTTCCATCATATTGACTGGAAGTCCAAACTATACTTACTTTAAAAAAAAATTTCTTGTGTTTTTTCCTTCCTTTCCTCATGTTATTTTTTCTTTCCCCTTAGTTCCAGTTCCTCTTTCACAAAATGATTAGTATGTAAATATGGTAAGCACAAAACTACATGTACAATTTTTACCAGACTATTAGCTATCATGGAAGGGGGGAGGGAAGGAAAGTTAGTAGAAAAATATGGAACTCATAAATTTCCAAATGGAGGAATGTTGAGAAAATACTATTTTATGTAATTTGAAAGCAGAGAAGAAATTCCCCACTCCCCATTTCTAGAAATTATAAGGGGATCAATGTGATTAAATTGTCAGTCCAGGGTCATTCACTTAGAAAGTGTTAGGAGTAGGGATTGGAATCCTAGACTATTTTGATTCCACATCCAGTCCTAATACCACAATTTGATGCTATCTCTTCTCATTTTTGGTGTCAAGAACTGACAAGGGGGAATAGCTACAAGTAAGTTGTAAGTGGATTAATTTTCCTGCAGCTTAAATTCTTCTAAGCTACTAGATACCACACAAGCCCTACTTTTTTCTCTGAAATTCTTTGAATAGTCAATTCAGGAGAGTCAAAATGGCAAGTAACCCAAAGCCCTATAGAAATGTCATATTGGAGCTTACTGATAAAAAGAGATAACACATGTAACTTTACAAATATTAAAGCACTATATGGGAATGGGAAGAAGTGAACAATTAGTTATCAAAGACACAAGTACTTTTCACATATGATCTTATGATTCTCACAACCCTAGGAAATAGGTGCTATTATTATTAGTCCTATTTTTTCATCTAAGAAAATTGAGCCAGATAGAGGCAAAGTGAGTTGACCAGATTCACACTAGTAGGTAACTGAGGCAAGATTTCAATTCATCTTTCTGACTTTAGGCCAATTACCCTCTCCATATTGCCACCTGGTTTAGCTGCTTAAGCCATTTGGGGTTTTCTTAATCAAGATACTGGAGTAGTTCAACATTTTATCTCTCTCTGTCTGTCTATCTGTTTCTGTTTTGTTTTAGGATTTATAGATACTTTTGCAATCACTCTCTGAATTCCCCATTATAAGGTAACAGTCTTTTTTATTTGCTGATTTTTAATTAGTCATTTTTTAGTTGCATATGACTTTTCACAACTCCATGTGATGCTTTTTTTGGCAAAGATACTGGAGTGATTTGGAATTTCCTTCTCCAGCTCATTTTATAGATGAGGAAACTGAGGCAAAAAGTATTAAATGACTTGCCCAGGATCACACACCTAGTAGATTCTGAGGCCATATTTGAACTCAGGTTTTCCTGACTCCAGACCTAGCTTCTATCCACTGGCACCTAGCTACCCCCAAAATAATCATTCATACACTTTTCCAGGTGGCCTTACAAGGTCAAGTGCACCTCTCTCTGCACTTTGGCTTTCTCTTATGCTTACATATCTACTATAAAGGTTTATTAAAAAGCATGGAATGAACATGATATAGCACTGTGACAGGTCTTCAATGGTTTAAGAAATGTAGATAATAGAAAAAATCATATATTATCCATCGAAGTAAAAATCAAATTTTAAAGTCCATTTTCCATGATGTAGGAATGAGTTTTTGAATCATATTCCAGTGAACTAGACTGTTGTCTGTGCCTTCCAGATTATTGTCACTCTTCTTATGATTTTGTGTAAATATATTAAACAGGCTTCAAATAGGATCTTGTGGTTCATATCCTGTTCTTTTTCTTCTGTGGTTTAGGAACTGAATTTCATCAAAAACTCTGCTTTGGTTTTGGTATCTGACAAATGATCATGAATTGATTGAACTTTCTTGGTAATAATTGACTGACGTTTGACCTGCACTCAGATCAGATTGCCATTTCATGATCTTGTCCACAAGAAAAGTCAAGATAGCCTGGTCACTCCAAAAAACATTTATTAGCCATTGCCTTGATCTATGAATCTAAACATGTAAAAAAAGAAATAAAATTCATAGGATGACACATTTAGAATTTTAAGGACTCTCAGAGACCATCTTGTCCAGGCCTTTCATTTCAAGGATGGAGAAAGGGAACAGGAAGCTGCTCAGGTTAAGTGAATTGCTGAAACCATGTAAGTTTTAAAATTGTTAAGTTGTTTGTTATTTCTGACTCTTTGAGTCAGAAATGGATTTTGTGGATTTCTAAACAAAGATACTGGAATGATTTGTCATTTCCTATTCTAGGTCATTTTATAAATGAGGAACTGAGGCAAATAGGGTTAAGCGATATGTCCAACATCATATACCTAGAGCCAGTCCTATATCTAATAAAGAACACTGACTAGCAAATTAGGTCTGCATAATTTATCACTAAATTAATGATAGCTCCCAGTAATCATTTCTTTTTTTCTTCTCTAAATTTGTTTCATAATTTGCTCCACATTTTTGTTAGATACTTTTCTAATGTTTAGTTCTCTTTGTTTTCCAAAATCAACCATTTCCTTCTTTTGGAAAATTGGGGTAACATTTTCCTTTCTCCACTCTTTTGTCACCTTTTCCTTTTTTTAAGGTTTTTGCAAGGCAAACTGGGTTAAGTGGCTTGTCTAAGGCCACAAAGCTAGGTAATTATTATGTGTCTGAGACCGGATTTGAACCCAGGTACTTCTGACTCCAGGGCTAGTGCTTTATCCACTACCCCATCTAGTTGCCCCCACCTCTTTCTTTTGAAGGGATTTCCTGCTGTTTTAATTGATAGTTTCTATTAAGTACATATGATTTAATTAAAATTTTAACATCTTTAAAAGTGGGCATATGTTCTTACAAGATTCTGCCAGGACTTCATGCACTTTCTATTTTTCTTTTTTTTCCTTTTAACGTTTTCTATTGGAAAATCAAAACTTTAGGTGGCAAACACAATAAAAAAGTAAGCTTGAAAAGGAGAAGACAAAGGGATTAATGAGCGAACATAAATCTATCCAAGATCAATATTTAAAATCAAAATTTTGCTGGTGATATTGCACACTTGTGAAATATGCAAGGGCATTATCTTGGGAGAATAACCAGTTGGTGGACAGAAGAGTGAGAAATGTATTGAGTATAAATGGAGGTGGGTAATAATAATAAGACCATGCTGAGAATGAAAGTCAAAGAAGTAGATTTTTTGAAGTGGGGAGCATGTATACACAAATACAAATTAAAATTTACTGAATGAAGACTTAAGATTGTTAGGAGCAGAAAGGGAAGAGACAGAATTCAATTCACTTGTATTCATTTTACCTCAATTCAGTTACTTTTTATTATGAACTTTATTCATTGAGCAAGTGTATTTAAGAATAGACAATAATACACTTCATCCCTCTAGGAAGATTATAGTCCAGTAGTAGGTGTTAGATATATGACAATGTGCTCTAATCCTAAAATGCTACAATTCTAATATAAGTGTAATGAGAATGTTCTGCTAGGGAAAAAAATAAAGGGGCTAAAATAACAACCATATGAGGTAATCAGAGAAGCCATCATAGCTGATCTCATCCTTGAAGGAAAAGAAGAATTTTTATTAGAGAGAATTGTGTAGATTTTTCAATGCATTAATGTCTATATTAATGTCTAGAGCAATACAGTAATGTAGGAGAGGTCAGCTTAGTACTGGAGAATGGATAATTCATTGCCCATATTGACTTGAAGAAATTAGATGAATGAGAGAGAGTAACAAGAAATAAGGCAAGACAGTGAGGTTAGAACCAGATTGTGAAGGATCTTAAATGACAGGACATCTAGTTTGCATTTTGGTAATTGATTGTTTTTGAGCCAGAGAGTATTGTGGTCATATGTATTCATTAATAAAATTACACTGATGACTATGTAAAGGATATATGAGAGAGGAGACAACAAGTAGGAAGTCCATCAAAGAAGCTGTTAAAGAAATAGGGGAAAAGATGATTGTCTTGTTCTTCATTCTTTTTTTTTAAGGTTTTTGCTAGTGCTAAGTGCCTTGCCCAAGGCCACATGGCTAGGTAATTATTACGTGTCTGAGGCTGGATTTGAAACTCAAGTACTCCTGACTCCAGGGCTGGTGCTCTATCCACTGTGCCACCTAGCCACCCCAATGTTCTTTATTCTTGAAGAAGACCTTGACATCAGAGAGGTGATGCCAAGACAAAATCATGAATTGAATTTGAATGAGGGTGGGTTATGCCAAGCCACCAGCTTCACTTTCTCCTCCAAAGTCACCTGAGTCCAGTGGCCAGATGTGAATTAAAATGACTGGAGATGGCCCTGGATGATACTTGCCTAACCAAGGTCACACAGTTTTGGTAAATGTCAAGGATCAGAGATTGGATTTGAACTGTCCTCCTTCTGACTCCCAAGCCAGTGTTCTATTCACTACACCACCTAGTTGCCTAGGGGAAAAAAGATGAAGAGAGTTTGATTTATTTTGCTGGCAGAGTGAGTGGAAAGACCAGGGCTAATTAGGAGAAATATTATATAGATTTTAATTGCACAGTGTTCTCTTCGAAGATGTTGGCAGAAGATGTTTGTACTTCTCTCTTTTTTACCTTAAAAAAAGCAATCTCTTTGTAAAAGTTAATTGCTACCTATTGGTTATACAGACTTGTAGTGCTAATGATTGGCTGCTAACAGTAGCAAAATATAGCAGAATGGGATTTGTACTGATGGCATTTTAAAAAGGTACTGCAAACCACTTAGGGGGTAATATTTAAATATTCGTGTCCTCTGATTCAAAAATGTAGTATTTCTACTCCAACGTCTTCATAGAGTTTCAGATGCAATGAACTCCAGGAGCCACAGGAAGAGTAAAGGAGTTGATGTTGCTACAAGAGTCTATTTTCCATAATTTGTTCACAAAATTCTGCAAAACTTTGTCAATCTTCCCTGTTTGGTATCTGAATGGCTGAGTTCCATTATTTACACAATATAACTTGCCCATAAAGAACAAAAACAAGACTTTCATATTTTTATAGGGAAGGTTAAGGTCTTTCTCAGGTATGTTAAATTAGTGTCACACCTCCATTATTATAGACAAGGGGATTTAGGGAATTTTTTTAAAGTTAATTATTCTATTTTATTTCATACTTCCAAATACATGCAATGGTGATTTACAAATATATGGAATAACAATTTACAACAATTTACAATTTTTCATCCATTTGCAGGTTTATGAATTCCAAATTTTTCTGCCACTCTCTCTTCCTCCCACATTCCCCATAGTTGCAAATAATCTGGTAAAAGTTGAACATGTATTTCCATATGAGTCAGGTTGTGAAAGTGAAATTATAACTAAGGAGAAAAAACCATGAGAAAGAAAGAAAAAACGTAGAAGTTTTTTAAAGTCTGCATTCAGACTCCAAAGCTTTTTCTCTGGATATGGATAATATTGCTGATAACATGTCTCTCAGGATTGTCCTCTATCACCAAACTACTGAAAAGAGCTGCATTCATAATAGCTGATCGTCTAACAGTGATGTTAATGTATACAAAATTCTCTTGGTTCTACTCACTTCCCTCAGCATCAGTTTATACAAGTCTTTCCATGATTTTCAAAAGTCCAGTCACTCATAATCTCATATGGAACAATAGTATTCCACAACATTTATATATCATAACTTGTTAAGCCATTTCCCAATTGGTGGGGATCCCTTCACTTTCCACTTTTTTGCCACTATTAAAAAAACTGCTATAAATATTTTTGTAGATGTGGGACTTGTCCGATTTTTAAAAGTCTCTTTGGGGTGCAGCTAGGTGGCGCAGTGGATAAAGCACCGGCCCTGGAGTCAGGAGTACCTGGGTTCAAATCTGGTCTCATACACTTAATAATTACCTAGCTGTGTGGCCTTGGGCAAGCCATTTAACCACATTTGCCTTGAAAAAAAAACCTAAAAAAAGTCTCTTTGGGATATAGAGCTATTAGTATTATTGTTGAATCAAAGAATAAGAACAGTTTTATTGCCCTTTGCTCTCCAGAATGATTGGGTGAATCCACAATTCCAAAGTTCATTTATGTTGCAATTTTCCCACATCCTCTTCAACAAAAATTATTTGGAGCATTTGGGGGGGCGCGGCAAGGCAATGGGGTTTAGGGACTTACTCAAGGTCACACAGCTAGGTAATTTATTAAGTGTTTGAAGCTGGATTTGAAGTCCTGACTCTAGGTCCTGGTGCTCAATTCACTGCATCGCCTAGCTGCCCAGATTTGGAGCATTTTTTTTCACATGATCAGAAAAAAAGCTTAATTTCTTCATCTGAAAACTGCTTGTCCATATCTTTTTACCATTTAACAATTAGAGGATGACCTGTAATCTTATAAATTTGATTCAGTTTTCTATATATTTTAGAAATGAGGTCTTTATCAGAATAAACACTAGCTTTGAAAATGTTTTCCATCTTTCTTCATTCCTTCTAATCTTGGTTGTATTGGTTTTATTAGTGTAAAACCTTTTAAATTTAATTTAGCCAAAATCGTCTATTTTTCAGTTTATAATGTTGTCTATTTCTTGTTTGGTCAACAATTTCTCCCCTTGCCATAGATGTGACAGATAGAATATTTCTAATTCTTTTAATTTGTCTTTTTGGTATTGCCCTTTATGTCTAATTCCTTATTTTGGTATAGGGTGTGGGGTGTGGATCTATGCTTGGTTTTTTTCCATATTATTTTCCAGTTTTCCCATGAATTTTTATTGAATAGTGAGTTTTTATATCAGAAGCTAATGTCTTTTTTTGGGAAGACAAAAATAATCATCTATTACCCTTTCTTTTGTACCTACTCTAATCCACTGGTCCATTATTCTGTTTCTTAACCAGGATCAAGCAGTTTTCATAAATGCTTCTTAATAGTTTTTTATCTTTACTTTATTTTTTCATAAATTCTCTTAATATTCTTGATTTTTGTTGCTCCAGATAAATTTTGTTATTATTTTTCCTAGCACTGTATAATAATTTTTAGTAGTTTGATATGGCCCAGAATAAGTAATTTAAATGGGTAAACTTGTTATTTTTTTATATATTAGCTCAGCCTAAGCATGAGCAATTCATATTTGTCCAATTGTTTAGATCTGATTTTATCTTTGTGAAGAATATTTTGTAATTGTTTTCATATAATCTCTGGGTTTGTTATGTGAGGTAGATTTCCAAATATTTTATGTTGTCTGGAGTTACTTTTAATGGAATGTTTCTTTCAATCTCTTGCTCTTGAGCTTTCTTTGATTTTATATCTATATCTATCTATCCATCTATCTATATATATAAATGTTGATGATTTATGTGGGTTTATTTTATATCTTGCTACTTTGCTAAAGTTATTGTTTGAAATAAGTTTTAACTGATTTTCTAGGGTTCTCTAAATAGATCATCATATCATTTGTAAATAGTGATAGATTTGTTTTATCATTGCTTATTCTTATTCCTTTATTTTCTTTTTTTCCTCTAATGGCTAAAGCTAACATTTCAAATACAATAGTGAATAATAGTGGTGATAATGCACATCCTTGTTTCACCTCTATCTTACTGAAAATGCTCTAAGTTTATCCCCATTACATATAAGGTTCATTGATGAGTTTAGATATTTCTTATCATTTTAAGGAAAACTCCATTTGTTCCTATATGCTCTAGTGTTTTTTTTTTAATAAGAATAGACACTGTAATTAGTCAGACTTTTTCAGCATCTATTGAGATAATCATTTGATTTCTGCTAATTTTGTTATTGATATGGTCAATTATATTGATTGTTTTCCTAACATTGAATCATCCCTGCCTACCTGGTATAAATCCTACCCTATTATGGTGTATAATCCTGGTGATTATTTGTTGTGATTTCTTTGTTAATGCTTTAATTTTTTGCATCAATATTCATTAAGGCATTTTTCTTTGTCTATTTTGGCTCTTTCTGGTTTAAATATCATCACCATATTGATGGTATAGAAGGAATCTGGCAGAACTCCTTGTTCACTTATTTTTTTTCAAAAAGTTTATGTAGAATTGGATTTAATTGCTCTTTAATTTTTTTAAAAAATCATTTTTAAAATATATAAACTGTTGAATAACCTAATTTAAAAAAGGAAAGAAAACCAATTTTCCAGTATCAAAAATGAAAAAAATGGGAGCAACTATGGATAGAGCACTAACCCTGAAGTGAGGAGTACCTGAGTTCAAACCTGGCCTCAGACACTTAATAATTGCCCAGCTGTGTGGCTTTGGGCAAGTCACTTAACCCCATTGCCATAAGTTAAAAAAAATGAAAAATGTAAACTCAACATCAATGTGGAGGAGGAAAGTAAAGTAATAATTCAGAATTATTTTGTCCAACTTTATGTCAATAATTTTGGCCATCCAAGTGAAATGGATGAATATTTACAAGAATATGACAGAAGAGAAAATAGCATACTTATCCCATTAAAGAAAAAGAAATTGAAGACACCATCAATAAACTCCTGAAGAAAAAAATCTCCCAGATATAAGAGATTGCCTAGGATGCCTGGTTGAACATAATTTAGGAATAGAAGTTTCTACAAAAGGAATAGTATGATGAGAAAAATATGCTAAATGCCCACCTTATACAGGTTAGGTTAATTTTTCCTTAAAAATCATTCAAATTGTCCTTGAGAATTAATTATCCCTTGATTGGTTTTTGTCCTTTGTTATCAAAGAAGACTAAAATGACATCACTATGTATGTTTGAGACAAATTATAGTGTGTCTGACTGTGGCTGATCAGAACAATATGAGCTCAGAATGCTCTATCACAGGTCAGGCACAAATAGTACATGTGAACACCTGGATTGGGTACTCTGAACTTGTGAAGGCCATACTTCCTTTGTGCTGCATCAATTATACATTCCTCATAGAGTGCGGCACCCTCAGTGATGAGGACACACCATGCTGAGCAGTCCTGTGCCAGCATCTTCCAGGCTGTACAATCAATTCTAAAGTTCTTCAATGAGATCTTCATGGTGTCACTCTCCTGATTCCCTTGTGAGTGCTTGCCCTGTGTGAGCTCTCCACAAAATAGTTTTTTTTTCATAAGTGTACATCTGGCATTCTAACATGTTCAAACAAATGAAGTTACACTCTCTGTAGTAATATTTGATTGCTAGACAGTTTATCTTGAGAAAGAACACGAGTACCAGGTGATCTTCAGAATCTTCCCAAGACAATTTAAATAGAAGTGATTCAGTTTCCTGACATGGTTCTGGTTGACTGTCCAGGTTTGACTGGCAAATAGCAATGAGATACCTCTTCTCTCCCATACTTTCTTTCAGAGCCTCCTAAATACTGAGCTAGCTCTGGAAATTCATGTGTCAACCTCATTGTCAAGGTGTACCTTCTTGAAAAGGACACTTCCAAGGTAAGTGAACTTGTCCAGTTTCTAAAACTTTTCCATTTGATGTAACTGATGGTTCCACATATAGATGGTGTATTGCTGGCTGATGAAGCACCTGTATTTTTTAACTTGTTGTTAATTATTAGACCAAATCAGCACAAGTAGCAGAGAATCAATATATATTTTGTTGCTATGAGCAGAAGACCATGCACCAACACTTGCTCCACTTTGGTCTTGATGTGTAGCCTTTTTAAGTTGAAGAATTTGCCATCAGTATGGTAGCTGACCTTAAGATCATGTTCATCTTCATTGAAGGCATTTGATAGTATGGCAGAATACATCATGATAAAAAGTAAGGGATCAAGGGCACATCCTCGTTTTCCTCCATTGGTGACTGAGAAATCTTGAAAGCATCATTCACTAGCCTTATTGGGTTTTAATTTTAAGCCTAAGGTAGCCTGAGTATATTTGTTTAGGATAGCTAGGTGGTATAATGAATAGAGCACCATGTCTGGAATAAGAAATACCTGAGTTCCCTTCTGTTCTCAGACACTTACTAGCTGTGTGACACCTGTTTGCTTCAGTTTCCTCCTCTGTAAAATTACCTGTAAAGTTACTGCTTTGGAACTTTCCCGGAACACCCTACAAAGTGTTGGACATGACTGAAACAAGACTGAACAACAGGAACAACAAGATTGTTTATACTTTAACTTAGATGTTTTCATCCAGCAGAAGAGGATAGGCTTCAAACAGAGATAGTACATCACAAGAACGATTGTACTCCCCCTCCTCTTCCTAGTCCTTTTGCACCCCCCAGAGTATTTATTAGATTATTGCGCTCAGTAAGGTTTAAGATCCAGAATGAAATCCTCTATAAGAAGGAGAAAAGTTATCTACTTCTGATCCCAAAGAGTTCATGACAATAAAGATCTGAGGCTCAGATATTTAAGCTATAAAGTGAACCACAAAAACTAGATTATAATGAGAAAAGCATCATAGGCCAATGAGCATGCTTGTTGGAGAATCTGTTGTATTTTAATGAAGTCTACAAACCAAGACTAGATCTTTTACAGAAGAAGCTGGCATAGGCACCTTTGTGGACCAAGACTTGAAGATAAGAACTCAGTCTATATTTTCAGCAGTCTTGATTTTATTTTATAGACTTATTTTGTTATGCATGTCCTCTATTATCTGACCTTCCATCTCTTCGACAGTTATTTTAAAAATTATTTATCATTTTATGTAGTAGTTTTCTTTTTCTATTAATTTTCTTTTTGGTTCCAGACAAGATGATTACAGTCCAACTATTTTCAAAACACTTGTTTGCAAGTTGAATCCCTTATTATCACTGATCTAAAACTGACCAACTTCTTGGTTTTTTTTTCTTTTCTTTTTTTCCTAATACATTTATCACCTGGATTGAATGGGAAGTGAATAAAGAAATGAGTTCAGGAGGCCATAGGAGGCAGAATGCTATAGTTTTGGATAAGTGAAGTTTTGAAAGTTAAAAAAATATTGAAGTTACATAGTTACATCCCAAAGAATAACTTTATGGTTTTAATGTGCTTGACATGATCAAAATGGAAAGCATTAAAAAAAATGGAGTTAAATTTAATGTCAATACAATTTAATCTGGTCCATTAGACAAAATGTTGCAAGCAGCCATTTATATGAAAAAATGCCCTATTCTTACCTAAATGACTGGAAGACATGGAGAATATCATAACGAAATATCAACAGAATTTTCTTCATGTAGCTATGAAATATGTTGTCACAAGGAATTTTTAACACTGGAAAGTGATGTCACAAAAGACACTTTCTCTGTCTCTGTCTCTCTGTCTGTCTCTTGTCTCTCTCTCTCTCTCAGGTTCATATGCTATTGTATTCCTGGGATACTTCTAGTACTTCTGGGATAATGTGTCACTTTGTATTTCTGTCATACATTCTGGAGAAAGATTATTGTACAATCCTATCATGATAACAGTGTCAGGTATATTTTAGCAATACTCATATTTGTCCAAAATAGAGTCATTCTCATGTAGCAAAAAAAAAGTTTGCTTCTGAGGATTCATGTACTTGATAGTTTTCATTGTTCTATATAATTTTTTTCAGGGAGGTAAGAAAGGCTTAAATTTTAATTCAAAGTTTACACAAACAGTACAAACAATTTGCAATTTACCACAAAAGGTATACAAACTGATACAGAAAGTTCACAGCTGACTACCAAAAGATCAAAAGTTATTATAAAATGCTCATAGTTTAGGTTCTTTGAAGGAGCACCAAGATAATGAGTTTCAGGAGAAATAAGAAGAGGATGGGAGAGGTTGGAGAATCATGCTCCCCTGAGCAGACTCTTCCCATCGGAAGATAAACAAGTAGGAGATTAGTAGAGAAGAGCAAAAGGAGTGTTCACACTCCCCAAAAGTGGGTTATCTTAAGGAAGACAAACAGCACAAATAGTAGAGAAGAGATGCAGTAGAGAGAAAGGTAAAGGGGTAGGACAGTTTGGGGGATGATGCTCCCCACCCCCCAGAGTGGGCTTCCTTTCAAGAACAGAGGAGTAGCCTGGTCTATTATTCATATTTAAATTGAAGATCTTTCCTGATAGATTATCTCTTGTAACATATTGATCATTATGAATGACTTTTACATTAGATATGGAGGAAATTATTTCAGAGAAAAAGGATCTGTTACTGGGATTTTCAGGTTCTTCAAGCAACTAAGAATGCTGCTCACATAGTTGAGATGCTCTCATCACACAACTGAATAGTTCCTTTTGTGTTGCCATGCACAAATGTGCTACAGTTGTTGGAATGGAGCTCTGCAGTGATTATCACATCTTTAAGTTCTTTCATGTTGACACATTTGATAACTTTAAAACTTAATCTGTTCATAATTGCAAGATCCAAAATAGTAGTCAACAAATCATATAGAGATAAGTATATTTCAGAATTATAACTGAAATAAGGTGATGTGATATTCATGAGTATTGACAATATATTATTTAAACTTGCCTCAATAACAGATCCAAGGGCTTGAACACTAGCACCTATAGTATAATAACTGTTGTAGGATTTGTATACCAACTGTCTTCATTTTAGTATTTTTTAGTCTTTTGTTCCTTTCAGATATAGTTGATAATTTTATTGTTTTCTAATTAATGAACAACAAAAATTGAGTAACATTTTCTGATCTAACTATTTAATGTTTATCCTTTCTTCAGTTTCTAAGTTTTTCAAGTAGTTAGATTCAGGCTCATGGCTTTGGAAAATCTTGTAAACATATTCTCCTCTACTATTGATTTGGATTGTATTCTTTTGCTTCTATTGGAAAATGATGGTTTTACCTTTTTATCACCTGTAGTTTAACATATACTTGAGTTAAGCTATATATTTTGTTTTATATTGTTAAGGCATAATTCTGAGAAGAGGTCCATAGGCTTCATCAAACTACCAGAAGGATCCATGATGCAAAAAATGGCAAGAACCCCTGTCATAATCATTTAAAGACACCCAGAATTTTACTGGAGAAAAATTGTAGAAAGGAGCCCATAGTAAAATTCAGTCTCAGTTCTTCATATATAGATGCATAAGTTATGAATTCCAAGAAAGGTAAACTAGATTTTTCAAAGCAATTTTTTTTGTTTTTTCAAGGCAGTGGGGTTAAGTGACTGTCCCAAAGTCACACAGTTAGGTAATTATTAATTGTCTGATTCTAGATTTGAATTCAGGTCCTCCTGACTCCAGGGGAAGTGCTCTATCCATCATGCCACCTAGCTGCACCCACAATGCAGTATTTTAATGGTGATCTGATAGATATCTTTGGGAAATGGTGTGATGAGACTAATGACTGAAATAGGATTCCAGAAAGATATGCCTTGTTTAAAAAAAGAGGTGGGGGGAAATATCATATATATTAAGAAGATATTTATTCCTCAAATATTTGTGAGACATATATATTATACAAATTCTGCCAAGTACAAAAGAGATATTTTTTTTAAATAAAAAAGTCTCAAATGGACATCTGACTACATCATCATAGGAATATTTCCCCATGTTTCATTGTCTATTACAGAGAAATAATGATCTGTTTGGTAAAGTTATTTCAATCATTTCTCATTTTCAGAGACATACAAGCCCAAATATTTATTAATACTCAGGGTTACTCAATGATAGAGGTTCCAGGACATGTTGGTAAATGTGTAATAATCTCTGGAGCATGACATACTTATAAGTTGAAACAGAATTAGTAACATTATCCATCTCTTTTTATAAAAAATCTTTTTAAAATTTAAAATCTTTAAAATCAGGTAGTTAACAAATCAGTAAATAAAACCATGATTCATGATGTGTGCAGGATTTTTGAGGTATAAATACATGTTCACATTGGAAATTTAATAATTGATTCATTCCTGGTAGAAAGGGAAATCAGAGATTAATTAGTTCAGTGTATATCTAAATAGCTATATCTTATATAGTAGCCCCAACAGTACTAACTCACCTTCTAGGAAAAAAAAAAGATTAATTTAATGAGCAGTTCACTCTGGATATCTTTTAGTGCTGGGAAGGAGGGGCTATTTTTGGATGTCTTTAAATGTTAAAGCGGACTGTGCTGCTTCAGGAGGCAGTTGGAATCTCATCACTGGAGAGAAGGTAGATAAATACTTGTCAGACATGTGCAAGTAAAAATTTCTGTTCAGGTACTCCTTAGAATAGATGAACTCTGGGCATCTTTCCAATTCTGAGGGTGTGTGATTCTGTGGAAAGAAATGCCTTGCCTATACTTTGGCATATAATTCAGAAGAACAATATCAGTATTTACATTATTTAAAAATATATGTGAACAACTAACTTCCTTTTTTCTTCTCACTTTACTAATTTGATACATCTAATTCTATTTCAATTTCTTTCTTGCTACATACAGGTCAACCAGAAGTCATAAGTCAGAGATGCAAAACCATACAGAGATAACATTCTTCATCCTGCAGGGACTGACAGATGATCCACAGCTGCAGATTCTGATTTTTATTTTTCTATTTCTCACCTATATGCTTAGTGTAATTGGCAATCTCACCATCATTACCCTTACGTTAATGGATCCCCATCTTAAGACTCCTATGTATTTTTTCCTTCGAAATCTTTACTTTTTAGAATTCTTATTTACACATTCTTACACTCCTAGATACCTCTACAGTATATCAACTGGGGACAATACTATTTCCCATAATGCTTGCTTCTCCCAAATATTTTTTATCATCTTTCTTGGGACAACAGACTTTTTTCTTTTAGCTACCATGTCTTATGACCACTATGTGGCCATCTGCAAACCCTTACATTACACACGCATCATGAGCAACAAAGTCTGTAATCAGCTCCTCTTGGGTTGTTGGCTAACTGGACTGATGATTATCCTCCAACCATTTAGCTTGGCAATCCAACTGGAATTCTGCGACTCCAATGTCATTGACCATTTTGGCTGTGATGCATTTCCCTTGCTGAATATTGTGTGCTCAGACACAAAATTCATAGAAAAGTTAGCTCTCTCCTTTGCTGTGTTTACACTCATTATCACCTTACTCTTAGTACTTCTGTCCTATGGCTACATCATCAGGACAATTCTGAGATTCCCATCAGTGAAGCAAAGGAAAAAGGCCTTTTCTACCTGTTCCTGCCACATCATTGTTGTTGCTTTGGCTTATGGTGGCTGCATCTTCCAATATATCAAAGTGTCCACTATTGATGGAATGGCTTTCAATAAGGTAGTAGCCATGTTCACAGTTTCTATCATCCCCAGTGCAAACCCTTTTATATACACTTTGAGGAATAAGCAAGTGATACAAGCTTTTAAGGAATCATCAAAAAGGATTACATTCTTCTTAAAGCAGTAAAAGTCTACAGAGATTGATATGGCAGAAGAATCCAGGAAAACCTGAATTCTCTACCTTTAGTTCAATATTTTTTTCCTCTGGCTAATTGTTTTAGATATACAGTGTGACATCCTAGATAGAGGACTAAACCAGGTGTCAGTAATTCCAGGCTCCAATCTTGCCTCTAATATCATAAAAGTAGATTTTTGTAAGTCACTTAATCTTTCAGGGTCTCAGACAAGTAAATTGCCAATTCAATGGAGCAAAATTTTATTGGAGGAATCCCCTATAGCATAGCAGTCAAATTTGTTATGCTTCCCAAATGTTGTCTAAACTGAATGTAATTAAGAGATGATTAACAGAAATAAAATGAAGCAAAGATAAAATTAATTTGTGGTATTCTAAATGAATATACAACTAGCAAGAGTGCACTTTCTATTTGAGTTTGACACCATTGTTCTATATTAAGGAAATCAAATCTCTCTGATTCTGATGTGCCTCAAATCTGTTTCCTACAGTCTAATTATTTTAACCTTATACTCTTTTCCCCTTAAAGTCAGAACTTGGTGGTACAGAATAGACCTCTAGTTGAGAGTTTCAACCCCCAATAAATTGTACAACGCTTCCAGCCCATCTGATATTGTATCAAGTTTCCTTTGTTATGGTGATACTTTTAATAGTTACATTTCTTTTTTATCTGGATTCTGCCTTTTATTTCAATGTTCCATTGACCCAGTCTCTTACTCATGTTTTCCACTTCCCATTTCTGTATTCCTTATCTCTACTACCTAATTAACTAATTAATTTTGTCTTTGTATTTTTGGAGTGAACTGTAAGAGATATGGGGTTAATATTTAAAAAAAAAACTTTTTCTGTTGAATGAGATTAAAAAGATTCAAATGCTTTTTATACCTTTAAGAGGAAAAAGAATGTTGGGAAAGATCTTTTTAAATTTCTTTCTGTTTAAATTCACTTTCAAACTTTTTTTGGTCATCTAATATTCTGATGACCTGGCTGATTCTGCTCTTTAGTGTTGAGTAATAACTCCCATGCTGTGCCTTGAACACAAGGCCCCAGTTCCACTGTGACCCATATACATCTGGTCTGTTTTGCAGTTCTTTGTTCTTCTTCATGTCCAGACTATGATTTGACTTTCTCCAGCTTATCCTTTACTGGTTAAGTTTGTCCTGCATGCTATCTTATGTTTCGATTGAAAGTATATAGCAACCCAACTGACAGTTGTCCTAATTGGAATCATTATGAACCTTGACATCCAGGTGGTATTAGACATCTTTGCTCATAAAAAGGGAGTTCCATTCCATCCAGCCATGCTATTTTTGGCCTGTCTTTTCTTCCTCTACTTCATTCAATCCCAGTCATATTAATAGGACTATGGAAATTATTGGTTGTCTGCTGAAATAACTCTGCTTGGCATCTGGTCTTTAGAAGCCCTTTCTATTAGTGTTTTTGGAACCCTGGAAGCCTGGATGGAATTTTGTAAGGCAGTTACTGTCATGTCTTTTAATTCTATTTAGCTTGATTCTAGAATGATTTCTTTGCCCTGGGAAACTTCAGTGTAATGAAAGGGATACACACCTTCCCAAGAGGGTGCAGTAGATAGAGGGCCAAGGATGAAGATAAGAAGACTTGTCTTCATGAGTTCAAATCTGGCTTCAGATACAAATGCAAGTGACCCTGGACAACCTGTTCACCTTAGTTCCATCATTTGTAAAATGCTCTGGAAAATAAAATAGCAACTACTCCAGTATCTTTACCAAGAAAATCTCAAATGGGGTCAAGGAGAGTCAGAGAAACTGAACAACCACAGAATCACAAAAGTCACTCACCTGTGGGTGACCCCTCAGGACTACCTCTGATGATTTCCTTCAGGTACAGAAACCTATCTCTTCCTTTGGAATCATTAGTATATGGTCCAGGTTTGTTTGCTGAATTTCCAAAGATTATATATCAGTCCCTGGAGACACTAAAATTGACCTCTGAGTCTTCCAGGTCACTGAAATTTGCTGTTGTTTTGTTAGTATCTCAAAATTCTGCTTCTTCTGCCTAACTATAGATACAATCATTCCACCCCCACATCCTATCTTATCACTGAGTTCAATTTTATCTGTTAGCTAGGAGATTAAGTTCCATCTGCACTGAGTTAAAGGTCCCATCTGAATGAGGGAAATAGACCTAAACTAGGTCATCTGAGTCTTGAAAGCCAGGTTCAGCTGTTCTCCACTAAAACTGGGGGAAATATTACCTGCTGTCTCAGTGGAAGAAGCAAACTCTGCCATTGGATTAAAAACTCTCCCCTAAAGAGATTGAACCTGTATTAGACGAGCACCTGCATTAGATGAGCAGCTCCATGAGGAAAATACACGTGAGATAATGTCTCTTTAAGTCTCTGGCCAGTGTGATAGTCCTTTAGACAAAGTTTTGACAAACTGCCTTGTGAGAGAGGACCAAGTCACTCAAGATCCTGGAAGTTGTTTTTCTTTGCAGCATGGTAAGAAATGAAGCTATTGAAGGATTAGAACAGAGATTTCCACTGTAGCAACAGCTCTTGAATCTTTCTCTTTTTCCAGGGATTTGTGGAAGAGAGTGGTAGAGGCTTGAGACATAGAATGAAAAAGAGAGTGTATATTTTCTAGGATATTGACCAAACCTTGACTCTTTAAGTATCTAGAGTCTTGTTCTTTCTTGGATTTGCAGTTTTTGAAGAGAATTTGGCTGGGCTTGGGGGGTGTTGTAAAAGCAAAAGCTTTTGTCAATTTAGAAGAACCTCCCTTTTGATGTCTGTGGGAACACAGGCTATTCTAACGGACTGCCACCTGGCAGGAGCTGTCATGCTGCCCTGAGAGATAAGGTGCACCAGAGTCCTTGGGAGCTGGTCATTTTGCCCCACAGACCAAGGGCACAGGACACAGCTGTGTTTTTACCACCTCCCCCTCACATACCCCCTTATCCTGTAATGCAAGATGCTGCTTGTCCTCACATTCCCTCATTTTCTTTGTTCTACCCCGGAAGACCTAATAGTATATATGTAATAGCTAAGCAGTAATAAAATTGAGCTGGAGGCATAAGGAAGTAGTGGCTTGACTCCTTATTCTCAGCTCCCCTGAGGGAGGGAGGTCATCACTGCTAAGGCCACAAATGTGAAGCAAGCTGCAACAGATGTCAATCAATCTTCTTCCTGTATCTCTTTTTTAAAAATGGTCAATGTCCCCAATGGTCAATATTCTTAGCCACTAAGCATTTCTTTGATTTTAGATTTCCTTATTTATTTATATTTTAATGTTGATTCTTGAAAAAAAGATTTTATTGTTTCCTGAATTATTACATATTTGCTAGAGAAGGAATAGATTAATGTTTTTTTGTGTGTGTAGGAGAAAGGAAACATGAAAAATTAGTTTTGCTGAACTCAATTAACTGGGGGACCAATTTCCATGGAACTTAACAGAAAAATGCAGAATATTTTGTGAATTTTAAAAGAAATCTGGATTTATGAGCTTTTTAACTTCACAAAGAAATGAAATTACCTGGGACTTGGGCCTTTTTATTTTACACTAAAACCATCAAGAGAGTAACACCACTATCATTAATAGTTGTACTAGGGTCCCTGGGTTTTCTTTATCATTGATGTAAGGGGACTGATAGGAATAGGAAGGTCCTCCTAAGCAGTGTGCCAGTGGACAAATAGACAGCGTCAGGGACAATTGCTTCTCAGCTAAACTGCCTTTCATAGTAACATTTTCTTGGTAACACCAGTTTTAAGTTAGAGGGAGATATTGCTCATGGATGATACTTTGAATGCTTGGACTCTCTAATAGGTCAAAGTTTCAAATATAATGAGAAGTGAGGAACCCCTAGAGACAATATAGAACCAGATATAGAATCAGGATAAAAATGGTGATATAGTTCCTAAATCTAGAATCTACTCTTCTTCATCAAGTTTTCATTTCATCTTCCCTGCTTATTGAAATTCTCACTGTTCAGATGCCATCTTTACCCTTAAACTTCTCCTAATCCCCACACATGTGAAAACAAGTTCATATATTGAAACACTTTGCTTTTCCATGAACTTTACTTTTTAAAATTTGGATTAAAATAACATACCCATAGATTTTGTGTTCAATTAGATTTCAAGTACCTAGGGTACAATGATAATATGTTATTTATCCTCATACAATCCAGATCATATAGAATGGTTATTTGTATATGGCAGACATTTAGTACATCTTTTTGTTCCATTAGATGAGTCAATAGGAAAAAAGAGTAGAAATATTTCCTAATCAAGGATATCACTTAACAGGTAAAGCCAAAGACATTCAGGAGCTAGGAAGAGTAGAATTATTATATAAAGCCTTGGATAGGGGCATTGGATTTAAATAGATTATGGCCTGTGTTGAGGTCTTCTTAATAATGTTACTCTTTGCCAAGTCAAGTTCAGAATAAAAAATTAATTAAAAACACTGATACTGATACTCATTAAATTGGCATTGACAATCACTAAATTGCACATATTCCTTCACCCACCCAGAGAAATCAATAATATTAATATACCTCAAAAAGAACAAAGAAGAAGGGAAAGGATGCATTTGCATACAATATAGTATTGCTTTCTATTTGATACAGAAAAATAGAAGCTAAGTGGATCCCAATTGTTCAATAGCTTTACAAATTGTGGTATGTTCTCAAGTTAACAATGTAATACAATAGAAACTAATTATAACATAAATATAATTATAACATTAGATATGAATGTTATCTGAATTATTTTAGCCTTCTGCTGTGGTGTGGGTTTGGATCTATAATGTTTGTAGGCTTCTTGGATACTTCTGTCACCTTGCTTCCTATTATGCTTTGAGTTTGGCCTTGTTGTGCCGTCCACCTACCCTAGTATATTTACTTTCAGAGCCTCCATGGTTTGTGGTAGTTTTCTTATAAAATCCTAAATTATTTGGAAGCAAGTGTACCCTTTTCTCATTGTTATTGCTCTTTGTGCGATTTTAAAGCTCTTCTAGCAGTCTACTTGTATCTTAACTGAAAGTTGACAGTGTATAGATAGTAACATTGGTACTTAAGGTTGTGAGATGTAGTCAATACATAGAATGCATCTATGAATGAATCTTTTTTCAAGAACCTGAGGAAGTAATGAAACTCTAGGGTAGTAGCATTATATGTTGGTACATTCATTTGAAGAAATCTATGATCATAGTGAAAAGTTATTTGGATAAAGGTAAATGAAAGGAAGATAGAACTGACTTTGGGCATTGAAATTTACTGGATTCTACCTTTAGCAAAATTAGATTAGGAGTCTGGGCAGCAGATTATTTGATTGCCACAGAATCACGATATAAGCGAACAGCATGGTATAGAGCAGAAGCATCACACCTATAGCCCACAATCCTCTCAAGTCTGATTCAAACAAAATTAAAATGTAATTGAGAAATATTTATCAAATAAATAAAGATACAACATGTGATTTTCTAGATGATTTCCTTAAATGTGGTTTAGTGTCCCTTCTCCCCTCCCCCCATCAATTTGAGTTGACACCATTGGAATAGAATTTCCATATAGTTAGGAAGATAGACTGGAGAATAATGAAGTCATAGTTGTTTTTCCAAGGAAAATGGAGGTTGTCACAAGTACCTTCTACTCGAAGGGAGAGTCCCCAGGGATAAAGGAAATTATAAGGTGATTAGTCCAGGAGTGGAATGAACTTTCAGGGTGAAGAGGTTTCTTTGGCATGGTATAGAAAATGCAGGTTAAAGTTACTAGTAGAAACCAAAAAGAGTCCTGAATTTGGATTTAGTCAAATTATTTAAAATCTCTGTGACCCAGTTTTATCATCTATAAAATTGAGATAACACTTAAAATTACATGTTTCATAGGATTTAGTGGATGAAAATACTTTTTAAAATGGCATAGATGTGCCACTTGCCATTAATAATATAAATCTGTTTTGTATTATTTCCTTATTTGATGATAGGCAATACCGCTGTGACAACAGCTATCTTCCAGCTATGAGGTATAGTGAATAGAACACTGTGTGTGCAGTTATGAAGATCTGAATTAGAATCCAGTCTGAAAAGTAGGCCAATCACTAAACCCCTATTTTTGTCAGTTTATCTGTAAATTGGGGGGCCTTAGAGAAAGAAAGGGAGAATCATGTCAATATATTTGCCATGAAAACCCAATGCACAAGTCCATGGTATCAGAATGAGTTAGACATGACTAAAAGACTGAATAATAATTCATGTCTTTAGTCATTTATTTTTTTTCCTATAAAATTGGATAAATTTATAGGCTATATAGTTCTAAAATTTTTGTTTTCTAGCTTTTTATCATCCTTCTTTCTTGTTTAGTATAGGGTCAGATCACAGAGTTGTAATAATTTTCACCACTTAAGGATTTAGTAGTAAATCTTTTTGGACATTTTGTATCTCTTTTCCCTCATCTAGGATTTTTACTCGGAATCTCAGAATTTGGTCCTCTCTTGGTCTCTATAGACTCAGTAATGGAACATTCAGTTTTGCCTTGCAAGTATTGAGACTAAATAGATAGCTAAGAAAATGTGAAACAGAATGAATTTACCCCTGAGTCCTTCAACAAGCAAGATAATTCCTCCTTTCTCTGGGGTTTTCTACTTCCCAGGGAAGGCATTGTCCTTGAGGTGTATACAGATTCCTTGTCCTCCAGAGGTCTCATTATCCTCATTATCCATAATTTCTTCAACTTTGATTTTCTGTATCAATTATCCTAACATTTCCCCTCATCATTCCATAGTATATAATACACATTTTACTAATCAATGCTAATTAATTGTGCTAGTATAGAGACTGAAATTACTCTAGGTTGTGGTCCAGATGTTTCATTATTTTTAATCACTCCCTTTTTCAACCTCCAACAAACAAACAACCTTTGTTTGTAATTTCAGAAACATTAATGAACATTCTACAAGTATTCTTGTCTTGTCTTTGTAGTAAAATGAAAGAAAAACCCATCTTGCTCATTTTTCTAATTATCAGTTCCTAAATGAGATTGGCTTCCTTTCTTTATGATCAGCCCAGGAAAACCTCCCTCCATAAAGTAATTAGGGTGGTAGCTGGACAAAGACAAAGAAAAGAGGCTCTTAACTGATTAATATTGCCTCAATTAAAACTATGATTCACTTCAGGGTAGAGGCTCTCTTTCCTTGAGTCAAATGAAATAGTCATAAAAGAACTAAAGGAATTAAGGAAAATGGTTTTCCAACACTGTGACTACTTTTCTTGATAAATGATTTAAAATGTCAACTTTGACCCTGAGTATATAATTTTATATTACCATATAATGAAATTTCATTTTTTAAAATAATAATAATACTGTAAATACGACTTTTAAAAGTCTTTCCTCAAGATGTTTAAGTGCATGAGAGGAGTCTTTATTGGCATTTCTCTTTTTTAGAAAACCAATGCCTGGCCTAACATAATGAGAAACTAATTCAATTCTTTTGGTGTGCTTGTACCTACAAGGTGAGATAAAATATCACTTGTTTTCCACCTTGGGCATATCACTTAATCTTTACAAGCATCTGTTTGCTAGTAGTTAAAAATAAGGGCAAACACAATACCTACTTCACAGTGTGCTTGTGACTATCCAATGAGATTATTTATGTAAAGCATTTTGCAAAATTTAAAATACTATCTAAAAGTTCATTATTATTATTATTAAATCTTGTTTAAACAGAATCTTCAGTGGTTTTTCCTAGAATAGCTCCCATACCCTTTTCTGTCTTTGCCTAGGCCAACTATTGTAAGATCTCATTTACTCAAGAACCACTTTGCCAGAAAGTAATTCCATTGATCAGTTATATCTAAAAACATTTCATTATAGTATTTAGAAAGACACTTAGCTGTGTGCTCTGGGGCATCATGAAGATGGATAGCAAATAAACATTGACTTGCTGGGGAATGTAGAGAGGGTAAATGGAAGAAGTCATTTCTATTATACTCATCTGTCTGAGAGCTTGAATGGGTAGACAGTGGGTTAGGGAAGTAGCTGGACTGGACAATGGGAACTGGAGGAGAACCGAGTGAAATGCTATAAAGAAGCATTATAGATTCTGACAAAAATGGAGGAAAGACTTTTATCTGTGTGTGTGTACATATTTGTATGTGCATGCATGCATTTGCCCTATTGAACATGTGTATGGATTGGTATATATGTATGTACCCTTGAGAGTGTATTTGTATATGTTTTTACCTCTTTGAGAAAATTGAAAATGTTAAGATTAAACTGATTAGGAAGAAAATTTGCCCAGGGTTTCAGAATGTTGAATACTTTTTCTTTTAACATTTGGCATCCTGAGTTTTTAAAATTTTCTCTTTTGAATTAATATATTTTATCTAAAATATATTTAAAATATTTTAAAATTTGTGTATCACTTACTGCTTTGTGAGAATTGTAATTCTTTTTAGTAATTCCTTAAAGGCTTGTATGACTTGCTTGCTCTGCAATGCATAAATAAAGGGCTTCATCACTAGGGCATCAGTGGTTGTGAGAAATGACATAGTCTTGTTCAAATCCACATTTTCATTTCCTGAAGATTTGATGTACATGAAAATTCAGCTGCTATATGAGATGGGGACAACAATCATGTGGGAGGAACAAGTGGAAAGGTCTTCTGCCTTTGCTGGGCAGAGGGGAAATCTCAAAATATTTCTGATAATGGAAGCATAAGACAAAACCATTAAGAGTAATGTTATTATGAATGTTAGAATTACATTGATCAAAGTCAACTTCTCTATGAACTATGTGTCTGTGCATGAAATCTCTAGCAGAGGAAATAAATCATTGCCAAAATGATCAATCACATTGGAATCACAGAAGTCCAACTGGAAACTCAAGCTAAGATGTGGGAGGATGATGACAAAGAACTAAGTTGTTCCTAATCATTGTGTAATGCAGGGGTTTGCGGATGGCTACATTAGAACATGGTGGCCAAAAGAAAGAACTCTGCTACCCCCCAAAAGATGACAAAAATATTTGAGTGAAGCAAGCATCATGGGAAATATATCAACTGTCTCCAGATTATATATTATATACATACTTGGGAACACAGGCTGTAGTTAATGAAACTTCTAAGAAGGAGAATTGCATGGGAGTTTTCAGGTGGATATTGCACAAGATGAGTGATGATATTCGGATTTCCAATTAAACTCAATATATAGTTTAGAGGAAAAAAATAGAAAAACCAATACTTGCAAGCTGTGAGTCATCTGTCAGTCCCTTCAGGATTAGAAATGTAATTTAAGTGTTATTTCTCATTCCTGACTTCTGATGATCATACACAGAAAATAGAGAGAGGAAGAATTTGGATCTGGGGAAGAGGCTGCAAAGAAATAAGGAGAGCAATGGATATTAGTGAGAAAAGGGAGGCAAATAACTTACATTTTTCCCAAAATCTTTACCTTATTTTTCTCACTCAAATATGGTCTCTTATTTTTGTTTTTTTTGTTTTTTTCAAGGCAGTGGGGTTAAGTGGCTTGCCCAAGCTCACACAGTTAAATAATTATTAAGTGTCTGATGTAGAATTTGAACTCAAGTCCTGTTGACTCCAGGGCCACTGCTCTATCCACTGTACCACCTTTTTGCCCCTACCACCTAGCTACCCCACTTGTTAAAGTCTTTCACAACCATCCTTTGTCAAATTCTATAGCACTGGACATGGAGTCAGAAGCTCTAGTTTTATGTCCTGTTAGTGGTATATGATCAGGTGGAAGTCTCTAATGTTCTCAGAATCCAATCTTCCTTTTATGTTGAATGGGGGTTCTCATACTTGAAGCACTTACTGACTAGGCTGTTTGCAAACAAAGCTCTTTTAAATTAAAATTGTGTCTTAAAATGATTCTAATGATTATTCCATGATAATTGGTACTCCTTCCTCTGCTTTCAATAACATGACTTTGCTTTTCTATATATACATATATATATATATATATATATATATATATATATATATATATATGCTTCCTCATATGTAGTGTTTTTTTTTAGTTGTTTTTTTCCAAGTGACCTCCTCAAGGCAGAATTAGATACATCTGCCCTCAGAAGATTAAGCAGGGCTGGCTAAAAACAATATGGCAGAGAAGATGAAGATTCTCTTATTTCCCTTTTCAAGGATTGTTTGGTATTCTTTATGCTTCCAACACCTTTAGTTACCCAAAGTACTGAGCATTTACTCTTTCTGTCCAAGACCTCAAGATCCTGGCTATATTTCTCTATTCAGTTTCTCCTGACAAAATTTTTGGAGTCTGAATCTTACTCCCCAGTGACCTGCTCTCTGGCAGACCATATCTGAAAAGACTTCCATGAGGAAACACAAGACATGCTTTCCAATCTAGTCTTTTCTCCTTAAAAGATAAGGTATCCTATTGGAGTTATTTATCCCTCAGGTATTTAGATACTTTGTTCCTTAAATGGGATGATAAATATCTAGAAGTTCCCTATTTTTTAAACTATAAAGTCTTTAATCCTTTAACTCTAAAGTTTGAATGGTTGATAACGGTTTTTTTCCAAGGAATATTTTTAACTTGTGTATAACTTATTACTTTTATGGGAAGTATATCAATTCTTATCTTCATAGGGTTGTGTGGTAAGCACTTTTACAAAATTATAAAAATTTTCTCATAAAGTTTCCAGTTCCTGTTACCTAACTCACTTGTTAGTTATCTTTCCTTCCTTCTTTGTCTCTCTGTCTCTATCTGTCTCTGTCGCTGTCTGTATACCAAATTATTTTAAGGCAGAAAATTTATAATTGGCCTGTCTTTCTGTGGAATTGACTAATAAGCTCTTAAGCAAGTATCCCTGACTGTTAATTTGTCAGCAAATAGTAGCATTGCCTGCATTGTGAACAAACATAGGAATCCCTTCTCAGAGTAACATTTTAAGTGTGCAAAATAAAATCCATACAGGTACAAAAGAAATCAATTATATTGAAATATGGGGGCAGCTAAGGTGGCGCAGTGTATAGAACACTGGCCGTGGAGTCAGGAGAACCTGAGTTCAAATCCAGCCTAAGACACTTAATAATTACCTTACTGTGTGGCCTTGAGCAAACCACTTAACACCATTGCAAAAGAAATAAAAAATATGGATATAAAATATTTTAAAAAAACATTTGTAGACAGAAACTTATGAACTACTATGTTAACATGTTAATCTTCTCAAGGATGCATTATTTTATAAAAAGGATAATTGGCATGAAATGAACTTCAAATCAGTTGTAGAATTTCTGTAAATGAGCACCCTAGGGTTGATTGTTAATGGTACCTTTTCTAAGAGGTATTTTTCTCCTCCCTGCAGATCAGAGGGGGATAGACATAATCTAGTCTCACCAAAGTTGGCTCCATCATTGTATATTACAATGAGATTATAAAGTTTATATATCTTGTTATTATAAAAAGGAGCAATATCTCAGAAATGATTTCTGATTCTCTGCAATTTCATACATTTTTGATGTCTGAAGTGGATGTCCGCTGGGTTTTTGTAGAAGGGGAAATTGTCAAACAAATATAGTCTTCATGAAGATAAAATGGGAAGATATGTGATTTAAAAACCTTTCCATGTTTTTATTTTAGACATTGCTTCAGAGATAGCATCAATGACCAGAATAACTCCAAATATCCTTGATATGACTCAAAGATGGATAATAGAATGAGAAAATGATAGGAGCATAGTAAAACTATTACCTAGTAGTTCACGATATCCCTTGGAATGTTTAGCCTATGAATTTAGTCTATAGCACATTTGCATTGTGCTCCTAAGAAACTCATCTAGACTTGAATTTCAATTATTACTTGTGATTTCTGGGACCTTGATCTCTCTAAGTTTCAGTGTCTTCACCTGTAAATAGAAAGTTGGATTGGATGATCATTAATGTTTGCTGTAATTTTACTTCAAAAATAATTCTATGGATATTTTTTATCACATTCTAGTCCCTAGGAATCTATATCCACAGACAGTTCTGTGACTGATTCTCATATCCTATACCGCTTAAAGCTGCTGGGCCATCCTTCAGTCCCCTAATTCATAATAAAATTATTTTGCATTAGAGATCTGATCTCATGTTAAATGTTAGAAATCTTACCCTTCAGCTAAAAAAAATCAGGGACCCTGGCAATGGAAGACAATGTTCTGACTTAATTCTGTGTACTTCAAAGGAAAAGGACTGACATCTGGGCAAGAAAAAATTTTTTTCTCTCCTAAATTTTCTTTGACCAATTCACAGAAGGTGTTTGGGGAAATCAAATGAGAGAAGAAATAAAAGATTCCATGGTTATTGAACTTGAAAATTATTAATGAATCTAAGATATAATTAGCATTGAATTAAAAAAAAAAACACCCACCAAAAAGCAGCTATGGAACCTCATTCCACAGAGGCAGAAAGTTGTCATTCCAGCTTCAGACAGAATTCCCATAATGGTCCTGCTGCAGATGGGTAGTCCACTGCCATATCCTGATCATTCCCATTTCATCAAAAACAGACATGTTAAACATAAAACTGGGAATAATTAACAAAATTAATAAAATATAGATATATTATGAAACAAAGTCAATATGCTAAATCATTGATTATAGGTTAGCGCATCCCTTTTGTTCTTGAGTTTGATGTAAGGAATCATTTTGATATTTCATTCAGGTGACAATTTCTTTTTTTCTGTTTTAGGTTTCTTTCTCTTATGTTTAATTCTATGGTGCCACATCTATATTTCAATGAATTTTTAATCACATACCTTAGTCATTCCTTCCACCAGTGCAACCTATGCATCTTCTAGGACTTCATATTCTATGGGGATCTTCTCCAATGGGCTTCAATAGGTATCCCGAGGATGAATGTGTTTCTAAAAATATTCAAAATTAGGCACCACCCCCACCTCCTGTCTCCAGTATTTTTTGTTGATGAGTTGGTTTTCTGTCTTGTGTCATTCTTCATGACTCCTTTGAGGTTTTCTTGGCAAAATTACTAGAGTAGTTTGCAATTTCTTTTTCAGTTCATTTTGCCAATGAAACAGAGTAAAGTGACTTGCCCAGGGTCACATACCTAGCCAATTTCTAAGACCATATTTGAACTCAGAAACATGAGCCTTCCTAATTCCAGGTATCCTACTCTATCCATTGTACCACCTAACTGATGAGAGAGAGTGAGAGGGCAAGCAAGAGAGAGCAGGCAGTGAGCAGGCAGCCATGGGGCTTGATTTAACCAGGCCACATGGTGAGGTTCAGAGCTCCACATGGATTAGGGAAGAGTCAGAGAAAGCTCCTTCAGATACAAACAACAGTGCAGAAGATTTAACAGCATCTAAGATCACTGATTCTGTTTCTACCACATTCATAGTTCTCTACATCATTTCTCTGAATCATTTGTTCTAAACATTTTCAATGCTCTGTAACTGGAATGTTGTCTCTCTAGCTACTGAGTTGCCTAATTATCAACCAAAATCTTGTCATTTATTTGAAATCTTCCTCCATTTTATTAATTGTAGTTCTTTTTTCCCCATTTCCCAGTAAACTTGTAAATCATAGATTTGTATTTCCTGTTAATCTTATATATCATAAACTTTGTAAATATTTGTATGTTTTCTTCCCACTAGAGTGTAGCAAGTTCCTTGAGGCAGAGATAGCCTTCTGCTTCCTTTTGTATTTCCATTCTTAGCCCAGTGCCTGGCACATGTTATTGTTTAATTGTTAGGTATTAAAGGTTTATTTTATAGCCTGCATGGATTATTGATTTAGGGGTTCGGTTATGCTCCTAGAAAATGAACTATACTTGTTATGAAACGAGTAAAAAACAAAATTTATTTTCTAAAGGGGGGGAATGCAATCTCCCTTGTCACTACAGTGATATTAAAAAAAACCCAGCAAACTAAATCACTATAAATTTTTTGACAATAGTAAGAGACAGCAAGCTAAATGAGGATATATAATTTTTTTTGATTTTTTTTTTTTGGCAAAGCATTGGGGTTGTGACTTGCCCAAGGTCACTCACACTGCTAGTCAATTATTAAGTGTCTGAGGTCAGATTTAAACTCAGGTCCTCCTGACTCCAGGGCTGGTTCTCTATCCATTGTACCACCTAGCTGCCCCCAAATATGTAATATAAATGAGAATATAAACATCTCATGAGCTTAAAGAAAACATCCAACTTGAAGATCTAGTTGGGGAATCCTGGAGAGCAGCTTTAATTGTCCTGGCTGGAAAAGTTCCTCACAGCGTCCTCTGTATGTATTGGATTCCAAAGTTCCCAGTGTGAGCCTTAAGTAGACCCTCCATAGAAAGTTGGCAATATGCCAATGGTAAAAGAAAGTGCTATGATTTCTTATGATAGCAGCTCATTCTGTTGTTTACTAAACAAGCAAGTGTCCTTGGAGCTAGCCAGATTTTTTGGACACCTACTGATTTGGGGGCTGACCATCACCCAAGATATGGATTGTTTTTCTTTGCGCAAGGAGGTCATTCAGGGGAAATCCTTGCTGCTGGTGGGGGGGGGATTATTTGGGGGACTTTCTTTATTAGTCCTTTATAGCCTGCATTTTTATTGAAGAATACTAATTGGTTGCTGATTCTCAGTGACAGTACAAATATATTTTTAATTTCATCAGCAGACATTATATTATCTTTTCTTGACCTATTTTTGTGCTTTTAATCTCTTTCTCTTGTCACTTTACTATTGCTAACATTTATAGAACTATATAAAAAAAAGTAGGGGGGAGAATGAATATTCATGTTTCATTACTATATTTACTGATAAAATTTCTAGTATCTGAATTGCATATGATTCAGAGTTTAGCTTTTAGATGTTTTCTGATGTTTAAAATATCCCTCTTTCCTTTTGGTTTTAGGGATTTTTTTAGGACAAATGAATATTATCTTTGTCAAAGAATTTTTTACATCATCTGATAGAGACATTTTGTTTTCACTATGATTATTTTGATTTTCCCCCTAATGTTCCACTATTCTTGAACCTCTGACAGAAATTTATAAGTTATTTCTTGGAAAAGTTACTGTAGACAATGCCAGAATTTTATTCAAAATTTTTGCATCAATTTTCTTTGATCATGTAGATCAATAGTTTTCTGTTGCTTGGTCTCTAATAGGTTTAGGTATTAGGACTATAATTGTCTCATAAAAGCCATCTGTTATATTCCTTTGCATCTCAGTTTTTAAGTTAATTTTTTTTTGTAGTATGGGTACTAATTTATTTTTAAAAACTTGATAAAATTTCCTTCCAAATCTATAAGGACAACATTTTTTCACCTTTCCCTCCCTTTATTATATATCCTATTTAATTTTATTAATGTTGATTATTTGATCCTGGCATTTAGGTTTCTATAAGTTTGGGAATTTTGCACATTTGAAGACATTCCTCTCCTTTAGTGTTCTCACATTTGCTGGCCATATAATTATGTAGAATGGGTTCTGAAAATTCTTTTTATTTCTTCTCTTGATTTTCTTCCCTTTTCTTTGCAATCACGTTGGTTAAAATGTTTTATTTTTAAATTTTATTCCTTCTTAAAGAATTAGCATTTAGTCTTACTTTTCATTTTGATAATTTTTTCTACTTGATCTATTTTTCTCCTTTTATACTTATTTGTTTTACATTAAAAATACAGATTCACTCTATCAATACTCTATTTTTCTGTTTTTTAATATATTTGTAGAAATAAAAAATTTCCCCTTACAACTATTTTAGCTATAGCTTAGAAATTTGGGTTTGCTGTTTCATAATTTTCATTTTATTTCTTATATTTACTATTTCAGTGGGGTTTTCCCCCCACTAATTATTTAGGATTTCATTATTTAGTCATCATTTTTATCTGTCTTTGGTTTGTGTTCTTTGAAATGCTCTGTGAAGATTAACCTTTTACAAGGCTCTATTTGACAAAAATGACTTTAAGATTTTATTTATTACCTATATATATATCAGGAAGTTGCAATGCACCCAGGAAATTGATAACTTGGTCAGCTACCTGGCAATTAATTTCTGTCAATTTCTTAAGATTTTCTAAGAAAATAACAAGGTAAACTGAAAAAAAAACCAAATAGTTTAATTTCCATTTTACTGTTTTTATAACTTTATTTTGTTTCTTATTCTATTTCTGAAATTTCAAGTGATAATGCAAAAACAATGAATTACTTATTTGTTCTTTAATTAGAAAATTTTATAACTTATCCATATTTAAAAGTATTTTCCTTTGCTTTTAGATAAAATTTTTATTTTACATATTAAAAAGATAATTCTATGCATATTTTCATAGAGAGAGAGACATAAAAGGAGAAAGAAGAACCCACTCACACTGATTCCGTTGCAACCTATTGAGGTTAAATGTGAAGTACAGAGAATACCTGATGCAAATAATCCAATGAAACTACTTCTCAACCATTTGTAAATCTCCTATCCATCTTTATTGCATAGTATTGCCATTTATAAGAAGGAATGGAATTACCTTCTCCATGCTTTATTCACATCTATGTGTATGCTGACACTTTTTTTTTTTTAAAAAAAGGTCTTCTCTCCAACCTTCCTGGGAAGGGCCCTATAGAGTTGAGTTTAACAATTTTTTTCATCACCAGTCTGAGGTGGGGGTAAATTTGCAGTACTAAGTGCTCAGTTTCTTCATTGGGGAAAAATGGCAATCTCAGATCAATGAAAAATAATGTATATTTTATATTCCTCAAAAATATGCCTAATATTGCTACCAATGAGACCAAAATCATGAGCAATTTGCAATCTTGCAATAGTTTGAATTATTTTCTAAAAGAGTTAGACTAACACCTCCATCAACATGTATTACTTCATCTATCTTCCTATAGTCCCTTCCATAATGACTATTTACTCTCTCTGATGATAGTCAATGAACCCCATGTTTCTGCATATTTAAAAGGGAGAATGATTTCAGAAGGTCAATATTCATTACCATTTAGGGTTTCTTTAGATAAACTTATTGATTGTGTGTGTGTGTGTGTGTGTGTGTGTGTGTGTGTGTGTGTGTGTATATATATATATATATATATATATATATATATATATATATATATTAATGTGGGTTCTAGACAAAGCTGAGAGAATTTTATAGTGTCCAGAATTATTATGTTTCTGCTTTATAAAGAACTGATCAAAGAATGCATGTGGGGGTGGCAGGTAAGGAAACCAATGAAAATTACTTGCACTGTTCTCATCTGGCTGGGGGATCAAATTCCATGTTTCTTAATTGACAAATTTCTTGAGAATAAAACATATTTTGTGAATTTTATTAGTAATCTGGATTTATAAGCTTTTTAACTTTGCCAAAATAAAGGATACTGCATGGAACTTTGATCTTTTCTCTAGACTAAAATTTTCAGGGGATTAATATCACTATCATTAATAGCTATACCAAATATCCTTGGATTCTTTTTAAATCCCTGTTGTGAAGGGACTGGTAGAGAGAGGTAAGGATCTTCTGATCAGTTTTTTAGTGGTTACAAATAGATATGGCCAGAAGAATCAATTCCATTCAGTCACCTGAAGTGTAAGGCAGCAATCATATTTGCTTTCACAATAACATCTTCTAGGTAACACCAACTTAAGTAAGAGGGTGGTATTGCTTATGGATGGTACTTTGAGTATTTTGACTCTTCTATATTAGATTAAATATTGTGAGAAATTAGCAGCTTTCATTAACTTCATAGAACCAAACAAAGATTAAAAATGGTTGTACCCTGTCCCAGACATTTCCTGAACCTGAAATCTACTTTTCACATCAGGTTTCCATTTGATCTTCCCATTGAAATTCTGACTGAAGTTCAACATCAACTTCAGATGTCATCTTCTCCCTGAAACTTTCCATAATCTTTACACATGTGAAAACAAACTCATATATCAATAGTATGTTGTTCTTCTTCTGTGACTTTGTCCTTTTAAAATTTGCATCAATAGCATAAGCCTAGATTTTCTGTTCAACTGGATGTTAAGGACCTTCTCCATGTTTTTTATCCTCATACCATCTATAGCATGCAGAATAATAATTTTTTATGTGGCAGATATATAGTACATCTTTTTGTTATTGAATGGATCAATAGGAGAAAAAAGTAAGACTATTTTCTAATCAAGGATGTCAAAAAACAGGCAAGGTCAACAACATTCAGGTGCTGGGTACAGTCTAATTATAACAAGTTCTTAGAGGGATGTATTGGATTTATGTGGACCATGATCTATATTGATGGTTTTATAATAATGTTCTTCTTTTCCAAGATTTATTAAGTTCAGAATAAAAAATAGTTAAAAATAATTTGGAACTGTGCTGTAAAGGACACCAAATTTCCCATATTCTTTCAGCACTAATAGGTATTTACTTCAAAGAAATCAAAATGGAAGGGAGAAGATCCATAGGAACATAATATTTATATCATTACTTTCTACTGATGCAAAGAGATGGAAATTAAGTGGACTCATCAGTTGGTAAATGATTTTTACAAATTATTCTATGTGCACAAGTTCACTATGAAATATAACAGAAATTTATAATATGATAAGAAATAAATGCTGTCTGAATTTTGCTGTAGACTTCTAATCTGTTGTGATGTGGAATTGGTTTACCTTGGCTCTGGGTTATTCATAGTCATTTTGGACACTGATGTCACCTTTCTGTTGTGACTATGTTTAGATTGATGCCATGCTATGCCATCCATCTCCCTGACATATTTACTCTCGGAGCCTCTATAGGTGTGTGTAGTTTTATGTGAAGTCCATACAACTTATTATGGAGACACTTGAACTCATTTCCCTTTGTTCTTCTCTGTGATGTAATTTTCAGACCTCCTCTGTCAGCTTACTTCTATCTTGGCTGAAAGTTGACAATTTGTGGGTGGTAATATTAGTATTTCTTTAAGGTTGTGGGATATAGTCCATAAATACATTAGGTCTCTGGGCATTTTTAAAGAGTCAGAGAAAGTAACAAGAGTCTACATAATTAGCATTATATATTAGAAAGGTGTGCTCATGTGTGGAAATCTATGATCATAGTGAAATATAATTACAAGCAAAAAAGAAAAACAGCCTATCCTCTCTAGGATCTTACATTCTAAAAGGCATCTGAGATTGCAAGAGGGGAATAAAGATGTCCAATGGAAGAACATGCTATAGAAGATAGATGTCAAGCAATCACCTACAGTCCACAACACTCCCAAGTCTTACTCAACCTGATTAAATTGTAATTGAGAAATACTTAAAAATAAGTAAAAATACAATGCAATAGATAATATTAATGTGATTTTTCTAGATATCCTTAAGTGAGATTTAGTGACTCCCTTATCTATTTTACTTTGGCATCACTGGTATGGAAATTTCAGAGACTCAAGAATGTAGACTGGAGAGGAATGAAGGCATGGTTGACCCTAAAATGGACCAACTAATCAAAGGGAGAAGCCTCAGGGATAAAGGGGACTTCTCTTGTGAGAAGTAGTCCAGGAGCACAATGAACTTCCAGGGAAATGAGGGTTCTTTGTCATGGTAGAAAAAGTCCTATTTAGTGTTAGAAGTAAACACTGGAAAGAATTCTGAATTTGAATGTAATCAAATGATTCAAAATCTTTGAGCCCAAATTTCTTCATCTGTAAAATTTGGATAACCCTTCAAATTGCATGCTTTACAGGGATTTGGGGGTAGAAAATATTTTTTAAAGTGGTGTATATATGTGTGTGTGTGTGTGTGTGTGTGTATATATATACACACACACACATATATACACATATATGTATATATATACACACACATATATGCTACTTTTTATTAACATATACATATATATACATATATATACATATATATATATATATATATATATATATATATATATATAATTATTCCCTTAATAAGGATAGTGAACACCACTGTGACAACTATCTTCTTCCCCTACAATGATATGGTAAGTAGAGCAATGGACCTAGAGTCATAAATGTCTGAGTTCAAAACTAATCCCTGAGACTAGGGCAGTCACTAAACCTCTTTTCTGCATTAGTTTCTTATCTATAAAATGGGGACACCCAGGAGAAGGAAATGACAAACCATTCCAATGTCTTTTCCAAGAAAACCCCATGGACAAATCTATGAGATCAAATTGTTAGACATGACTAAAAGACTGAAAAGCAATTCTTTAGTTATAGATTATTTCCCAATGAAATTGTATAAATTTAATTTTTCTTTATATGGTTCTAACATTTATGGTTTAAAACTTTTCATCACCCTCCCAATTTATTGGATATGGGATAAGAGAACAGAGTAGTAATCATTTTCATCACTGGGACAGCTAGTTGGTGTAGTAGGTAGAATACAGATCATTGAATCAGGAGGATCTGAGTTCAAATCCATGACAACTGATATTTATGAGTTGTGTGACCTTGGGCAAGTCATTTAATCCTACTGCCCAAACAAAAAGAAATCATCACTTCATTGGATATTTCATATATCTTTTCTTCTATTTAAGAAATTCCACTAAGAATATCAGAATTTAGTTCCATTAAAAGCTGAACATTTACTGCTTTGTGAGAACTGCAATCTTTTTAAGTCCTTAAAGGCTTGTATGACTTGTTTGTTCCTCAGTGCATAAATAAAGGGATTCATCAATGGTACAACAGAGGTCATGACAACTGATACTGCCTTGTTCAAATCCACATTTTCATTTCCAGAAGATTTGATGTACATGAAGATACAGCTGCCATATATGAGATGGAGATAACAATCATGTGGGAGGAACAAGTGGAAAAGGCCTTCTGTCTTTGCTGGGCAGAGAGGAATCTCAGTATAGTTCTGACAATGGAGGCATAAGACAAAACCAATAAGAATAATGTAATAATGAGTGTTAAAATAGCATCAATCAAAGTTATCTTCTGTATTAGCTGTGCACTGGTGCATGAAATCTCTAGCACAGGAAATGCATCACAAGCAACATGATCAATGGCATTGGAATCACAGAAGTCCAACTGGAGGCCCAAGCTAAGAGGTGGGAGGATGATGACCAGCCCAGTCAGCCAAGAACTCAGCGAGAGCCTATTGCAGATCTTGTTGTTCATGGTAGTTGTGTAATTCAATGTTTTGTAAATAGCTGCTTTAGCCATCAAAGGACATTGTAATTTGAAGAAAGAATTCAGCTGCTCCAAGAAATATGACCAAAAAAATATTTGGGCAAAGCAAGCATTACGGGAAATGGTATTTCCCTAGTTGATATGCTGTAGAGGTAGCTGGGAACACAGACAGTGGTATATGAGATTTCTAACAAGGAAAAATTTCTGAGAAAAAAAATATATGGGAGTTTTCAGGTGAACATCTACCAAGGTGAGGGTGATGGTAGTCAGGTTCCCAATTAAACTCAATATATAGTTTAGAGGGGAAAAAAAGATAAAAATCAACATCTGTAGCTGTGGATCATCTGTCAGTCCACACAGGATGAATAATTGCTGTGTGGTTTCTCATTACTGACTTCTGAATTTTGATGAACCTGCACAGAAAATAGGGAGGAAGAATTTGGATCTGGGGAAGAGGTTTTAGAGAAAATAAGATCAATGGAATTCAGTGGGATTCCAACATTTCTACCTAAAATATTGACTTCAATGTAATTTATTAAATAAATATAATTTTCTCTCTCAAATGTCCTTTTATTGAAATCTTTCACATACATCCTTTCCTTAGGCACAATTCATAGTAGTGGACATGGAGTGAGGAGACTGGCTTTTATATTGTGTTTGTTACTGGAATGTGATCAGGTAGAAATCTCTCAGTTTCTCAGAACTCAGTCTTCTTTTAGGTTGAATGGAAGTTCTCATAACTGCAGCACTTACTGCCTGGGATGATGCAAACTACTTTTTCAGTTTTTAAATGTGAGTTATGCCAGTTCTAATGATAATTCTGAGATAATTGTATTCCTTCTTCTGTTCCCCATACTTTTTCCTAGCAGTTCTTGTCATCCCCTGGAATGCTTAGTCTATGCATCAAATCTATCAACACATTTGCATTGCACTTCTAATTTCATCTAGACTTGAATTTTAATTATTACTTGTGATTTCTGGGATTTTGAACTCTCTAAGTCTCAATGTCTTCACCTATAAACAAGAAAGTTGGATTGGATGATCATCAATGTTTGTTGCAGCTTTACTTCAAAGATCATAAGACTATAGACATTTTTGGTTACATTCTGGTCCCCAGGAATCTTCCATCCACAGGCAGCTCTGTGACTGATTCTCATATCCTAGACCATTTATAGACCATTTAGTGCTTTGGGATCATCCTCCTGTTTCCTAAATAATCATAAAATGATTTTGTATCAGAGATCTGATCTCATGTTAAATGTCAGAAATCTTGCCCTGCAGCTAAAAAAGAATCAGGGACCCAGTAAAGTGAAAGTAATATTCAATATTAATTCTGTCTACTTCAAAGGAAAAGGACTGACATATCTGGGCAAGGAAGATGTCTTTTTCTTCATAAATTTTCTTTTCTCAATCTGCTGAATGTGTTTGGAGAAATCAAGTGAGAGAATAAACAAAAGGTTCCTTAGGGATTGAGGATGAAATTTACTGATGAACCTACCATGTAATCACCATTAACTTATTTTTGTATATTTTTACTTTTGTACAAATGATGTTTTTTATACATTACTAAAATATTCTTGTTTAAGAGTAAACATAATACTCCCTCCCCCCAAAAAATGTAGACCCGCATTAGCAGCAAAAAAGGAAAGAGAAAAAATAAAAATAAATAATACAAAATGTGCTTCAGTCTGTCTTACAAAACTACCAGCTCTGTCATGGGTAGATCACATTATTTATGATAAATCCATCACAAAAGCTAATTCCATATATTTTCCACCTTTGCCATTTCTGATCTCAACTCCCTCCATTCATACTTCCCCACTACCATATATTATATTTTCTCTCTGCTTTTTGTCCCTCTTCATAAATGTGCTGTAGGGTAGCTGAGTGGCACAGCAGATTGATCACCAGCCCTGTTAGCCAAGAGGTCCCAAGCCCACATATCACCCCTAAGGCTTGGCAACCACCCAGGCCTATGGTCCTGGACAGGCCATCCAATTCCAGCCCCTTGCAAGAAGTAAAAAAGAAAATGTGTTATATATGACCACTTTGCCCCATGGTGCACCCTCTCTTCCATCACTCACATCCCCCCTCCCCCTGTCCCCCTTCTCTCCTTCTTACTCTAGATGTCTATATCCAATTGAGTATATATGCTGTTTCTTCTCCATGTCATCTCTGATGAGAATGAAGGTTCCTTCATTCCCCCTAACCTTCCCCCTTCCATAGCATTGCAATAGTTCATTGCAATCAAAAAAACCTTATTGTATGAAATATCTTAGCCTATTCCACATATCCTTTCTCTTACCCTCATTATATTTCCCTTTTAGCCATTGACTCCATTTTTACAGTATATTATATCTTCAAATTCAGTTCTCTTTTGTGCTTCATCTATAAAAGCTCTTTCTACCTGTTCTATTAAATGAGAAATTTCATATGAGTATTATCAGTATTATTTTTCTATGCAGGAATACATGCAGCTCTTCATCATTATGTCCCCTCATATTTTCCCCTTTTCCTCCACTCTCTATGCTTCACCTTAGTCCTATATTTGAAGATCAAACTTTCTGTTCAGCTCTGGTTGTTTCAACAGGAAGAACTGACATTCCCTGGTTCTTTTCTCCTGGAAGAGGATATTCAGTTTTGCTAGGTAGTTGATTTTTGGTTGCATTCCAAGCTCTTTTGCCTTCCAGAATATTATATTCCAAGCCCTACAAGCCCTTAATGTAGTGGCTGCTAAGTACTGTGTAATCCTGACTGCAGCTTGATGATATTTGAATTGTGTCCTTATGGCTGCTTGTAATATTTTCTCTTTGACTTGGGAGTTCTGGAACTTGGCTATAATATTCCTCCAGTAGTTTTTTTTTTTTTTATTTTGGATCTCTTTCTGGGGGAGATTACTGGATTCTCTCAATTTCTATTTTGCCTTCTGCTTCTAGGATATTTGGGCAATTTTCCCATAGGAATTCTTTGAAAATGATGTCAAGGGGGCATCTAGGTGGCACAGTGGATAAAGCACTGGTCCTGGAGTCAGTAGTACCTGGGTTCAAATCCAGTCTCAGACACTTAATAATTACCTAGCTGTGTGGCCTTGGGCAAGCCACTTAACCCCATTTGCCTTGCAAAAAAACCTAAAAAAAACAATGTCAAGGCTCTTTTCCTGATCATGACTTTCAGGGTATCCCAATATTTTTAAAATTATCTTTCCTGAATCTGTTTTCCAGATCAGTTCCTTTGTTCAATGAGATGTTTCACAGTTTCTTCTAATTTTTCATACTTTTGGTGTTGAAGTATTGTGTCCTGACTTCTTGTAAAGTCAACAGCCTCCTTTGTCTATATTCCACATTTGAGGGATTTGTTTTCCTCAGAGAGCTTTCCTATCTCTTTTTGCATATGACCAATTCTGCTTTTTAAAGCACTCTTCTCCTCAATAACTTTTTGAACTGTACATTTGACTTACGCTGTGGGAACATAGGCTATTCTAATGGAGCGCCACTGTAAAGTCTCAGGAGCTGGCATGTCCTGAGAGATAAGGTGTGCTGGAGTCCTTGGGAGCTGGTCATTCCACCCCACAGCCCAAGTGCACAAGACACAGCTGTGTTTTTCCACCCCCCTCCCAACATACCCCCTTATCCTGTAAGGCAAGACACTGCATGTAACCCAGCTTGTATACCCCCCCATTACCTATATATGCAGTAATAAAATTGAGCCGGAGGTATAAGGCAGTAGTGGCTTGACTCCTTATTCTCAGCTCCCTTCCAGGAGGGAGGTCATCGCTGTGGACCCCAAGGTGAAGTAAGCCACAACATTATGCTGGTTTTTAAAATGTTATTTTCTTCAGCATTTTTTTGTATCTCCTTGACTAACCTGCTGATTTAGTTTTCATGTTTTTCCTGCATCTCTCTCATTTATTTTCCCAATTTTTCTTTTTATCTCCTTGACTTGATTTTCAAAATCTTTTTTGAGCTCTGTCATAGCCTGAGACCAATTTCTGTTTTTCTTGGAGTCTTTAGATGCAGGAGTTTGTACTTCCTCATGTTCAGATTGAGTATTTTGATCCTCCCTGCGATCTTAGACAATGCATTTCTAAATGGTGTTCCTCTTTTTTTCTCTGTTTATTCATTTTCCCAGCCTGTGCCTGTTTTGGGGGTTCTTCCTGAGCTTTTGAGTATTATTGGGGATATGCCCCCTTAAGGATCTCAGTGTGTGAAGCTCTGTCTTCCCTCCTGCACTGTGAATAACCACAAGTGCACCCCTCTGCCACAGGGTTGATGTAGGGGGGCTGTTCTATAGGGAGCCAAGAGTGTGATCAGATCTGAATGTAGTCAAAGCCCCAGAGTCCTGTTCCAGGTACAGGGGACAGACCTTGGAAGTCTCTCTCCACTCCCCTACTTTTGGTAGGCTGAGCACTCAAGGCTCAGTTGCCTGGGGGTCCTGCTTACAGGATCTGCCTGCTTCCTTCTCCTGGATCTGGGCTGCCACTACTACTTCTTCTGGCTGAGTGACCTGAGAGCTGGGCTTCACACACTCACTCTGGCCGAGGTCCCCCTGCTGATCTTTCAAGTTATACCTGGTGCTCCCAAGGGTTTAGGTCAGGAAACTGCGCCTGTTGCCTTGAGCCATGGCTCCCAGGCAACCTGGTGCTGCCTCCTGGAAGATGAAGTTCCTTCACTCTAGTGGGCTACCCCTCTAATGCCATGGAATGGAGCCTTTTCACTATTTTCCAGGTTACCTTGGTCTGGAGAATTGCCTCACTGGATCTTTCTGTGGGTTCTGTCTCTTGCAAATTTAGTTAGAATCATTATTTTATTAGTTTTGAAATATTATAGAGAGAGCACCTAAGACAGTCTTCTCCTGTCACCATCTTTGCTCTGTCTCGACCAGACTGTTTTTTCAATCACCATCATCTTAAAAAAAAATGCACTATAAAAGCAGTTATGGCACCTGGGTTCACAGAGCCAGGAAGATGTCAACTAAACTTCACGTAGAATGCTCATTGATAGTCCTGCAGTGGAACAGCCCAATGTCTTTTCATACTCATGCCCATATGATTAAACATAATGCTGGCAGTGCAAACCAGATTACATTATAATTTAGAAATATTTTACAAAATTAATAAGAATAAAATCAAATTAAATATAGATATATTACAAAAACAAAATCAAAATACTGTACCACTTGTATCCTTGAATACAGATTAGAGTACTTCTTTTTTTTTTTTTGAAAGATTTTATTTATTTATCTATTTATCTATCTATTTATTTATTTTAGGGGCGGGTTTTGCAAGGCAAATGGGGTTAAGTGGCTTTCCCAAGGCCACACAGCTAGGTACTTATTAAGTGTCTGAGACCAGAATTGAACCCAGGTAATCCTGACTCCAAGGCCGGTGCTTTATCCACTACACCACCTAGCTGCCCCTGAAAGATTTGATTCATTTTGAATTTTTCAATTTTTCCCCTAATTTTGCTTCCCAACCCCTACAGAAGGCAGTTTGTTAGTCTTTGCATTGTTTTCATGCTATAAATTGATCTAAGTTGAATGTGATGAGAGACAAAACATATCTTTAAGGAAGAAACATAAAGTATGAGATATAGTAGAATTATATAATAAGATTACATTGTTTTTAAAATTGAAGGTAATAGTCTTTGGTCTTTGTTCAAACTCCACAATTTTTCTCAGGATAAAGATGGCATTCTCTGTTGCAGATATCCCAAAATCGTACCTGATTGTTGCCCTGTTGCTATGAGCAATTCTACTCTCAGACTTGCCAATATGACCAGAAAGGACAATGATCAGTGTTGGAAGGGATGTGGGAAATCTGAGATACTAATACATTGCTGGTGGAGCTGAGAATTTATCCATTCTTTCTAAAGAGGAATTTGGAATTATGCCCACAAAAATTTGCATACCCTTTGAACCAGCAATAGCACTGAAGGGTCTATACCCTGAAGAGATTATGACGGGTTAGGAGACACCTGGGGGTGTGAACCCACCCGCATGGGCACTGGTAATGCCCCGTTAACAGGAGCGGCTCCGTCCATGAGGGAGGAACAGGGGAGGAGCTCGGGACTATAAAAGGACTGGGGCTGGGGAAGACGGGAGCCATTTTTCACTGCAATGTAAGCAATAAAGACCTGCTCGTTAGACTTCAACCCAGTGCTCTATCCAATTATTGCCCTCCATCCCCAAGGAGGGTCCGTGCCTGGAAGACCAATGGGTCTGTGACATCTGACGACCAGGAAGAGGTATGTATCCAGGCGATGGCTCTGGATAGGTCCCCGAGCAATATATGTGATGGATCACTATTGTTAATTTAGAAACCAGGAGGGATGGGAATCCTGGAAGGATCTGCATGAACTGATACTGAGTGTGTATATTGTATACCCTATCATCAACAAGGGAGTGATGATCAACCTTAGTGTACTTCTTTAATTCATGAGTTTGACAACACTGATATAAGAAAACCTTTTGTATTTCAATCAGGTGACATTTTTACAGGAAGGCTCAGTTTTTAAGGGAATAAAAATATAGTCCTTGAGAAACTGAGATACACAATTGCTTCATAAATGCTTTCTCTTCTAAGTTTAATTCAATGGTGCCTAATCTATATTTCAATGAATTTTTAATCACATACCTTGGCTATTCCTTCCACCAGTGCAAACTATGAATCTTCTAGAACTTCATATTCTGTGGGGATTTGGTCCATATGCTCCCATTGGTAGCCCACAGATGAATGTGTTTATAAAAAAATTCAAAATTAGTCCCCACCTCCAGTCTTTTTTGTTGATGAGTTGGTTTTCTGTCTTGTCTGATTCTTCATGACTTCACTGGAATTTTCTTGGCAAAGATACTAGAGTGGTGTACTATTTTCCTCTTCAAATCTTTTTTACAGATGAGTAAACTGAAGTAAATATTGTAAGGTGACTTGCCTGTTAGCCATGGTGATGTCTAAGACCAGATTTGAACTTTAGGAACACTTCTATCCATTGAACCACCTAGCTTGCTTCTAGCCTCCAAGTGTCAAGGAATCCAATTCTTATTATGGAAATTTCCATTTATTAATATGATGAGCTAAATTTCCCATTTTGAAATTATATAGTATTCTGTGCATAAAGGTTTTATAATTATGTAATGATGTTGGCCCTTGAAATCCCAAGACAGCTCCAGGAAGAGATGATATCTTGAAGTGTAAAACTAGGATCTTAAATAATTTTATTCATATCATTGTCCCTTTTGCAATTTTGTGACAACCTTGACAGTGTGCTATTTTCAAATACATAAAATAAAGCACATAGGGATTACAAAGTAACCATTTATTTTGAAAAGTTTCTCTGTCTCTCTCAACTATCATTAGCAAAGAAGGTCCCAGAAGCCAGATTACACATCTGACTTAAAATAACACCACCCTAAATATTTTCCTTGTGAGGTATTATATGAAGTTTCCATAAGAAAAAGATAAATGCTATAGGAAGAAAAATGATTAACCAAGTTTCCTCAGTTCCCTTAAAATGTTTGTCCAAGTAGAATTAGGTGAAATAAAAGAATCTGGTTCTGATGAGTTCATTGGAAATTGAACAAAGCTGAAGAAGAGAAGGCTGCAGGGAGTGAGAAAATTGAAATTAGCCAAAAGGTGATACTATAAATAAAAGGAATAGTGGGTTGGTAACAGAGTTGAGAAAGATTCTATTTCTGTATCTCCCAACAAGGACCCTATCCAGTAATCTTATATCCTCTTCCTTCCTGAAGGCTTATTTTTGCTGGATAGTGGATTCTTGGCTACATTCCAAGCCCCCTTGCCTTTTGGAATATTTTATTCCAGGCCCTTCAATCCTTTAATGTTGATGCAGCCAGGTCCTATGTAATCCTCACTGTGGCTCCTTGGTATCTAAATTGTTTCATTCTGGCTGCTTGGAGGATTTTCTCTTTTATTGGATAATTCTGGAATTTGGCCTCGATATTCCTTAGTGTTTTCATTTTGGAATCCCTTTTAGGTAATGATGTATTCTTTCAATAACTATTTTGCTCTCTGGTTCCATTATATCCAGTCAGTTTTCTTTCATCAGATCCTGAAATCTTGGGTCCAGGCTTTTTATTGCTCAATAGGTTTAGTAAGCTTAATGATTCTGAAGTTGTCTCTCCTCGATTTACTCTCTAGATCAGTAGTTTCACCAATGAGGTATTTTACATTTTCTTCTATTATTTTGAATTTTGGGATTTGCTTAACAGATTCTTATTGTCTCATGAAATTATTATTTTCTATGGATTTCATCCTTTTTTAATAGATGAATTTTCTTCCTTTACCTTTTGAAACTCCTTTTCCAATTGGTCCATTCTATTTTTGAAGGAATTTTCCATTTGCTCAGTTGTATTTTCTAAGGATTTATTTTCTTCTTGCAGTTTATTAATTTTCTCTTGCATTTTTCCCCCAATTTCTCCAATTGATTATTTTTTAGGTTTCTGCAAGGCAAATGGGGTTAAGAGGCTTGCCTAAGGCCACACAGCTAGGTAATTGTTAAGTGTCTGAGACTGTATTTGAACCCAGGTACTCCTGACTCCAGGGCCAGTGCTTTATCAACTGTGCCACCTAGCCGCCCCATCCAATTGATTTTTAAACTCCTTTCTGTTCTCTTCTAAGATGTCTTTCTGGGCTGGAAACCAATTCATATTCTCCTCAGAAGTTCTAGCTCTCTCTGAATTAGGGTCTTTTTCTTGGAGGAAGTTTTCTTTTTTCTTTTTTTTAATTTATTTTTTATTAAAGATGTTATTTGAATTTTACAATTTTCTCCCCAATCTTACTTCATCCCCCCACAACAGAAAACAATCTGTCAGGCTTTACTTTGTTTCCATGTTGTACCTTGATCCAAATTAAGTGTGATGAGAGAGAAATCATATTCTTAAAGAAGAGACAAGTCTAAGATGAAAAAAGATCAGACAATAAGATATCTGGTTTTTTTCTAAATTAAAGGGAATAGTCCTTGAAATTTGTTCAAACTCCACATCTCCTTATCTGGATACATATGGCACTTTACTCTGCAGACAACCCAAAGTTGTTCCTGATTGTTGCACCCATGGAATGAGGGAGTCCTTCAAGTTTGATAATCACCCCCATGTTGCTGTTAGGGTAAACAATGTTATTCTGTTTCTGCTCATGTCAGTCAGCATCAGTTCATGCAAATCCCTCCAGGCTTCCCTGAAATCCTGTCCCTCCTGGTCTCTAATAGAACAATAGTGTTCCATGACATACATATACCACAGTTTGCTAAGCCATTCCACAATTGAAGCACAATTACTTGATTTCCAATCCTTTGCCACCACAAACAGGGCTGCTATGAATATTTTTGTACAAGTGATGTTTTTACCCTTTTTCATCATCTCTTCAGGATATAAACCCAGTAGTGGTATTTCTGGGTCAAAGGGTATGCACATTTTTGTTGCTCTTTGGCGTAGTTCCAAATAGCTCTCCAGAAGGGTTGGATGAGTTCACAGCTCCACCAAGAGGGTAATAGTGTCCCACATTTCCCACAACCCTTACAAAAATGATCATTATCTTTTCTGGTCATATTCGCCAATCTGAGAGGTGTGAGGTGCTACCTCAGAGAAGTTTTAATTTGCATTTCTTTAATAATTAATGGTTTAGAGCAATTTTTCATATGGCTATAGATTGCTTTGATCTCCTCATCTGTAAATTGCCTTTGCATATCCTTTGACAATTTGTCAATTGAGGAATGGATTTTTGTTTTAAAAATATGACTCAGTTCTTTGTATATTTTAGAAATAAGTCCTTTGTCACAATCATTAGTTGTAAAGATTGTTTCTCAATTTGCTACATTTCTTTTGATCTTGGTTACAGTGGTTTTATCTGTGCAAAAGCTTTTAGATTTAATGTAATTGAAATCATCTAATTGGTTTTTGGTGATGTTCCCCAACTCTTCCTTAGTCATAAACTGCTCTCCTTTCCATAGATCTGACAGGTAAACTAGTCCTTGATTTTCTACTTTGCTTAAAGTATTGTTTTTTATGTCTAAGTCCTGTAACCATTTGGATCTTATCTTGGTAAAGGGTGTTAGGTGTTGGTCTAATCTAAGTTTCTTCCATACTAACTTCCAATTATCCCAGCAGTTTGTTCAGAGAGTGAGTTTTTATCCCAATAGCTGGACTCTTTGGGATTATCAAACAGCAGCTTACTATAATCATCTCCTGCTTTACACCTAGTCTATTCCACTGGTCCACCACTCTATTTCTTATGCAATACTAAACAGTTTTAATGTCTGATGATTTATAATATAATTTTAGATCAGGTAGAACTAAGTCAACTACCTTTGCACTTTTTTCATTAAGCTCCTGGAAATTCTTGACTTTTAATTTCTCCATTTGAATTTATTTATAATTTTTTGTAACTCATTAAAGTATTTTTTTTGGAATTTATATTGGTAGGGGAGTAAAAAGATAGTTAATTTTGGTAGAATTGTCATTTTTATTATATTAGCTCTACCTATCCATGAGCAGTTGATATTTGCCCAGTTATTTAAATCTGATTTAATTTGTGTGAGAAGTGTTTTATAATTGTTTTCAAAAAGTTTCTGAGTCTGTCTTGGCAAATAGACTCCCAAGTATTTTGTATTGTCTGAGGTTACATTGAATGGGATTTCTCTTTCTAGCTCTTCCTGCTGTATCTTGCTAGACATATATAGAAAAGTTGAGGACTTATGAGGGTTTATTTTGTAACCTGCAACTTTGCTAAAATTGCTAATTGTTTCCAGGAGTTTTTTGGATGATTTCTTGTGATTCTCTAGGTAGACCATCATGTCATCTGCAAAGAGTGAGAGTTTTGTCTCTTCCTTCCCAATTCTAATTCCTTCAATTTCTTTTTTTCTCTAATTGCTGAAGCTAACATTTCAAATAAATATTGAATAGTATTGGTGATAATGGGCACCCTTGTTTCACCCCTGATCTTATTGGGAATGCCTCTAGCCTCTCCCCATTGAATGTAATGCTTGTTGATGGTTTCAGATAGTTACTACTAATTATTTTAAGGAACAGTCCATTTATTCTTACACTCTCTAGTGTTTTTAGTAGGAATGGATGCTGTATTTTCTCAAAAGCTTTTTAAACATCTATTGATATGATAATATAATTTCTGTTAGGTTTGTTGTTGATATAATTGAGTATACTAACAGTTTTCCTATTATTTAAGCAACCCTGCATTCCTGGGATAAATCCTACTTGATCATAATGTATTATCCTAGAGATAACTTGTTGTAATCGTTTTGCTAAGATTTTATTTAAGATTTTTGCATCTATATTCATCAGGAAAATAGGTCTATAATTTTCTTTCTCTGTTTTAACTCTTCCTGGTTTGGTAACAGCACCATTTTGGTTTCATAGAAAGAGTTAGGTAGAGTTCCATCTTTCCCTCTTTTTCCAAAGAGCTTATATAGAATTGGAACCAATTGTTCCTTAAATGTTTGGTAGAATTGCCTTGTGAATCCATCAGGCCCTGGAGCTTTTTTCTTAGGGAGTTCAATGATGGCTTGTTGAATTTCATTTTCTGAGAGAGGGTTGTTTAGGAATTTAATCTCCTCTTCATTTAACCTGGGTAACTTCGATTTTTGGAAATATTCATCCATTTCACTTAGATTATCAAATTTATTGGCATAGAGTTGGGAAAAATAATTTTCAATTATTACTTTAATTTCCTCTTCAATGGTGGTGAGTTCACCTTTTCCATTTATGATACTAGCAAATTGGTTTTCTTCTTTTTTTAAATCAAATTGACCAGAGGCTTATCAATTTCATTGTTTTTTTCATAATACCATCTTTTGGTTTTATTTATTAAATCAATAGTTTTTGCTTTCAAAAATTAATTTCTCCTTTAATATTAATTCAGGATTTTTTGATTTGTTCTTGCTCTAATTTTTACTTTCATTTTTAGTTCATTGATTTCCTCCTTCTCCAATTTATTTGTGTAAGCATTTAAAGCTATAATATATCCCCTGAGAGTCACTTTGAATGAATCCCATAGGTTTTGATCTGTTGTTTCATTATTATCATTATCTAAGATAAAATGGTTAATTATGTCTTTAATTTGTTTTTTGGTCCACTCATTCTTTTATTATTTTTTTTGCATGGTAAATGGGGTTGAGTGGCTTGCCCAAAGCCACACAGCTAGGTAATTATTAAGTGTCTGAGACTGAATTTGAACCCAGGTACTCCTGACTCCAAGGCCAGTGATTTATCCACTATGCCACCTAGCCGCCCTCCCCACTCAATTTTTAAAATGAGTTTCTTCAGTTTCTAAATTGTTCTGGGTCTATATCTCCTTGGCCCAGTATTGAATATGACTTTTATTGCATTGGCATCTGAGAAAGATGCATTCACTATTTCTGCCTTTCTGCAGTTGATATTTAGGTTTTTATGTTCTAGTACATGGTCATTTTTTGTATAAGTTCCATGTACTGCATAGAAAATTGTATATTCTTTTCTATCCCCATTCAGTTTCCTCCATAAGTCTACCATATCTAATTTTTCTAGCAATATATTTACCTCCTTAACTTCCTTCTTGTTTATTTTATGATTCAATTTATCTAGAACTGAGAGTAGGAGGTTGAGGTCTCCCACTAGTAGAGTTTTGCTGTCTGTGTCTTCCTGCAATTATTTGAGCTTCTCCTCTAAGAATTTGGATGCTATCTCACTGGGTGCATGTATATTCAATACTGAAATAACTTTATTGTCTATGGTACCTTTTAGAAGGATAAAGTTTCCTTTCTTATCTCTTTTAACGCTATCTATTTTTGCTGCTGCTTTGTCTGAGATAAGAATTGCTACCCTTGCTTTTTTTTACTTCAGCTAAAGCAAAATATATTTTTCTCCAACCTTTTTCCTTTATTCTATATGTATCTCTCTGCTTCAAATGAGTTTCTTGTAAGAAGCATATTTTAGGATTCTGGCTTTTAATACACTCTGCTATTCACTGACATTTTAAAGGAGAGTTCATCCCATTCACAATCAAAGTTATGATTACTAATTCTTTATTGCCCTCCATGCTATCTTCCCTCTGTTTGTATTTTCCCCTTCCCCCCATTATCCATATTCCCCAGTATTTTGTTTCTGAATACCACCCCTTCATTGTGTTTGTCCTCCTATATCACTCCCACCCCTTTCTTTACCCTTTCCCTTTTTCTCTTTTCCCTTCCCTTCCTTTTGTTGGTTCCCCTTTTTTGAGCCCACTCCCCTTCCCTTTCTCTGTCCCCCCTCCCCTTTTCCCCTTTAAATACTTGAAAGGTTAGATGTTGTATAAGTTAACTGAGTATGTGTAGGTTGACTTTAAGCCAAGTCTGATAAGAAGTTTCAGGTCTTTCTCATCTCTTCCCTTCTTTCTCTCTATTACTGTAAATTTTCTGTACCTCTTAGTGTAATGAGATTTACCCCCATTCAATCCCCTCCCTCCTCCCATCTCTTTCCTCTCCCTCTTTTTTAATGAGGTAGTGTTTTTTTAGATCATTCTATCTGAGTCATAGAAAATTCTGAGTATCTGTAACTTCTAGTTAAGTATATTCTATCTAATAGAGTTAAAATTCTTGAGATTTATTAGAGTCTTTCTCCCAATTGGGGTTAAAGTCAGTTACATCCCATTAGCTAGCAGTCTCATGGATAGATCATGAATGTCCATCATTTCTGGCTAGGTATATTCTCTCTGTTAGAGTTATAATTCTCAAGATTTATGAGAATCTTTTTCCTCATGCTGGGATATAACCAGTTTCAACTTACTGGATAGCATTTTTTTTTCTTTTGCCACCCCATTTTTTTTTACCTTTTCATGTGTCTCTTGAACCTCCTGTTTGATGCGCAGATTTTCTATTTAGCTCTGGTCTTTTCATCAGGAATTTTTGGAAATCTTCCATTTCATTCAGTGTTCATCTTTTTCCCTGGAAGAGAAGGCTCAGTTTTGTGTGATAGTAGATTCTTAGCTACATTCCAAGGTCCCTTGCTCTTCAAAATATCTCATTCCAGGCCCTTCAATCCATTAATGTTTGTGCAGCCATGTCCTGCTTGATTGGAGGTAGTTTTCAATGACCCCCCCCTTTTCATTAGTCTTTCTTCATTTTCCTAGGATCTTGTTTTGGGAGAGGCATGTTCACAGATCTTTTTTAGTTGAAATTCCTAGAGGCTTACCTCACCTGGCTTAGTATCTCCAAGTGAGCTGTCAGTAGTTCATCCTAGAGGCTTTCTTTGGAGTGTCTGTGACCTTGAATTTTAGCCCACTCCCTACTTCTAAGGGGGTGGGGTGAGTCCCTACTTCTAAGGGGGTGGGGTGAGCAGCAGGGTCTGGATAATCCTGGAAAAAAATGTGTGCTGGCCTCTCAGGTTGCATAGTTAATCTCCTTATTATTCATTCAATACAGAGAGAAATTTTCTGCCCATCTCTGCCTCTGATTGCGGGGGGGGGGGGGGGGGGGGTGCTACTGTTTGTTCTGGAAAGATACCCTTTTTCCCACCTGTTTAAGGGGGAGGGGATTCAACTTTAAACATGAGAACTCCACTGAAAATATAGGGTTCATGGCCCTCTTCTTCCAGACCAGTGGAGCTGATGGGATTGATGTCTAATCACTGGAGCTCTCCTGTCTGCTGTGCTGCAAAACTTTTTCTAACCTTGCAGGAGCTCTTCCACCCAGTCACAAAGTCAAAGTTTCTGAGGCCATTCTGAGGTTAGACCCATGTTTGTCTCACCTGCTGCCCCTACCCTGATCCTCTGCTCTCTGTCCCCAGATCACCCACATTCCCCTGAGACAGACCTTGTTGGTGGATGTTCTTCTCCTTTGCTCTTCTCTTGATTTTGTGGATCTAAATTTTGTTAAGAGCCCTGATTCATATTATTTTTGAGGGAAAGCCAGGAGACCTTAGCATAGTCCTGGGCTTCTCTTTGCCCTCTTGGCCAGAAGCCTAATTCTTGGATTTTAAAGATTAATTTTATAGCCTGAATTTCCATTCTGGGTTGTTAATAATGTCTTTGCTGATTCCCAGTGATGGTATAAGTATACTTTCATTTCATCAGCAGATAGGATTAATAAAGTTATCTCTTCATAACCTATTTTTATACTTTTTAATCTCTTTCTCTTGTCACTTTACTATTGCTTGCATTTATGGAATTATATCAAAGAACAGAGGGGAGAATGAATATTCTTGCTTCATTGCTGTATTTACTGATAAAATTTCTATTGTATCCAAAATGCATATGATACCTAGTTTTGCTTTTAGATGTTGTTTTATGATGTTAAAAGGTCCCTCTTTGCTTGTTTTAGACGGTGTTTTTTAAGTGCAAATGAGTATTATGCTTTGTTAAAGAACTTTTCTACATCATCTGATATAGTCATTTATTTTTAATATGATTATGTTGATTTTTTCTAATTGCAACATTCTTGAATCTTTGACCAACATTCATCTTGGTTATGATAAATAATTTCTTGGATAAATTACTGTAGATTGTTTGGGATTTTTTATTAAAAATTTTTGATTCAATTTCAAGGGTCATATAGGTTAATAGTTTTCCATTGTTTAATCCTCAATAGATTTAGATAATAGGATTATAAAAGCAATCTCATAAAAATAAATCATTAGAGTCCCTGCATCTCAATTATAAGAGTAATTTTTTTGTAGCATGGTTACTAATTTTTATTTCCATCCATATGCACATGTATATTTTTAAATTACAAAATTTCCTTCAATCCCCCCTTCCCACTCCCTTCCCCACAGTAGCAAAGAGTCAGGTTAGCATTATACATACATATTTTTGATAAAAATGTTTCCAGATTAGTTAGCATGAGGATTAGGATTAAGGGAAAAAAGATACATAAGAGAGAATTTTTGGAAAGCATTCATCAGTTTCTGAAGGGTTGGTGTTTGTGTGTGTGTGCATGTGTGTGTTTGTGTGTATATGTGTGTGTGTTTGTGTGTGTATGTGTTGTTTTTATTTTTCTTCCTCTGGATGAGTACTAATTTATTTTTTAAAATTTTGATACAGTTTCCTCATCTTCATCAGGCCCAACACTTTTCACCTTTTCCCTCTTCCATTATGCATTCTATTTAATTTTCTGAGATTTGATTACTTGATGCTTGCATTTGGGTTTCTATTAGTTTGGGGATTTTATATATTTGAAGATATTTCTCCACTTCTTTAGTGGTTTCACTTTTGTTAGCCATATAATAATATGGAACAGGTTCTGATAATTACTTTTATTTATTCTCTTGATTTTCTTCATTCCTTGTAATCAGATTGGTAAAAACACATTTTCTTTTCTATTTTATTTGTAAAGAACTTGTTTTTAGTGTTATTTTTCATTTTGATAGTTTTTCTGGTTAATCTATTTCTCTCCTTTTATGCTTATTTGTTAGTTTCATAATAGAATGATTTACTCCATCAATAACCTATTTTTCTATTTTATTGAATGTATTTATAGAAATATAATTAGAACTGCTTAAGATATAACAGAATTATTTTCTAAAAGAGTTAGAATAAGACTTCAATCATTGTGTATTACTTTATCTGTCTTCCTATGGTCTCTCCCACATTGTTTATTTATGCTCCTTGTTGATGGTCAATCAACTCTCTCCAGTGTTTTTCTTATTAAAAAGAGAGAATACATACAGAAGTTCATCATTCATTACCACTTAGGGTTTCTTAAAATATACTTATTGACTGCATACATTTTAATGTGGTTTCTAGAAAAAACTTAGGATAATTTTATAATATCCTCAATTATTACATCTCTGCTTTAGGAAAGAATTGATTAAGGAATGCTTGTGGAAGGGGTGAGAGTAAAGAAGCCTATGAATAATTGCCTGCACTGTTCTCAGCTGACTGGGGATCAAACTCCATGGTGCTTAATTGGCAAATTGCCTTGAGAATAAACAATATTTTGTGAATTTGATTAGTAATCTAGATTGATAAGCTTTTTAACTTTGCAAACAAAATGAAATTTTTTCTCTAGACTAAAACTCTCAGGAGATTAAAATCACTATCATTAATAGTTGTTCCAGGTATCCTTGGATTTTCTTCATCACACTTGTGAAAGGACTAGTAGAAAGAAAAAAGGATATCATGAGTAGTTTTGTAGTGGAAACAAATAGAGATCATCAGGAAGAATCATTTGCACTTAATCACTTGAAGGGGAGATTGGGGATGCCCTTCAGTCAAACAGTGATTCACAGCAACATCACCTTGACAATGCTAGTTTAAAGTCAAAGGATGGTATTGCTTGCGGATAGTACTTGGAGTATTTTGACTCTGTTATATTAGATCAAAGTTTCCAATAATGAGAAAAGTAAACTACTTGTATTGACTTCATAGACCCAGACAATACAGATTAGAAATTAAATGTAGATTTAAAATAGCTATATTCTGTCCCAGTCATTTCCTGAGCCTGGAATCTACATTCACATATCAGGTTTCCATTTCATCTTCTATTTCTGTTGAAATTCTCGCTGAAATTCAATAACTACTTCAGATGCCATAATCTCTCTGAACTTTTCTCGAATCCTTTACAATATGAAAACAAGCTCATATATCAATATCTCCTTATACTATATCCATGATCTTGTCCTTTTAAAATTTGCATCACAATAGCATACCCATAGATTTTTCTGTTCAACCAGATTTTAAGTGCCTGTCTTGTGTTTTTTCCTCTTCATACCATTCAGAGCATGTAGAATGGTAATTTGTATGTGTCAAAAACACAGTTCATCTTTTTTTATCATCGAATGAATCAAAGGGAGAAAAGAGTAAGACTATTCCCTAATCAAGGGTATCAAACAACAGGCAAGGCCAAAGACATTCAGGTACTGGGTATAGTATGATTATAATCCAAGGCCTTGGATGGAGGCATTGGATTTACATGGACCAAGGTCTATATAGAGGGTTTCTTAATAATGTTATTCTTTACCAAGATTTAATATATTCAGAATAAAAGAATACCTAAAAATAATTTGTAACTGTGCCCCAAAGGACACTAAATTTTGCATATTCTTTCATCATTACTAGACATATACCTCAGAAATCAAAGTTGAATGGAGAGAATCTATTTCATTTATATCATTATTTTGTACTGATGCAAGAGATGGATGGTAAGTCAATCCATCAATTGGTTAATGGTTTGACAAATTATGATACATGAGTTTACCTTGAAATATCATAGAAATATAAGAAATAAATGTTGCCTAAATGTTGTTCTAGACTTGTAATCTGCTTTGATTTGGGTTAGGGATACCTGCGCTCCATATTGTCCATAGTCTTTTTGAACATTCATGTAACCTTGCTTCCTGTTGTGGCTTGGGTTTGGGTTGAAGTCATACTATGCCATCCATCTCTTCTGGAATATTTATTTTCAGAGCCTCCATAGGTGTGTGGTATTTTTCTTGTAATGTTTTAAACCATATGGAGACACTTGAATGCATTTCTCTTTGTTGTTCTTTGTGGTAAAATTACTTGTGGTGAAACTTTAGAGTTCCTCTATCAGCCAACTTTCACCTTGACTGAAAGTTGACAATGTGTGAGTAATAACATTGGTATTTTAGGTTTCGGGATATTGTCCATGAGTAGACTAGGTCTTTGAATGGACATTTTTTTCAAAGGAATTATATTAGTAGTTTGAGCAACAGATAATATGCTTGGCACATAGTCATGATATAAATGATGTCCTCTCACCCTGTCCCCTCCCTCTTCCCAGAATTCAGATTCCTTTTTCCTCATTGTTCTTGGACCTCTGATCTCTCATTGATAAGAAGTAATATAGTGGAAATAATAACAACAAAAATTTATTTTGCATTTATTATGTGCAAGAGATTGTGCTAAAATGTTGGAAATATAAGTACAAGCAAAAAGAAAAAGTCTGTCCTCTCCAGGACCATACATTCTATAAGTACAGTGAGAATTAAAGAGGGGAATAAAGGTGTCTGGTGTCAGACATGTTGTAAGAAAAAACACAATATAACAGATAATATTACTATGTAGTTTCCTAGATATCCTTAAGTGTGATTTAGTGGCCCCCACATCTATTTGACTTACATCACAGGTGTAGAAATTTCAGAGACTCAGGAATGTAGTTTGGAGAGGAATGAAGACATGATTGACTTAGGCATTCTCCTTAAAATGAACCAACTGATCAAAGAGAATCCTTATGGATAAAGGGAATTCTGATGTGAGATGTGGTCCAGGAGCAAAATGAACTTCCAGGTGAAGAGAAAGTCCTATTTAGAATTAGAAGTACAAGCTGGAAAGAGTCCTGAATTTGAATATAGTTAAATGATTTAAAATCTCTGAACTCCAGTTTTATCATTTGTAAAACTACATGCTTTATAGGGATTTGGGGAGGAAAATATTTTTAAAATGATATATGTGTGTGTGTCTGTTACTTGTCATTATTAATATGTATCCATTTTGATTATTCCCTTATTTGAGGATAGGTAACTCCACTCTGACAAAAATCTTCCAGATAGGTGGTATCATGCATAAAGCAGTGGCCTAGAAGCATGAAGGTCTGAGTTCAAAACCAGTCCATGCCTAGGCCATTCACCAAACCTCTGTTTGCTTGAGTTCCTTATTTGTAAAACTGAGACATCCTAGAGAAGGAAATTACAAACCAAACCAATATCTTTTCCAAGGAAACCCCATGGACAGTTCTGAGAGATCATAACAATTTAGGTAAGACTGAAAGACTGAAAAATAAATCTTGTCTTTAGTTATAAATTATTTTCCAATAAAATTGCATAAATTTATACTTTATTTTTATATGGTTCTAGCATTGATGAAGTCTTGGTTTTCATCATCCTCCTAACTTGTTGATTATGGGGTAAAAATCACAGAGTTGTAATAATTTTCATCACTGTGGCAGTTAGATGGTGTAATGGTTAGAATACCAGCCCTGGAGTCAGGAGGACTTGACTTCAAATCCAGTCTCAGACATTTGATACTTAATAGCTATGTGACCTTGGTCAAATCACATAACTACATTGACCAACAAAAACAAAATTTTCATCACTTATTTTGGATTTAACAGTAAATTATTTGGACATTTTGCATATCTTTTCTCCCATCTAAGATTTCTTCTATGAGTCTCAGAATTTGGTTCCATTCTTGGTCTCTACAGAGAGACTAAATAGATAACAAATAAAGGAAAGCTTAGTTTCATCCTACAGAAAATGCAAAACACAATGGATTTACTTGCTCAACAAGTAAGATAACTCTCCATTTTCCACTTCCCAGGAAAGGAAATTGTCCTTGACTTGTATAAAGATTCTTCATGCTCCAGCTCAAAACCATGAGATAAAGACTATTTCTTTTGCTTTGGTTTTCTGTGTCAGATGTTCTCACAGTTTTCTTATCATTACCTAGTATATTATATACATTTTACTCTTCAACTACTCTCTGTCAATTATACCATTTTGCTCCCATTTTGGTCATTATTTTTAATCACCAGTGACTTCAAATTCCTCAAGCCTTTGTTAAGTTAGGAACTTTTCCTTGTTTAGGGTTTTATTAACTATGTGATTCTGATGTGGAAGCATATAAAGTCCTATTTTCCATCTAAGAAACAATTTATAAGTGTCCTTATCTGAAGTCTTTGGACTAATATGAAAGAATATCCTTTTATGTGTTTTACTAATTACTACTTCCTAAATGAGATCTTCCTCCCCTTTCTCTGATCAGACCAGTAAGACCTCCCCCCCCTCCATAAATAATTAGGTACAAAGATAAAGAAAAGAGACTCTTAATTGATCAGCCTTAAACTGGGTTAAGGCTATGATTCATTTCAGTGCTGTTTGTTTTTTTTCATGTCTTGAATATAATAGAGAGGATCTTAAAGAATTTAAACAAATATTTCTCTAAGACTCAGTGAGTCTGTTTCTTGAAAAATGATCTAAAATATCAAGTTTTACTTTTTTTAGGTAATTATGTCATCATATAGTGAATTTTTTAGCAATACTATAAATACTTCTTCAAAAAGTCTTCCATTAGAGAGAGATGCTTCAGAGCATAAGAGGACTGTTTCAGCACTTCTCATTTTAGAAGACTAATGCCTGACCTAAAGTACTGAGAGCTAATATAATGTTTTAGTGTCTTTATGCCTGCAAGGTGAAATAAACTATTTTTTTCTTCGACCTTGGGCAAATCACTTAATCTTCATGAGTCTCTGCTCATTGTTTAAATAAGGATATCAGCAGTACCTACTTCACAGGGTGGTAGTACCTTAAATATCCAATTTCAAAAAGAGAAGTTGAATAAACCATAAATAAAATCCCTAAGAAAAATGTCTTCAGGACCAGATGGATTCACAGGCAAATTCTACCAGACATTCAAGGAACAGAAAATTCCTCTTCTATATAAACTACTTTAAAAAACAGGAGAGGAGGGAGTTCTGTCAAACTCCTTTTATGACACCAACATTGTGCTGATACCTAAACCAGGAAGAAGCAAAACAATGAAAATTATAGACCAGAATCCCTAATGAATATTGATGCAAAAATATTAAATAAAATTTTAGCAATGAGATTACACCAAGTTATTTCAGGATAATACACCATGATCAGGTTCGACCTATAACAGGCAGGCAGAGATAGTTCAACAGTAGGAAAACACTGAACATAATTATACATATCAATAGCAAAACCAACAGAAATCATATGATTATCTAAATAGATTGCTGAAACAGCCTTTAATAAAATACAACATCCATTCCTATTAAAAACACCAGAAAGTTTAGAAATAAATTGAATTTTCCTTAAAATAATAGGTAGTATCTATCTAAAACCATCAACAAATACCATGTGTTATGTGAATAAACAAGGAACATTTCCAATAAAATCAGGGCGTGAAACAAGGATGCCCATTATCACCATTACTATTCAATATAGTATTAGAAATGCTAGTAGTTGCAAAAAGAGAAGAAAAAGAAATTGAAGGTATCAGAATTGGCAATGAGGAAGCAAAACTTTCATTTTTGCAGATGATATGATGGTATACCTAGAGAATCTGAGAAAAATCATATAAAAAAAATTTGAAACAATTAACAAATTCAACAAAGTAGCAGGGTATAAAATAAACCCACAAAAATCATCAGCATTTCAATATATGAACAACAAAGCCCAGGAGCAATAGATATAAAGGGAAATTCCATTTAAACTATAGACAACATAAAATATTTGGGAATCTACCTCCCAGGAAAAAACCAGAAATGTATGAACACAATTATAAAGCTCTCCTCACCCAAATAAAGTCATATTTCAATAGCTGGGAAAATGTGAAATGCTCCTGGTTAGGTAGAGCTAATATATTAAAAATGAAAATTCTACCCAAATTAAATTACTTATTCAGTGCCATACCAATTAAACTATCAAATAACTACTTTACCGAACTAGAAAAAAAATTAGTAACAAAATTCATCTGGTGATACAAAAGGGCAAGGGAATTGATAGAAAAAAAATGTAAAGGAAGGTGACCTAACTCTATCATATCTAAAACTATTCTATAAAGCAGCAGCCATTAAAACTACATGGTACAAGTTAAGGAAAAAAAGATAGGTTCAAAAGAAAATGCAGCAAATGACTACAGCAATCTACTATTTGACAAACCAAAATACATCAGCTTCTGGGATAAGAATTCATCTGACAAAAATTGTTGGGAAAACTAGGCATAGATCACATGTCACATTGTATACCAAAATAAGGACAAAATGGGTACAGGATTTAGACATGAAGAGTAACGCTGTCGATAAATTAACAGACCAAAAATATTCTATCTGATCTATGTAAAAGGGGTAAATTTAAAACCAAAAAAGAATTAGAGCACATTATAAACCACAAAATAAATGATTTTTGACTAAATTAAATTAAAATATTTTTGCACTAAGAAAAATCAATGGTACCAAAATTAGAAGAAAAACAGAAAGCTGGGAAACAAACTTTACAACTAGGAGTTCTGCTAAAGTTCTAATTTCTAAAATATATAGATAATTGCATCAAATTTATAAAATAAAAAATCATTTCCCAATTGATAAATGGTCAAAGGATATGGACAGTTTTCAAATGAAGAAATAAAAGCTATATATAATCATACAAAAATGCTCCAAATTACTATTAATTACAGAAATGCAAATTAAAACAACAATGAGGTATTAGCTCACACCTATTAGATTAACCAAGATGAGAAAAAGGGAAGACGATCAGTATTGGAGAAGTTGTGGGAGGTCAATGCATTGCTGGGGGAGTTGTGAACGGATCCAAACATTCTGTCTACAGTTAATTTAAAGTGGAATTTCTCTATCACTTGCTTTTGGACTTTGTTGCTCATATGTAGAAATGCTGATAATTTATGTGGGTTTATTTTATATGCTGCTACTTCTGTTGAGTCCGGCGGAGGGAACTCAGGCCAACACCAATATGATGCATAAGCTGGTTCATTTATTGGTCACAGGATACATACTTTTATGTTCTACATTTATGTAATCAATTACATAAGCGTTTTAGCAAGCATTTTTTCACATGCATACCTTGTGTATGTCTTAGGTGATTGTTTTGAGAACCAAACAGTGATTTGATAAAACAGAGTGCAGAGGGTAATTATCTCAGAATGCGCTATCTATCTGAGCCTGGGAATACATCTTGTTAGCTCAGACATGCAGCTACTCCCTTATCTAAGCTCTGAAGTACATCTTGCTCATTAAAGCACAGAATTATTTCTGTGTTAACCCTTCATAGCTCTTAGCCTGGAACACATATGACACAACATACTTTGCTGAAAGTGTTAATTGTTTCAGAGAGTATTTTAGACAATTTTTCCAGGTTCTCTAAGTATACCATCATGTCATCTGCAAAGAGTGCAAGCTTTGCTTTTACATTACCAATTCTGATGTCATCAAATACTTTTTCTTCTCTTATTGTTACTGCTAGTATTTCTAAGACTATACTACATAGTGATGGTGATAATGGGCATCCTTTCTTCACCCCAATCACGTAGGAAATTCTCCTAGGTTATCCCCATTACATATGATATTTATTAACGATTTTAGATAGTTACTACCTATTATTTTAAGGAAACTACATTTATTTCTAAACTTTGTAGTGTTTTTTTATTTTCATGTAGTGGGTTTTATGAATTATAAAGATTTTATTTATTTTCAGTTTTACAATTTTTCCCCTAATCTTACTTCCCTCACCCCACCCTGCCCAGAAGGCAATTTTCCAGTCTTTACATTGTTTCCATGGAATATAATGATCCAAATTGAATGTTATGAGAGAGAGAAATCATAACCTTAAGGAAGAAAGATAAAGTATAAGAGATAACACAATCAGACAATAAGATATCAGTTTTTTTTCTAAATTAAAGGTAACAGTCCTTGGTCTTTATTCAAATTCCACAGTTCTTTATCTGGATACAGATGGTATTCTCAACTGCAGATAGTCCCTAAATTGTCACTGATTGTTGCAATGATGGAATGAGCCAGTCAATCAAGGTTGATCATCATCCCCTTATTGTTGTTAGGGTGTACAATGTTTTTCTGGTTCAGCTCATCTCCCTCAGCATCAGATCAGGCAAATCCCTCCATGCTATCCTGAATTCTAATTCCTCTGGTTTCAAATAGAACAATAGTGATTCATGACATACACACAGACACACACACAAATATCCATATCTATATCTATATCTATATCTATATCTATATCTATATCTATAATGTATATATCATGGTTTGTTAAGCCATTCCCCAATTGTATGTCATTTACTTTATTTCTAATTCTTTGCCACCACAAACAGGGCTGCTATAAATATTTTTATACAAGTTATTTTTTTACCCTTTTTTCATAATATCTTCAGGATATATAGACCCAGTCAAATCTTGGTTTTATTTATTATTTCATTAGTTTTCTTGCTTTTCATTTTATTAATTTTTCTTTAATTTTTAGAATTTCCAATTTGGTATTTAATTGGGGGTTTTAATTTGTTCTTTCTCTAATTTTTCTAGTTACATATTTAGTTCATTGATTTCCTCTTTCTCTAATTTATTCACGTAAGCATTTAAAGTTATAATATATCCCTTGACAACCGCTTTAAGTGAATCCCATAGATTTTGTATATTGTTTTATTATTGTCATTAACTAAGATAAAATAATTTTTCTAAAATTTGTTTTTTGATCCACTCATTCTTTAAAGTGAGGTTATTCCATTTCCAATTAATTTTGGGACTATGTCTCTCTGGCCCAATGTTGCATAAGATTTTTATTGCATTGTGAGCTGAGAAAGATATATTCACTATTTCTGCCTTTCTGAAGTTGATTATTATTTTTTTCTGCCCTAGTACATGGTCAATTTTTGCACAAGTTCCATGTACTGCAGAGAAAAAGGTATATTCCTTTATGTCCCCATTCAATTTTCTCCATAAGTCTATCAAATCTAGTTTTTCTAACAATCTATTTACCTCCTTAACATCTTTCTTTTTTATTTTACAATTCAATTTATGTAGAGCTAAGAGTGGCAGTTTAGGTCTCCCACTAGTAGAGTTTTGCTGTCTATGTCTTCCTGTTGTTCTTTCAGGTTCTCTTCTATGAATTTGGATGCTGTCCCTTTGGGTACATATATATATTCAGTACTGAAATCACTATATTGTCTATGGTACCTTCTAGGAGGATATAGTTTCATTTCTTATCTCTTTTAACACTATTTTTGTAGCTACTTTGTCTGAGATAAGGATTGCTACTCCTGCTTTTTTTCACTTCAGCTGAAGCAAAATATATTTTGCTCCAACCTTTTACCTTTACTGTACATGTATCTCTCTGCTACAAATGAATTTCTTGTGAGCAGCATATTGTAGAATTCTGATTTTTAATCCATTCTGCTATTCATTTACATTTTAAGAGAGAGTTCAGGCAAAAAAGGGGAACTAACAAAAGGAAGGGAAGGGAAATCTAAGTTTTCTAATATTCTATTCACCTCTGTAACTTCCTTTTAGTTTATTTTATGTTTAGATTCATATAATCCTGAGAGAGGGAGATTCAGGTCCCCCATCAATAGTGTTTTGTTTTCTATGTTTTATGTAACTCATTTACTATCTCTTCTATGAATTTGGATGCTATACCACATGGTGTATACCTGTTTAGTATTGAAATTATTTCATTGTCTATATTTTAAGAGGATATAGCTTCCTTCCTAATCTCTTTTAATGAGATCTGTTTTTGCAATAGCTTTGTCTGAGATTAGGATTGCTACCTCTGCTTTTTTTTCACTTCAGTTGATGTGTAATATATTCTGCTTCACCCTTTCATCTTTAGTTTATGTGCTTCTCTCTGCTTCAAATGTGTTTTTTGTAAGCAACATATTATAGGATTCTGTTTTTTAATTCACTCTGCTATCTGTTTCTATTTTATGGGAGAGTTCATCCCATTTACATTTGCAATTATAATTATTATGTCTTTATTACCCTCATTGCTATGTTCCTTCTGTTTTTATATTTCCCTGCTCCTTCCACCTTAACGCTCTTCCTTAGTGACTACCACCTCCCTAAATGTGTCCACCTTTCTATCAGCCATCCTCCCTTCCCCTTCATCCTTTATTCCCTTCTATCAGTCCCTCCTTCCCTCTCTCTCCTTTTCCCTTCCAATACTTGAAGGGTAAGATTAATTTCTAAACCCAAAGTGTGTGTGTTAATAATCTTTCTTTGAGACAAATTCAATGAAATTAAGATTCAGGTTTTCTCACTTTCTCCCTTCTTTCACTCTATTTTTTAAATTTACTTTTTCAATTATTCCATCACTATCATAGATACTATATTCTCAGTCTAAATATATTCTTTCTAATACAGTTATAATTCTGAAGAGTTAGGAGAATCTTATTCCCAGATAGGAATGTAAAAAGTTTCATCTTATTGATTAGCAGTTTTTTCTTTACTCTGCTTTACCTTTTCATTTATTTCTTGAATCTCCTTATTAGAAGATCAATCTTTCTGTTCAGTTATGGTCTTTTCTTCAGTAAAGATAGAAAGTTACCTATTTCATTAAATGTCCATCTTTTCCCCTGAAAGAAAAGGTTCAGTTTAGTTATATAGTTGATTCTTAGTTATAATACAAGCTCCCTTACCCTCTGTAATATCATACTCCAGGCCTTTGATTGTTTAATATTGATGTGACCAGGTCCTGTGTAAATCCTATGCAATGCTGTGGGTGTAAGGTGTTTTCACAGTACCTTGATGTGAGGGCTGCTGAACCCATTACAGGACTGATTTGCACTTTTGATGTTCAATTGAACCACTTAACTCTCACCCATGGCTCCAAGAAGTTATAGCATGTGCAGTGGTCACACCCTGGTCAGACATTTTGGTAGGTGGGCTAAACCAGATTGAGGGTAACTGAGGTAGTCTCAAAGTCATCAGTGAGTCATGGGAAGTGTCTGGCCCAAGCATGAAGTCTTAAACTGGTGGAATGGGCAGAAGAGAACAATTCTTTCCAACAACCATGAAGTCAGTTGAAACAGGTGCTTTGGAGTGCTTAGAGCTTGTTAGACATTGAAGACTCCAAGGTCATCCACTGCATCTAGAGCCATCACTTGTTTTCTTGCCTCTGTCTTTCTATGTTGGATTATGATGACTTTCAAAGAGAGAGTGAGACAGATGAAGTGCTACCTCACTAAAATACAATTTATGCATGCAACAAAAGGCATCACTCATAACCATTATTCAAAGTCCTGGGGCAATAGGCAAGTGATGGAGCAGCAGGTGGGAATATATTTGGAGCTGTAGTCACACAGGTGACTCAGGTCATATGTTTGTTTCCCCATGGAAAGCAACAGTGAGATTTGTCAGTCCCCTGGGTGACTGAAGGATTGTACTGCTCACCTTCTGATGTAAGCAAGAGGTTAGAAAAGGTGACCTAAAATTGTCTGCTTACTCAACCTGGCCTGACTACCATGGAATGCAGGAATATCACAGTGCAGACTAGACACAAAAAAATCTATAAAATCTTCGAAGATTTCACTCACCATTGGTGCATGGAGTAAGCACACAATTATAGACAAAAAAGAGCCAATAGAACTGAAAGACAAACAGCTTTTGATGCAAAAGAACTTAGTAGGAATTATATCCAAATAGCAGCTTGAGAGAAAAACAAAGCTGACAAATGAAGACCAGTTTATTGAAGTCCGAGTTGGATATATGTTTGTTTTTGCTTCTGGGTGGCTGCAGTGAAGGGAAGTGCCATGAAGCTGGGGTAGGTTTTGCAATCAAAACTAATCTAGTCAACATTATTGAATGTCTACTAAAAGTAGATTTCTGCTTCCAAGAAAACACCATGCCACTCTAATCAGTGCCTATACTCCTACAGTGATAAACACTGATGAAGTTAAAAAAATATTTCATGAAGATTTGGAGACCTTTATCATCAATGTATCAAAAGAGGACAAGTTTAAAATTCAGGGTGATTAGGCTCAGATTACTAGACATGGCAGGTAGGAGGTGGGAGGAAAGCAGTTTGAAACAGCAAAAGCAATGGTCACATTCTCCTGAAGACTTACATGTCTCATGTCCTTCTCATCACAAACATTGACTTCCATTTACCTAAATGCAATAAATCTTCATGGATGCACACTTGTAGCAAACATTGGCATCTAATAGACTATGTGGTTGTAATGAGAAGAGACAGACATTAGTGAAAGTGACAGAGGCAATGTGTGGACCAGAATGCTGTACTGATCACAGACTCATCCTCTCCAAAGCAGTGGCCCCAAAGCAAAATGAATACTAGAATTAATGTCAAGATATTAGAGTGTCTCTCTGAGTGAGAACAGTTTGTTGCTAACTTGAAGGGAAAATTGAGACAACACAGTTGACAACAGTGGAGCAGAAAAAGAAGGGGCAGCTTTCAGATATCTGATGTACAGTACTGTATTACTGTATTTGCTCCTCTGGGTCAGAACACTTGCCATCAAGACTAGTATGATGAAAATGATGGGGAAATATTGAAGCAGCTAAATATAATATGAGAACTCCATAGAGTTTAACAGAAGGAAAGTTCATCCATTTCTAAGAAGGCAGCATTTAATTACATCAAAAGTAAAGTAGAGAGATGCAGGTCTCTGGGTTCAGAAAGAGGGCAGATGAAATTCAATTTTATGCAAACAATAACAAACCAAAATGCTTTTATGATGTCCTATTTATGGGCCAAAGGCATATGGTACATCTCAACTACTCAATGCTGATGAAAAGATTAATGATAGGAACAGGATTCTAGAGAGATGGGCTGAACATTTCCATAGTGTTCTTAACAGACAATCCTTACTCAGTGCAGAAGCCATTGACCTTTTACCTCAAGTTAAAGTCAATCAGTCTCTAGTTGAAGTTCATCAGTATTGTATGTAAATTTCATGACAGCATGCATATCCAGGTTCTGGATCGTAGACAATGTTCTTGAGGTTTCCCAGTCATCAATGGAGGGAAATAAGAATGTGTCCTTGCTCCCATACTTTTTAGCATAATGTTTTCAGTCATGTTATCAAATGCTTTCACTGAGGATGATCATGGCTTCAAGGTCTGCTACCACACTGATGGCAAATTCTTCAACTTGAAAAGGTTACAAGCTAAGACCGAAGTATAGGGACAGTTGGTCCACAATCTTCTGTTTGCAAATGATTGTGTACTCAATGCAGCTTCTGAAACTGAGATACAGCAAAGTATGGATGGATTCTCTGCTCCTTGTGCTAATTTTGCTCTAACAATTAATGCCAAGAAAACACAGGTGCTCTATAAGCCAGCACCACACTATCAATATGTGTAAAACCATTGATTTCAACAAATGCAGAAATTTTGAGTACTGTGGACAAGTGCACTTACCTTGGTAGTGTCCTTTCCAAGGAAGTACATGTTGAAAATGAGGTTGATACACTCATTGCCACAGTTAGCTCAGTATTTGGGGGGCTTTGAAAGAAAGTGTGGGAGGGAAGAGGTATCAGACTAAATCGAAGGTCTACAGGGCCATTTTTCTGACTTCATTGTTATATGCATGTGAAGCCTGGTCAGTCTACCAGCACCATGTCAGGAAACTGATTTGCTTTCATTTAAATTGTCTTAGGAAGATTATGAATATTCTTGGGCTGGAGAAAAAGAGCACTGAGGTCCTTTCTCAAGGTAAACTGCCTAGCATTACAACAATACAACAAAGAGTGAAACTATAATGGGTTAGACACATTGTTAAAATGCCAGATGTAGGCTTGCCTAAACAACTATTTTATGGAGAATTCACACAGGGCCTGAGCTCATTAAGGAACTCATCAGAAGAAGTGATACCAAGACACCCTAAAAGTCTCATTGAAGAACTTTAGAATTGACTGTACATCATGGGAGATAATGGAACAGGACTGTCCAGCATGCCATACCCTTATCAGAGAGGGTGCTGCACTCTATGATGAGGGCAGAATTGAAGCCATTCAAAGGAAACGTGACATAAATAAGTTTACAATACCCACCCAAAATTTTCACATGGACTATTTGTGCCTAATCTGTAGTGAAACATTTCAAACTTTATTAATCTGATCAGCCACAGTCAGACACATTGTAATTGGTCTCAAACATAGGTGATGGTCTTCTTCAATAAAGAAGAACAAGAAAAAACCTATTCTGATGGTGGCTCCTTGCTATTTGATTTGTTTCTTTCTGTCTTATTGCAGATTTTTCTCCTTGATCTGATTACTCTAGAGTTGTACTACAATATTCCTTGATGTTTTCATTTTGGGATTCCTTTCAGGAGGTGATCAGTGGATTCTTTCAATGATTATTTGCCCTCTTGTTTCAGGATATCAGAGCAGTTCTCCTTAACTATTGCCTTAAGAATGCTATCCAGGCTCTTTTGTTTGATCTTGGTTTTCAAGTGTCCTTTCATTCTTGAATTGTCTCTCCCACATCTGTTTTCCAGGCCAGTTGCTTTTACCAATGAACTATTTTACATTTTCTTCTATGTTTTCATTTTTGGACTTTCTGTAACAGGTTCTTGGTGTCTCATGAAGTCATTAGCTTCCACTAGTCCCAACCTGTTTTTCAAGGAGATATTTTCTTCATTTACCTTTTGTATCTCCTTTTCATTTGCTCTATTCAATTTTAAAAGCAATTATTATTATAGACCCTGCTTTTCTCTGCCCTTTCTTATTCATTTTGGGTCTTTTATTGGGAGAGGTGAGTTTGCTTGCAGATATTCTAGTGTTAGGAACCCTAGAAGTTTGCTTACTGTCTTGGGGCCAATAGAAATTAGAAACTCTGGAGGGTTACTCAATGGATGAACCAGTAATGAATATCAGAAGATCTATCTGAATTGTCTGCTTTGGGGATATCAGTCATCTACTTCCTATACCTTGGGCTGTATCTGGGGTGTTTGCACAGACAGCTCTGTTGCTGGCTTAGGCCATCAGGTCAGGAAATGTCAGTGGTTCTCTCTGGACAATCTGCATTGGGGATGTTAGGTGTCCACTCCCTGAACTTTTGGGAATGCTTGGAATGCCTAAGGCTTTGTCTAAGCTGTCCACACTGGTAACCCAAACTCTGGGTTAGACCTGCAAGATTGGAAATGCCAGAGGTTCTCTCAGTACAGTAGACACTGGGAAAATTGGCCTCCCACAGGGGGCTCTTGAGAAAGGTGTGAACACCTGGGTTGTTTCTATGTTGTTTGTTCTGGGGATTCCTAGGCCCTCCTGCAGGGACCCCAGGGGCTCCTCTGGGAGCACCAGGGACTAGCAGGATAGGCAGTACAGACCAGCTGTGCTGGCCAAATATATGTCCTGTGCAGCCATGCTGGGGCTCACCCAAGTTAGTCCTATACCTAGCCTGGCTGCTGATGTTCTGGGACTCTATTTTATACTCTGAGCATGTACATGGCTCATCTTTTCACAGATCTTACTGGAAGATGTTTCACCCTATTGTTTTGTAGGTTCTCTTAATCCAAAATCTGTTAAGAGGCTTGATTAATGTTAGTTCTGAGGGAAAGTCAGAAGAGCTAAAAATAGTGCCTGGTTTCTTTCTGCCATGTTGGCCAGAAGACCCCATCCATTGCCTTTTAACTTGCCCAGATGTCTGAAATGTCATAGAGTTCTATAAGAGTACAGCCTAACCAGTAGCCTACTGTATAAAATAATTGGTCTGAAAAAAAAGAAAGAAAAGTATGAAGGGAATAGGATGAAAAAATACATAATTAATGATAACTATGAAATTGAATGAGTTGAACTCAGTCATAAATATAAAAAATCAAAAAATGAAGTTAGAAGAATGGATTAGGAGACAAGAGTCATCATCAATGTATTGTTTACAAGAATCAATAAATATTTATGCAGTTAAGCTAAGAAAATAAACATAATCTATTATTCTGAAGCTAAAGTAAAAAAGGCAAGACTAATCATCTTAAAAAGCAATAGTAATGATAGATATAATTAAAAGAGATAAACAACAACTTCATGTTACTGATATTACCATAAATGATGAATTAATATCAATAATAAATATGCATAAATTAGCATAATATCTAAAAAAAGAAAAGAAAATATTCTTAAAAGCTATCTTGATACACTCATGGACATTTAGAAAGATTCTGTGGAGAAAATCATATTGCTTCTTATTGCAACTTTTAGCCTGTTTCTTATTTTCTCTATATTCTCTTCTCATATACTATTCTTCTCTCTGGTGTATTTACAAATGGCCTTTTGGACAACACCATTGAAGGTGTCAAATAGAGTTTCTGGACGGTTGTTACTTATGCACCATTTATAGGAAGAAGAAAAAGTCATATTTGAAGAGATTTTATCCTTAAAATGTTTAACAGTATCAAACATGAAGTAGTACACCAAATTGAACTTTAAGTTTATTTGTCATTTGATGTAGTGTTTGTCATTAGTCAGTAGAAAGGTAAATATTTTATATTTGTAATAAAAGTGTTTTTCTTTTTTCTTTTTAAATTTATTTATTTTTCCAATTTTATTTAAGTTTTCAACATTTATTTTTATAAAGTTTTTTTTCCCTTCTTACTGTGCATCCTCCTCCCTAAAATAGCATTTAATCTGATATAGGCTATATGGGTAAAAATAATATGCTTTGATCTGCACTCAAATGCCATAATTCTTTCTCTGGATGTGGATGGCATTTTCTATCACAAGTCTTTAAGAATTGTCTTTGGTCTCTGTATTACTGAGAAAAGCTAAGTCTTTCATGGTTGATCATCATACAATGTGGCTGTTACTATTTACAATATTCTCTTGTTTGTTCCCGCTTCACTCAGCAACAATTTATGAAAGTCCTTCCAGGCTTTTCTGAAATCTACTTGCTCATCATTTCTTATAGAACAATAGTATTCTGTTATATTTATGTCACAACACTCCCCAATTGATGGGTATCCCTTCAATTTCCAACTCTTTCCCACCACAAAAAAGAGCTGCTTGAAAGGATATAAGATGGGCCTGAGATGTAAAAAGGACTGCAATAGAGATGAATGGAGGAGGAATGTAAAGTTGTTTATTAGATGAAGGAATGGATCTGGGTCAAAACAGATTACACCAGTGAGAAATTGGGGAATCTATTTTTTATAGGACATGTGCTATAGGAAAGCAAGGTGTTGTGGTTTCCATAAGGATTATGAGACTTTTGGGGTCTCCACTGAGGTTATGAATTGTTTGAGGTCTCCATTGAGATAGTAATTTTCTCAGGAAATGATATCAGATACAACTGGGCAAGAATAAAACCCAGGCTTGGTTCCAACATTCCAGCCTTTTTCTTTCATTTTTTGAGATTAGAGTCAATTAGGGATTAAGGTAGATTACATTTGTGTTGGTCAAGGCAAAGCCCCTTGCCCACAAGACTATGGGAGATTGACTAGACATATCTCTGGACAATGAGGGGCACAGACTGTTGATAATGACATATCATATTTGGAGGATTTCTAGCTACCATTTCTAACAATATACCATGAAGAGGGTTTCTAGTTGCTAAAGGGATGGAGGTGTCATAAAGGATGAGACGATGCTTCATGGAAATTGGGATGATGACCCAGTCTTTGGTGGTTGCTTCTCAGTGACAAGGAGTGATTTAGGATATGCAGGAAGGTCAGTGGTGGTTCAAAGACAAAAAGGAGGAGATAGCTTGATCTAAGGAAAAATAACATGGAATGCAGTCAAATCTATCCATATTGACAATATGTGTACAATAATAGAAAAAGGAAGAATAACACAGAGAAGTGGGGATGATAAAATAGCATTGCATGACTTCTATTGTTGATAGCTGAATCAAAATATCTAGCATATGTCATGTAATAATTACCCAATAATTACCCAATCCAGGAAGTACTGATCTTATCTATATGTAGAGGAATACTGTAGGGTACCAGTGTATATTCTGCATGTCTTTCATTGACTGCTTGCTCTGATTGTGGAAATCTGCTAAAGAGAGAAAAAGCTGGGACATAATTAAAACAAAATCAAATTGGGCTTTGGTAATTCAACACATATAGAACAGGATCAAATATCCTTAGCTCTCTTTGACTTTAGGTGTCACGGTTAACAGTCAACCCTATAGTCATGGCTCAGGAATAATCAGGTGGGAAAAACTTCTTTTCAAAGGAACAGAATGGGGAAACAGAGTCAGATAGAGTTTCTTAGACTGAGGCCAAAGATTGTCCTTTCAGCCTGTTTCTGGACACCTACACCTGTGACAGTTTAAATTCACATTTCTTCTGAGTAGCTTGTGACTTTAGTTTGTAGAAGTTCTTCTCAATGGTAGCTTTCAGACTTAATAATCCATCAGACAACAATGTCTAAAGTCAAACCCTAGAATAAAATTTACTCCAAAGAGCAAACTCTACTAATTATAGCTTAAGACTAGATATAATTGTTTTCACTCATGGGTTGCTATAAGCAATAAGGGTTTGCCATACAAATATACATTGGAAATTTCACTTAAAATTCAGCACCTGCATTTTTCATAGTTTAATTGTCCTTTTGTAAAGACAAAATCATTAGAAATCATTTCTGTAGGAATTTGCTGGTCTGCAGCAGCCAGGTTCACTGTATGACTAAATTGTATGACCAAAGTTGGCTTGTTTCCCAGGGCTACTTGACTTTGCACAACTGACCACCCACTTTACATTAAACCTTACATAGCTAGCTATATAGTACAGAAATTTAATGACTATATTATTAGTTCAAGGATTTATACTCATTTTGAGATGGTTAGATTGATGGAGGAGAAGAATTTGAGAAGCAAAGCAGGAGTCACAAAGGAATGGAGTGCTGCCTTTCAAAAACAACTGGACATATGGGATTTCATTCCACTGGCATTGCTTCTGACAGCAATTGTTCAGATCAGTGAAGGTGTCAGGGAATTTTTGGAATTTATGGTCCCCATAAAGAGGAGTTTTCATTGAGTAACCCAATCGCTTATAATTAAGGTGTTGGGGGTGGTAGGGTGGGAGTTCCCACCACTGAGTTGTTTAGTTCTGATACCAAATAGTTTCAATAATTGTCACTTATAATTTTAAATATGGTACAGCTAGGCCAACATACTTTTAATTGTCTCATTAATTCTTTTGGTGTTTTTGATATTTTGTTATGATTTCAATGTTTTCCTGGAACAAGGTTCCATATTTTTAAGAGCAATATATTTCCAATGATTCTCAATTGCATCAAAACTGATTACAGTTAACAATGGATAAGTTCAAGGTCACTGAAAATCAAGTAAGTAAAACTCTGGGCATTAAGTAGGCTTAATATGTAGGAAGAGAAATTCAAGAAAAGTGATGCAAAAGATGTACAGTAACTTATGTCAATCATTCAAGTATTGGAAAGGAATATTCATATTTCCTTCTGAGTTTTCTTTCTCCTGGGCTAAACAAAATCATTCATTTCACTTGAACTTTCTCTGATCATATTTCTAGTCAACTCACTAACCTGACAATTAAGTGTGGGGGTTACTCTTCTCTGGTCAAACTTGAGCATATCAATTTATAATCCTCTATACTGTTTGATGCAGAAAAAAGTCTTCTTGAACTTCAGCTTTTTAAATCTCTCTTTTTCTATACCATGCCTTTAAAGCCTATTCTCCACAAGCTATTAATATTGCCTAATATCTAATTCTGACCATGTTTTTCCTCTCCTCGAGTCTTTGATAGTTCCCTAGTGCCTCTAGATTAGAATATAAAATGCAAAAAGTCCCTGGTCAAGTTTTTAAAGATTTTATTTTTTTTAGGTTTTTTTGCAAGGCAAATGGGGTTAAATGCTTTCCCAAGGCCACACAGCTAGGTAATGATTAAGTGTCTGAGACTGGATTTGAACCCAGGTACTCCTGACTCCAGGGCCAGTGCTTTATCCACTATGCCACCTAGCCGCCCCTAAAGATATTTTAAAGTACATTTATGGTCTTAGTTTTTATTTCTCTTCTTCATGCACTGTTTCCATCAGAAGGGCCTCTTTGTTGTTCCCTATATAAGACATTCTATCTCAACATTTTGTGCTTGAATGTTTTTGGACTGCCATGTCTGGACTCTTGTCCTTCAGAATCTCTAGTATCTTTCAAAGTTAAGTGCAATTCCTAAATAAGACTTTTACTAATCCTACCAAAGCCAGAGTGACCAGAAGTGTCATTGAGGCTAAGAGAGTATCAACTAGCTCTACCAAAGCTTTGTCTGAACAGGAGAGCTTGAGAAATGGAGCAGTGTCACAGTAACAATGATCCATGGTATTTAATGAGCAGAAGTTCAGATGACCTGGCATTAGAAGTGCGAGGCCAGAAATCAATAATGCAGCCAGCCAAGTATAAAGAGTTAGCGGTATGCAGAATCTGGTGTTCATGATGGTTGGATAATGCAAGGGCTTACAGATGGCAACATACCAGTCATAGGACATGGCAGCAAGGAGGAAAAACTCAGTTGCCCCCAGAAACATAGACAAAAAAGTACTGAAGGAAACAACCAAAGAAGCTGATGGTTTTATTTCCTGTTGAGATACTAAACAGCAATCTGGGATTAAAAATAAATGTGAAAAAATTTCTATGATGGCAAAATTCCAAAAGAAGAAATACATGGGGGTTTGGATGTGGGAGTCCGACAGTGTGAGGATGATAATGGTCAGATTACCAATGTTACTAAACATGTAGTTGAGAAAGAGAAGAAAATCACAACCTGGAACTCAGAGGTATCTGTCAGGACCAACAGGATGAACTCAGTCAATATAGTGAAATTTTTCACTGTGACCTTGTGAAGTGGAATAAAAGAGAAATCTGTACTAAGATAGAAGTGGTGAAATTCAGTCTAGAAGAGTAAATAAAATTAACATGAGTATGTATTCATCTGATCATGCTCCCTACAAGCTCTGTTTTTGAATGGAAGACAGTTTAACTTGAAAGTATTTTAGGATCCCCCCTATGCCATTATCTCCTTATAGCTCATTTGAAATGGATGTTGATAAACTAGAGAATATCCAGAGGCAAATTAAGTGGAAGATGGAATAGGAAAATTCATATTAGTAGATACTTTTAGTTAGCTCAAGATACTTTGCCAGAGAACACTTTGGGTGACATGATTCAGGAAATGTCTTATAACATGAGGAACAGGAATCAGACTTGTTTGGACCTAGAGAGGAGAACTAGCAAAGGGCATGTGTTTTCAAGAGGTAGCATTCTTCAAGTACTTGATGGGTTGTCACATGAAGGAGGGATTCAGGCTTTCTGTTAGAATCCAGAGGGCAATCTACAAAAAGGCAAGTTTAGATGTAATACCAAAATATGCCTCCTTCCATCAAAACTATCCAATTGTGGGAGGGGGCCTCCCTGAGAGCCCATGGAGCCTCCCTTCTTAGAAGACCTTTAGGCAGTGACCTGATGATAACCCCTGGATATGGTTTAAAGGAGATTTCTTTTCTTTATGAGTTTCTCTAGATATGTCATTAATATTCCTTCCAGGACTCAAATTATGTGATTCCTGTCTCCAAGTTACACTTTCCTTCCTTAATAGCCTGTAGTTTTTGCAAGCCTTTCTCTTGTCTCTATCTCATTTTCTTCCTTTTCCTTCTGTATTCTCTGGCATTTTCTCACATTGTACTTGTAGGAATCTGTCATTCTCTCCTTTCCTCCTCCAGGGACCAGTGAAAATTCCTCAAAGATAGGTTGAGAAAGACAGTGAAGAACCCACAGTGATACCTGCCATTTCCCTCACTCTTGTAGTGAGATTTCATAGTGAGATCCAAAATGGCTGCATTTCTGTAGTGATTTTAGGTCATATGAGCCAGTATTTTGAATCTTTATACAAAGATAAGTCACCCTCCCCCAATTAATAATCATCTCAAGCTCCTCCTAAGATATCCAGCAGTAGATTTAAAAAAGAAAATAAATGGAATCACAGAATGTCACAGTTAAGAGATTTTGTTGCTATCTAGTCTAACTCATACTTGATCAACAATCCCAATTAGAACAATGCTGAAAAATGATTATTTTTTCTCCACTAGAAAACATCCCTTTTTAACATTTTTTAAAAACTTTCTTTCCTCTAAGCCTCTCCATAACTCTGCTCCAGTCCAGGCTTCTTCCTTCTCCCACCCTAGTTTGAAAGGAAGACTCAATATTTAGTGTCTATTTAGGTAGGAGAAAAACTTTGAGTTCTTCTGGTCTACACCCTACCTATCCCAACCCTTGCAGTGGGAACCCATGGGCAGTCCTGAACTCTTTTGGACTGCTCTAATCATTGTTATTTTTTGCTTTTAGCAAACTGAAATTTGTTACTATTCCCTTTTTTATCTGCTACTCCTAATTTTACCCTTTGATGTAATTGAGCAATTGTCCTGGACTTTTTTAAGGGGGCCAGAGGAAAGACTCTCATATTCAAGGGAATGTCTTTCTTTCTATATTTTTAAGATTCCTCAATATAATCTTGTAAAGGGTGTCATAAGCAATTGAATCTCCCTTCTCTCTCTGTCTTTCCTGATTCCTGTGTGATAAGGGTCTTTCTCTGCAACAAAAAATTCCAACTTAAAATCCAAGGAAAGAGGTAAGCATATCATCAGATGGATAACCTTTCCATCAGAGTGTTGGGGCTTTCAGAAATGTATCCTAGAAGATAGTATTCTTTTGGCACCTTTTTTCTATCTTGATTCTGTAGGATCCCAAAAACAAAGTGTATATCACTATTATTCCTTCTCTTGTTTGCCACACCCTGCCCCCTTGCCCAAACTAGAGTTTTACTATGAAATCCTTCTCCATGACTATTCTAGCCAGTGGTTAAATTTGAACTCTCAGGAAATTATTGTTCCCTGTTTGTTTGTTTGTTTACCCAAGGGTTTTTCTGTCCAACTTTGGGCCTTCAGTTCCCAGCACAGTCTTTTCTTCTAAGACTTTACATATAAATTATATTCCTGATTCACAGGTGCAGAAAGCAAAAAAAAAAAAAAATGGGTGGAGACTATGAGTTGCCTGAGAAGGAACATGTTTAAATTATGGACACACACACTCCTAAAAATCAAATTATTTGAATTCAGATTATTAAGCCTAAATATCAGGAGAAGTGAATTAAAGTTGAGTTCATGAATTGGAGACAAAGTACTATGCCAAAAAAAGTATTTTATGTGAACTCTTCACCAAGACCTGCTCCCTCCTTCACTTTACAGTCTCAGAAATGTATACTTGTACTGTTTTTAAAAAGGTTTAGCAACAAAACAATAATGTTGCATAAAAACCATAAGGGTATTTGTCCCATTTATATTTTCCTTTCTTCAATATAAAAATTACTCAAAGACCCTGGAAGAACAAATCTTGCTGAAAGAGAAAGAATGGTAAAGATTAGACTATCGATGCCTGTACTCTTTGAATTCCAGAAGAATGTTGCTGATGGCCTCTGAAGGTAACTCATGGACTCTGTCTGCCAGGAACCATACTAACCAAAAAGGATGAACTTTATTTGTTCTCTTCTGGATAGGCCCTGGGGAATGAACATACAAAGATGCCCTGGGGATTTAATAAGCATTTATTTTGGTTGGTAATTTGGAAATATCATAAACCTGTTAAGGGGAAGAGGATCAAGAGAGAGAGAGAAAGGGTTTAAAGATAACCTGAGAGCATTACAATAGAGAAGAATACAGTTTCCAGACTTGCTTCAATTTGTGTCATTTAATTCAGGAGTGAAATTTTTGTTAAATGAAATTATCTCTCAGGAGTTTACTATTGTCCTAGGAAAATCTTTAAGTTACTGATTTTTCTTCATGAGACTTAGGGCTATAAAGGGATATCAGAGTTTATGCACTCTAAACTCCTCATTTTTAAGATAAAGAAAAAGGTCCAGGGGCGGCTAGGTGGCGCAGTGGATAGAGCACCGGCCTTGGAGTCAGGAGTACCTGAGTTCAAATCTGGTCTCAGACACTTAATAATGACCTAGCTGTGTGGCCTTGGGCAAGCCACTTTGCCTTGAAAAAAAAAACTAAAAAAAAAGGTCCAAATTTTATGTGACTCAGAAGTTATTTGTGAACCTCTGTGGTGATAAGAAAGTACTAAGTCCCAGAGTTTTTCCTGAAACTTCAAATGAAGCCTCCAAACAGACCCTAAAGTGAGAAAAAAAAAACCAAAAATCCAGAGTGAAACAAATGTTTAGGTGACTTTTTCAGATTTGTAAAGGGAATATATAAAGGAGTCAGGATTTGAACTTAGGGTTAAGAGTGACTTGGCCAAGATCACACAGCTGGGCAATTATTAAATGTCTGAGGCTGGATTTGAACTCAGGTACTCTTGAATCCAGAGTTGGTGCTCTATCTACTGCACCTTCTAGCTGCCTCCCAAGACAAGATTTTTATAGAGGTAGGGATCAAGATGTGGACCAAGACTTGGAAATGAGAATCAATCTACATTTTTAATTTTCTTGGCATTATTTTTATATGCATATCCCACGCTTTGTGTGTGTGTGTGTGTGTGTGTGTGTGTATCCTCCATTATCTGGTCTTCCATCTCTTGTAGATTTATTTTTTGTAAGGGACTGTGATGTGTGGGAGTACTGTAAACTTTCATCCACTGGTGTCCTCTACTACGAGAGTCTTGTTTTACTGGTTGATTGTAGAATGCCACAGGAGTGAGAGTAGGCCAGGGACTGGGGAGGATATTTAAGCACTTGTATTTGGTTTAATAAATGGGGATCTTGGAGAATTAGGAGAACTTTAAGAAGAACTTGTCATCCTAGTCTCTCTTGTCTCCTGACTCTTCAACATTTCTGGGTAAAGCCGGAAGGAACCTAACACTTCCTGAGCACCTAGTCTAACAGGAACATAACAATTTTTAAATATTTTTGTCACTTTTATTTAAAAAATTTAAATGAAAAGCAGACATGGAGAATATGACAGTAAATTATCACAGAATTCTTTCCATGTAGCTCTAAAATATGTTCTCACAGGACACATTTCTAATACTAGAAAGGGTGCCACAATAGATCTCTCTCTCTCTCTCTCTCTCTCTCTCTCTCTCTCTCTCTCTCTCTCTCTCTCTCTCTCCTCCCCCCTCTCTCCTCCCCTCTTTGTCCTCCCTCCCATCCCCTCCTTCCCTCCCTATATGCCAGAAAAGGACTCTTCTGCTATGAATGCCAACCCTAGTTAATTTTGTCTTGAAAGATACTCACTCACCCATATTCACGCAGTTATAACTACATAAACACAGATTCAAGTTCTTTGTGGTAGCTAGAACTACTACTTGGAGAACCATGGTATGTTTTAGTATAGCCTATTTACTCTTATTTTATCTCTCTCATTTTTTCCTATGCAAATGATAAGGCTAAAAAAGACTTCAAAACTATTGATGGCTTATTTTATTTCTGGGATACTTCTTGGGTGATGTCTCATTTTGTGAATCTGTTATACATTCTGGAGAAAGATTATTAGAAGATCCCATCATGACAATACTGTCAGATATCTTCTAACAACACTCAAATTTGTACACAATGCAGTCATTATCAAGCAGTGAGCAAAGTTTACGTCCAAAGAATTCATATATTTGGCAGTTTCCACTGATTTATTTGCCATATTTAAATCCCATATCTTTCCTGATAGATTAATTCTGGAAACATATGGACCACTATAGCTGACTTTTACATCAAATATGAAGGAAATGGTTTCAGATGAAGATTCCAGTAACAGATCCTTTTTAAGTTGATGCTCTCATATCACATAAATGAATTGTCCCTTTATTGCTGTCATACACAATGAACTATAGCTATTGGAATGGAACTCTGTTGCCATTATCACCTCGGCAAGTCCTTCCACAATAAATAAGTTTGATACCTACACTACAATAAAAGTTCTGTTTATAATTTCAAGGTAACAATGATTAATCTGCAAAATCATCTACAGATAAATATATTCATAATTATAATGGATATAGATAGAGTTGATGTGATATATATATATGAGTATTGGCAAATATTATTTTCAGATGCCTCAACATTAAATTCATGGACCTGTACACTATCACCTATTATGTAAAATTGTTGTAGGATCGTCATACCTTCAATCTTCTTTCTTCTAGTTGTATATATATGTATATATATATATGTATATATATATGTGTATATATATATATATGAATTTTTTATTCTTTCAGATACAGTATATAACTTTATTATTTTATAATTGATTGACAATATCAAATTGACTATCTTTTTTAAAGTTTTCATGTAATATGTAAATTTGTTATCTCTAAAGTTTTCTTCCTTTTGGATCTGATACTTCTCTCACAGCATGTTCAATTTCAGTCAATGTTTAGCATGGTTGCAAACATAAACCTTATTTCAGACTTTTTCTGTTGGGAAAGGGGATAGGGAAGGGAGGGAGAAAAATTGTAAAACTACTATTGTTATGTAGTTGGTAAAAGAAATAAAGTCTTTAAATAATTAAAAACAAGAATTATCATTGATCACTGTATTGTTGAGAAGATGGAAATCTATCATAGTTGATTATCACACAATGTTGTGTTACTCTGTACAATGTCCTCCTATTACTGTTAACTTCACTAAGTATCAATTCACGTATGTCTTTCCAGGTTTTTTTTAAAATATACCTCTCATCATTTCTTATAAACAACAGTACTTCATAACATTTATACATTATAACTTGTTTAGCCCTTCCCCAATTTTGGGAATCCCCTCAATTTCTAATTCTTTGAGTTGACAAAAAGAGCTACTATAGATATTTTTGTACATATGGGTCCTTTCCCCCTTTTTATTATCTCTTTGTATTAATACTGTAGCATCAAAGGATATGCACAATTTTATAGCCCTCTGGGCATATTTTCAATGTTTGGATCAGTTCAGAACTGCACAAACAATGCATTTTTGTGTTGTTCTCTCACTTCTTGGATATTGTCTCTAACAATTTATGTATCCTAAATTTCTGCTATTTTTCTCTTTATGCTACTCTCTATTACACCTGATTCAATTTATAAATATATATATATAATATCACAAATATATAAATATATATTTGTGATATTTAAATTAAAAATAGGAGGAAAATAACCTGTCCATATACATGTATACACTTGCATTTCTCCTCATATAAATGCCTATATATGTATATACAAAAAAGATATAATATTTTCCTAGAATCTTTGAACCATAAATGAAAGGAGAAATACTTGCTTTCCCATTTTTAGCTCAAATACTTGAGACAACTACATACATACATACATATGTATATATATTTATATATATATAAAATGTGTGTGGTATATACATAATTTATCTATCTAGCATTTTTCTCTCTTTCTCCCCCCCCATCCATCTATATTTAACAGGCCTCATTAGTGTACTCCACTTAATTAAACAAAGATTTGTTAAACATATACTAGAACAATCATAACTAATACTTTTCTATTGCTTAACTATGTGCCAGAAAGTTTTTTATTTCATTTGATCCTCATGACACCCTAGGGAAATAAATGATAATATTACTTTCATTTTACAGATGGGGAAACTGAAGCAAATAATAGTCAAGTGATTTGTCACACAGCTAAGAAGTGTTAGAAGCAGTATTTGAATCTAGGTATTCCTGATTTCAGAAATATTATTCTGTCTACAACAACTTGACATCCCTAGCCCAGAGCTGTCATTTTTACTCCAAAGAAAAGTACAAACCACAGTTGCATTGAACCACAGAATTCAGGGAAAAAAGCAGAATTGCTTTGGAAAGAGTTTTAGATGACCTTTTAATAATGATTATGCTTTCAGGACAAATACATCTTCATAAATCTTTCAGCAATATTGGTATGTGGGGTCAGTGAAAAGTGATAATCAGAGACATGCACATATGCTTAAATAGAGCCAATGACTATCTCCCAGCACAGGAGCAAAGAGTAAATCACCCCAATACAGTAAGTGATAAGCATATGGTATGAAGATTTTTCAGGAACTCTACTTGAAGGAATAATGGGACAATGGGACCATAGAAACAATTCTATAGAATTCTAACACTACTCTTTATTCTTGACAATGCTCCTTTCCTCCTTGCTATACCTGCATTCATGGGAAAGCCTTAATTATTCCTTAATTGGGGTGGGGGACAAATTAGGTGAATATACCCTCAGAAGAATACAAAACCTAGAGTTATCTAAGGTTATCCAAGTCTTTTTTTTTAGGTTTTTTTGTAAGGCAAAGGAGGTTAAGTGGCTTGCCCAAGGTTACACAGCTAGATAATTATTAAGTGTCTGAGACCAGATCTGAACTCAGGTACTCCTGACTCCAAGGCCTGTGCTTTATCCACTACACCACCTAGCCACCCCAAGAAAAGTCTTTTTTAAGAGCATGAAATTCTTACTTAGTTCTTAGTCATATAGGAATACCATTACCCTTCCTACAATGATGCTAAGTACTGAGAAGGTTCAGACAACGGGGTTTTATTTTAGTTTTGTGAGTAAATATTTTCTATTTCCAATGGGACATACATACTATCCATATTCTGCAAAGTTCTAAGAGAGATCCATCTTTTTTATTCGGTATTCTCAAATGAACATCGTTGTCTAGTACAGAGAAATAATTTTTCATGGGAAAAGTTGTATCAACCCTCTTTCTCCTCATCAGGGAAATAAAAAACCAATTTTTAATAATAATAATGAATACTCAAGGATAAAAATTCCATAATACACTATTGTGTAATAATCTCTGGAGCATGACATAGTTTATGTTTAAACAGCATTAACAACAGGGGGGCAGCTAGGTGGCACAAAGGATAGAGCACACCAATCCTGAAGTCAGAAGAACCTGGACCTCAGACACTTAATAATTACCTAGTTGTGTGACCTTGGGCAAGTCACTTAAACCCACTGCCTTTCAAATAACAAAAAAATCCAGACAAATTAACAAGACAATAAATTAAGCCTGGATTCAAAGTGCTTAGAGAGTTCTGAAGTGCAAATAATTGTTTACATAGGAAATTTAACAATTGACTGATTCTTGGTAGAAAGAAAATCAAAGTCCTTTTACTTCCATGCATACCTAACTAGGAATTTCTTCTTTAAAACCCCACCAAATTCTAATTCATCTTCCCAGAAAAAGGAACAGAATAATTCAAGGAGTCCACTTTGGATTACCTTAAAGTAAAGGGAAGAAGGAGGATTGTGCACCTCTGAATGACTGTAGGTGATAGGAAATGAACTGTGCTATCTCAGGAGGTAGATTCTCACTACTGGAGAGAAGATAGATAAACACTTGTCAGACACATTCAAGTAAGAATTCTATTCAGGTGTGCCTTACAATAAGTGAACTCTAGGACTCCTTCCCATTCTGAGATTCTATGGTTCTGTGGGGGAAAAAAAATGCCTTGCCTATACTTTGGCATACAAATCATGGGAACAATACCAGTGTTAGCATTATTAAAAAATTTGCATTTGATCAACTTACTTTTTCTTGCTTATTCACTTAATTAGTTTCTGTTGAAGTCCTGTTTCAATTTCTTTCTTGCTACATAAGGGTCAACCAGAAGTCAAAAGTCAGAGATGAGAAATCACACAGGTGTAACATTATTCATCATGGCAGATGACTCACATTTGCAGATCCTGATGTTTATTTTTTTTGTTTCTCACCTATAGATTGATTATAACTGATAATTTCAATCATTACCCTTACCTTGATGAATCCCTACCTTAAGACTCCCATGTAATTTTTCCTTTAAAATATTTCCTTTTTAGAATTCTCAATCACAAATTCCTATATTCCTAGATATATCTAAGCATTTCAACTAGGGTTATAACTTTTCCAGTAATTCTTGCTTCACCCTCATATTTTTTTTTTATCATGCTTCTTGGGGCAATGGGTATCTTGGGGCATCATATCTTACAACTACCATGTAGTAATCCACAAACCACTGCATTACATAAGCATCATGAACAACAGAATCTGTAACCTGCTCTTCTTGGGTTTGTTGGCTGACTGGATTGATTACCATTTTCCCACCACATAGACTACAGTTGGAATTCTGGAAATCCAGTGTCAAGAAACATTTTGCTGCTGTTGCATTTCCTTTGCTAAAGACTGTGTGCTCAAACACAAAATTCTTAGAGAGAGTGAGTTTAATTTTTGCTGTGATCATACTCAATTTTCCATACTCTGAGTACTTCTGTACAATGGACAAAATCAGGACAAATTCTGAGATTTCTGTCAGTACAACAAAGTAGAAAGTCTTTTTCCACCTGCTCTTCCCACATGAATGTTGATTCTATGACTTATGGTGGCTGCATTTTCCATTATATCAAACCATCCACTGACGATGGAATGACTTTGAATTAGGAGGTAGTTTTGCTCACAGATTCTATTATTCTCATTGTTTAATACACACTTATAAGGATTCAGTGGAAAGGATTATATTCTCTTTTTAAGCAGTAAGAGACTATGAAAATTGTTATAGCAAATTGTCTAGGAAAACTTGAATAAACTTTAATTCTTTTTTCTTGGTTCAATACATTTTTCTTTTTGGTAATCATTTTAGACATATGGTATATATATCCTGGATAGAGGAATAGTCCTGGGGTCAGAATTATATAGGCTTCAGTCTTGCCTCTAACATACTAGATGTTAGATGTTTGTAACCTTTCAGAGTCTCAGGAAATTGGAAAAGACTGTAAATTGACAATTAAAAAAATCATTTCACTTTATTGAACAAAACATATTTTCTTAATATAGCATAATAAAAAGATAAATGCCTGTGAAATGGAAAATCTATTATGTGTAATTTGCTGTTCCTTTTAAATATATAATAAAGTTATCATATACATTTCTTTTATCCTTTCTTTTCTTCCTTCCCCCATCCCATACTAGAGCCATCTCTATTGACCTTATTTTGATATAGAGCATGAAATATGATTAATTTTGTCATAGTATTTCCAGTTTTCCCAACAGTTTTTGTTGAATAGTGGGTTCTTATACTAGAAGTTAATGTCTTTGGGTTTTTTAAACAGTAGATTACTATAGTAATTTACTACTGTTTCTTTTGTACCTTTCCTAATCCACTGATCCATTATTCTGTTTCTTAGGACTATGCAGTTTTGATGACTGCTGCTCAACAATATAATGTTCGATCTGGCACAGGCACCTTCCTTTACATTTGGAGGTCCTCTCTTCCCTCAATGTTGAAAGTTGGATTGGGCTTCCTTTGTATTTAAATTGTTTCTTTATTGATGCTTGGAGTATTTTCTCATTTATTTGAGAATTCTAGAATTTCGCTATGATAATCCTTGTAGTTCTTATTCTGTAGTCTATTTCTGGAGGAGTTCTGTGTATTCTTTTAATGGCTATTTTGTCTTCATGATCTAGTAGATTTGGACAGTTTCCCCCGATAATTTCCTGAAAGATATTTTCAAGGCTGTTTTTGATATAGGCTTTCAGGTAGTTTAATAATTTGTAAATTATCTCATCTGGATATATTTTCCAATTTCAATTTTCTTCATTTTTTTCAGCCTTTTTTTAGTTCATCTAATGGAATCTTACAGGCTAATAGGATTTTCTTGGTTTCTATTTGTCCAATTCTAATCTTTAGGGTTTTATCTTCTTAAATTAGCTTTTGTGTCTCCTTTTCCAGTTGGTTAATTTTACATTTTGCTAAATTGCATTCTCTTTTCAGTTGTTCCATTTGAGATTTAGATGAGTTGCATTCCTGTTCCATTTGGTTGATGTTATTTTTGAAGACATATTATTTTTCCAGTTATTTATTTTTCTTTTTAAAGGAGTTGATTTACTTGGTCAATGTTTCACAATTTTTTCCTACATGACTCTTGATTTCTTTTTTTTCCATTTTACCCCTTATTTCTTCTTTGACTTTTAAAATATTTTTAAGCTCTTCTAAGAGCTTTTGGATTTGAGTCAAATTCATAAATACTTTTGAAACTTCCCCTGTGGGTTATATTTCACTGCTTTCCTCTTCTGAAGTGGCATTGTTATTTTTATCTGATTAGTAGCTTTCTATAGTGAGAGATTTTATAATTTGTTTTGTTCATCTTCATTGTTGGAGTTCAAATACTGGGGTATAGGGAGTATTTTTTATGCTGGGGCTGGAGTCTGATCCTTGGCTTGTTGGTCTAGATGCTTTTGCAGTCCAGGTATTGCCTTTGCAGAAGTTTATTTCTTCCTTTTTGTCCAGGTTCTGCCTATACAGTGGTTTGTTCCCAACCCAGTCCTGTCTTTTGCCTCAGTGTTCAGACTTTTTGGGGGGTTGGAACCCTCCCTGCTAAGTTTGCTATATAGGTGCCAGAATCTATACTGTTGTCAAGCTGTCAGAACCTGGATTTCACTGTGGCTAAAAGCCTCCTGCTGGCTTTCCTCACTCTCCCACCTCCTGGACTTTGCTTCTCCTTTTCTACAACAGAAACAGACATTCACTGAAGCTCCTCCATGATATCTGCATTTGAAAATATTTTTGCATCATTTTTCTGTAAGATTTCTTCTTCTTTTTTATTAAAGATATTATTTGAGGTTTATAATTTTTCCCCCAATCTTAATTCCCTCTCCCCATCCCCCAACAGAAAGCAATCTATCAGTCTTTACTTTGTTGCCATGTTGTACATTGATGCAAATTCAGTGTGATGAGAGAAAAATCATATCCTTAAGGAAGAGACAAAATGTCTAAGAGATAAAGATCAGACAATAAGATATCTGTTTTTTTCCTAAATTAAAGGGAACAGTCCTTGAACTTTGTTCAAACTCCATGGGTCTTTATCTGGGTACAGATGGCACTCTCCATTGCAGACAGTCCAAAATGGTCCCTGATTGTTGCACTGATGGAATGAGCGAGTCCTTCAAGGCAGAACATCACCCCCATGTTGCTGTTAGGGTACACAGTGTTTTTCTGGTTCTGCTCATCTCACTCAGCATCAGTTCATGCAAATCCCTCCAGGCTTCCCTGAATTCCAAGCCCTTTTGGTTTCTAATAGAACAAGAGTGTTCCATGACATATGTATACCACAGTTTTCTAAGCCATTCCCCAGTTGAAGGACGTTTAATTGATTTCCAATTCTTTGCCACAACAAACAGGGCTGCAATGAATATTTTTATACAAGTGATGTTTTTACCCTTTTTCATCATCTCTTCAGGGTATAGACCCAGTAGTGGTATTGCTGGGTCAAAGGGTGTGCTCATTTTTGTTGCCCTTTGGGTGTAGTTCCAAATTTCTCTCCAGAAAGGTTGGATGAGTTAACAGATCCACCAACAGTGTAATAGTGTTCCAGATTTCCCACAACCCTTCCAACAATGATCATTATCCTTTCTGGTCATATAGGCCAGTCTGAGAGGTGTGAGGTGGTACCTAAGCAAAGCTTAAATTTGCATTTCTGTAATAATTATTTAGAGCAATTTTTCATATGGCAATGGATTACTTTGATCTCCTCATCTTTAAATTGCCTTTGAATTATCCTTTGACCATTTGTCAATTGGATAATGGCTTTTTGTTTCAAAAATATGACTCAGTTCTCTGTATATTTTAGAAATGAGTCCTTTTTCAGAATCATTATTTGTAAAGATTGTTTCCCAATTTACTACATTTTTTCTGATCTTGCTTACAGTGGTTTTATCTGTGGCAAAGCTTTTTAATTTAATGTAATCGAAATCTTCTAGTTGGGTTTGGGTGATGTTCTCCAGCTCTTCCTTAGTCATAAACTGCTCCTCTTTCAATAGATCTGACAGGTAAACTAGTCCTTGACCTTCTAATTTTCTTATAGGATTATTTTTTATGTCTAAATCCTGTAACCATTTGGATCTTATCTTGGTAAAGGGTGTGAGGTGTTGGTTTAATCTAAGTTTCTTTCATACTAACTTCCATACTAACTTCCAATTTCCCCAGGTTTTTATTGAAGAGAGAGTTTTTATCCCAATAGCTGGACTCCTTGGGTTTATCAAACAGCAGATTACTATAAACATTTCCTGCTAATGCACCTAGTCTATTCCACTGATCCCCCATTCTATTTCTTAGCCAATACCTAATAGTTTTGATGACCGTTGCTTTATAATATAATTTTAGATCAGGTAGTACTAAGACCCCTTCTTTTGCATATTTTTTATTAAATTGCTGGAAATTATTGACTTTTTATTTCTCCATTTGAATTTACTTAGAACTTTTTCTTACTCATTAAAGTAAATTTTTTGGAATTTTGATTGGTAGGGCACTAAACAGGTAGTTTACATTTAGTAGAATTGTCATTTTTATTCTATTATCTCTACCTATCCATGAGCAGTTGATATTTGCCCATTTATTTAAATCTGATCTAATTTGTGTGAGAAGTATTTTATAATTGTTTTCAAAAAGTTTCTGAGTCTGTCTTGGCAAATAGCCTCCAAGGTATTTTATATTGTCTGAGGTTACTTTGAATGGGATCTCTCTAGCTCTTCCTGCTGGGTTTATTTTATAACCTGCAACTTTGCTAAAATTGCTATTTGTTTCCAGTAGTGTTTTGGATGATTTCTTGGGATTCTCTAGGTAAACCATCATGTCATCTGGAAACAGTGAGAGTTTTGTTTCTTCCTTCCCAATTCTAATATCTTCAATTTCTTTTTCTTCTCTAATTGCTGAAGCTAACATTTGTAATACGATATTGAATAGTAGTGGTGATAATGGGCAGCCTTTTTTCACCCGTGATCTTATTGGGAATGCCTCTAGCCTCTCCCCATTGAATATACTAATTGTTGATGGCTTCAGATAGATAAAGCTAATTAGTGTAAAGAACAGTGCATTTATTCCTACACTCTCTAGTGCTTTTAATAGGAATGGGTGCTGTATTTTGTCAAAAGGTTTTTCAGCATCTATTGATATGATCAAATCATTTCTGATAGTTTTGTTTTTGCTTATAATTGAGTATACTAACAGTTTTCCTAATATTGAACCAACCCTGCATTGTTGGGATTAATCCTATTTGATTATAATGTATTATCCCAGTGATGACATGTTGTAATCATTTTGCTAACATTTTATTTAAGATTTTTACATGAATATTCATTAGGGAGATAGGTCTATAGTATACTTTTTCTGTTTGAACTCTTCCTGGTTTAGGTATCAGCATGATATTGGTTTCATAGAAAGAATTAGTTAGAGTTCCATCTTTCCGATATTTTTCTTAAAGAGTTTATAAAGAATTGGAGCCAATTGTTCCTTAAATCTTTGGTAAAATTCATTTGTGAATCCATCAGGCCCTGGAGATTTTTTCTTAGGGTGTTCTTTTTCTGCGATAGCGTTGTTTAGGTATTTAATCTCCTCTTCATTTAACCTGGGCAACTTATATTTTGATAAATATTCATCCATTTCACTTAGATTATCAAAGTTATTGGCATAGAGTTGGATAAAATAATTTTGAATTATTACTTTAATTTCCTCCTCATTGGTGATGAATTCACCTTTTTAATTTATGATAATAGCAATTTGGTTTTCTTCTTTTTTTAAATCAAATTGACTATTGGTTTATCAATTTTATTGGTTTTTTCATAAAACCAACTTTTGGTTTTATTTCTTATTTCTATAGTTTTTTGCTTTTGCTTTTATTAATTTCTCCTTTAATTTTTAGAATTTCTAATTTGGCATTTAATTGGGGATTTTTAATTTGTTATTTCTCTAATTTTAGTTGCATATTTAGTTCATTAATTTCTTTTTCTCTAATTTATTCATGTAAGCATTTAAAGATATACTATATCCCCTGAGAGCTGCTTTGAGTGAATCCCATAGGTTTTGGTATGTTGTTTCATTATTGTCATTATCTAGGATAAAATGATTAATTCTTTCTATAATTTTTTTTGATCCACTCGTTCTTTAAAATGAGGTTATTCAGTTTCCAATTTGTTCTGGGTCTATATCTCCTTGGCCCACTATTGCATATGACTTTTATTGCATTGTGATCTGAGAAAGATGTATTCACTATTTCTGTCTTTCTGCAGTTGATCATCAGGTTTTTATGTCCTAGTACATGGTCAATTTTTGTGTAAGTTCCATGTACTGCAGAGCAAAAGATATATTCCTTTCTATCGCCATTCAATTTCCTCCATAAGTCTACCATATCGTGTTTTGCTAACAGTCTGCCTCCTTAACTTCTTTCTTGTTTATTTTATGATGCGATTTATCTAGATCTGAGAGTGGGAGGTTGAGGTATCCCACTAGTAGAGTTTTGCTGTCTATGTCTTCCTTGAGTTCTTTCAGCTTCTCCTCTGAGAATCTGGATTCTATCCAATTGGGTGCATATATATTCAGTATTGAAATAAGTTTATTGTCTATGGTACCTTTTAGGAGGATAAAGTTTCCTTCCTTATCTCTTTTAAGGTTATCTATTTTTGTAGCTGCTTTGTCTGAGGTAAGGATTGCTATCCCCGCTTTTTTCACTTCAGCTGAAGCAAAATATATTTTGCTCCAACATTTTCCCTTTACTTTTTATGTATCTCTCTGCTTCAAATGAGTTTCTTGTAAGCAGCATATTGTAGGATTCTGGTTTTTAATCCACTCTGCTATTCACTTATGTTTTAAGGGAGAATTCATCCCATTCACATTCAAAATTATGATTACTAATTCTTTATTGCCCTCCTTGCTATCTTCCTTCTTTTTGTATTTGCCCCTTCCCCCCTTATCCATATTCCCCAGTGTTTTATTTCTGAATACCACCCCCTTCAGTGTGTTTGCCCTCCTATATCACCCGCTCCCCTTTCTTTACCCTTTCCCTTTTCCATTTTCCCTTTCCATCCTTTTGACAGTTCCACTTTTTCCCCTCCCTCTCCCTTTCTTCATCACTCCATCCCCTTTTCCCCTTTTAATACTTGAAAGTTTCAATGTTTTTTTTTTTTCAAATTTTACTGAGTATGTGTGTAAGTTGACTTTAAGCCAAGTCTGATGAGAAATTAAAAAAGGTGTTTCTCATCTCCTCCCTTCTTCCCCTCTTTTACCATAGGTATTTTGTACCTCTTAGTGTAATGGGATTTACCCCATTCAATCCCCTCCCTCCTCCTATCTCCTTCCTGTCCCCCTTTTAAAGGAGGTAGAGTTTTTAAAATCATTCTATTTGAGTCATAGAAAAGTCTGAGTATCCATCACTTCTAGCTAAGTACATTCTATCTAATGGAGTTAAAATTCTTGAGAGTTACTAGCCAGTTTCATCCCATTGGATAGCAGTCTCATGGTTATTTTTTGAATGTCCATCATTTTGGGCTAGCTATATTCTCTCTGTTAGAGTTACAATTCTCAAGAATTATGAGAATGTTTTTCCCCTGCTGGGATATAGCCGGTTTCAACTTATTGGACAGCAGGTTTTTTTTTCTTTTACCACCCCCCCCCTTTTTTTTACCTTTTCATTTATCTCTTGAACCTCCCGTTTGATATCCAAATTTTCTATTTAGCTCTGGTATTTTCCTCAGGAATTTTTGGAATTCTTCAATTTCATTAAATGTCCATCTTTTTTCCTCTCCTGGAAGAGAAGGCTTAGCTTTGCTGGTTACTGGATTCTTGGCTGCATTCCAAGCTCCCTTGCTCTTCGAAATTTCTCGTTCCAGGTCCTTTGATCCCTTAATGTTGATGCAACCAGGTCCTGTGTAATACTTACTGTGGCTCCTTGATACTGAAATTGTTTCTTTCTGGCTGCTTGCAGGATTTTCTCCTTTATCTGATGGTTCTGGAATTTGGCCACAACATTCCTTGGTGATTTCATTTTAGTATCTTTTTCTGGAGGGGATAGACATATTCTTTCAATAACTACTTTGCCCTCTGGTTCCATCATATCAGGGCAATTTTCCATCACTAGAACCTGTGATGTTAAGTCCAGGCTTTTTTTCCTCTTCGATGTTTTCAAGAACTCCAATAATTCTCAGGTTGCCCCTCCTCGACCTATTCTTGAGGTCAGTGGTTTTGCTGCTGAGGTATTTTACATTTTCTTCTATTTAAAAAATTTTTTGATTCTATTTAACAGACTCTTGCTATCTCATGGTGTCATTAGTTTCTTCAGACTCCATTCTTTTTTTTAGGGAGGAGTTTTCTTCATTAACCTTTTGCAACTCCTTTTCCAATTGGTCAATTCTACTTTAGAAAGAGTTTTCCATTTGACCAATTGAGGCTTTTGAGAGATTTAATTTCTTTTTTGCATTTGCCCGAGTGAGGATCTGAGAGAATTATTTATTCTCATTTTGTATTTGTCCACTTGATGATGTGAGAGATTTATTCTCATTTTGTTTTTGACTAATTGTATTTTCTAAGGATTTGTTTTCTTGTTGCAAAGTATTAATTGTCTCTCCCAAATTTTCTAGTTGATTTTTAAACTCCTTCCTTATTTCTTCTAGGTAATCTTTCTTTGCTGGAGAACAGATCATATTCTCCTCAGGGGCTCTAGGACTCTCTGAGTTTAGGGTCTTTTTCTTACAAGGATTTTTCTATGGATCCACCTTTCCACTGACCTTTCTCCATTTTGCTAAGACCTTGAGTTGGGGAGGGTCTGATTCACAGGGCTTTCGTGTTGGGATGGCTAGAGGCTTTAATCAGTGAGAAATGCAAACTGATCTCATCATTTTGGAGCAATATAGAATAATACCCAAAGAGTTATTAAACACCCTATAACCTTTGATCCAGCAATAATACTAATAGGTCTATTTCCAAAGATGATTAAGGAAAAAAAAAACATCTGTTCTATGATATTTTAACAGTTCTCTTTGTGGTGACAAATAACTAAAAATAATGGAGATGCCTTTAATAGGGAATAGCTAAACAAGTTTTAGAAAGGATTATGTTGGGATATTTCTGTGTTATACAAAATGATGAGATCAGTGGTCTTATAAAAACATAGAGTTGCATGAAGTAATAAAGAATGAAATGAGCAGAACCATCAAATACAATGGAAACAATATTGTTTTAAGAAAAACCTTGATCAAAAATGCTCCTTGAAACAATTACCAGCAAAAGTAGCAGGATATAAAATAAACTCACATAAATCATCAGCATTTTTATGTATTACCAACAAAGTCCAATAGCAATAGATAGAAAGTTAAATTCCATTTAAAGTAAGTCTAGCCAAAAGAGAACACTTTACAGATCTGGTAAAAATAGTAACAGAATTAATCTGGAGCAACAAAAGGGGAAAGAATATTGAGAGAATTAATGAAAAAATGCAAAAGAAACTAGTCTAGATGTATTAGGTATAAAACTAAATTATAAAAGGACAGTCATTAAAACTGTCTGGCACTGGTTAAAAAATAGAGAAGTGAAACAGGTTAAGTACAAAAGAAACAGTTATCAATGACTATAGTAATCTTCAGTTTGATAAATCCAAAGACACCAGCTTCTGAGATAAAAATTCACTAATTAACAAGAACTGTTGGGAAAACTGGAAAATAGTTTGGCAAGAACTATGCATAGATCAACACATTACACTCAACTAAGAAAAAGTCAGAATGGGTACAGGATTTAAATATACCATAAGCAAATTATGAGAACAACTATCTGTCAGATCTAAGAAAGGGGGAGAAGTTTTTGATCAAAGAAGACATAGACTATGTCAAACTAAAAAGGTTTTGCAGAAACAAAACTAATGCAGTGAAGATTAGTAGGAATGTAGAAAAGTAGAAAAACAATTTTCAAGACTAGGGTTTCTGATAAAGGACTCATTTCTAAAATTGATAAGATGATAAATCTTCAATTCATAAATGATCACAGGATATGAATAAGTGTTTTTCAGATGAAGAAATATATGATATTAATAGTTAAATAAAAAAAATGCTCTAAATCACTATTAATTAGAGAAATGCAAATTAACACAACTCTGAGTATCACTTCACACCTGGGCTACAAGGAAAGCTGAAGCATGCAGAAGGGATGCTTTCAAGTTTTGCTGCTGGAGAAGATTTTTGAATATTCCTTAGGTTGCAAAGAGATTAATTTATAATCAGACATTAATTCAGATTAGAAAATGAAAGGATAAATGCTGAAGCTGAAGCATAAATACTTTGGTCACATAATGAGAAAATAGAGCTCATTAGAAAAAAAATTGTTGCTCGAAGATTTTGAAGACAGAACAAGAGAGCATGAGATGGATCATAATGTAATGGAAGAAACAAACATGAGCTTGGACAGATTTTGAGAGATAATGATGGTGTGGCCTGGTAATTGGGATTCTGAAGAGTCAAACATGACAGCAGCTAAACAATAAATCTCTTACTGCTTTGAGAGAAATGTAATTCTTTTAACTAAATCTTTAAAGGCTTATATGACTTGCTTATTCTTTAGGGTGTAAATAAAGGGGTTCATCACTGGGGTGACAGATGTTGTGAGTACTGACACAACCTTGTTCAAAGCCACTCTTTCCTTTGCAGAAGGTTTCATATACATGAAGATACAGCTGCCATAGGAGATGCAGACACCATTCATGTGGGAGAGAGGAACAGGTTAAAAAGGCCTTTTGCCTTTGCTGCACAGAGGGGAATCAGAGAACTGTCCTGATAATGTAGGCATAAGACAAAATCACCAAGATTAAGGTGATAATGAGTATTAACACAGCAAAAATTAAAACCATCCTCTCTATGAATTCTGTGTCTGAGCATACAATCTTCAGTAGAGGAAATATATCACCGTCAAAATGATCAATGACATTGAAGTCAAAGAAATCCAAGTTTAGAACCAGACTAAGTGATGGGGGGATGATCATTAATCCAGACAGCCAGGAAACCAATGGGAACTGGTTTCAGATTTTGCTGTTCATGAAAGTTGCATAATGCAGGGGTTTGCAGATGGCTACATAGCAATCATAGGACATTGTGGCCAGAAGAAAGAACTCTGTTGCCCCAAGAAAGATGATCAAAAATAGTTGTACAACACAGGCATTTTAATAAAGTGTATTGTCACTATTTTATATGCTATAGAGGTAACTGGGAATACATTAAGTTGTGAATGACGCTTCTAAGAAAGAGAAATTTCTGAGAAAAAATACATGGGGTTTTTCATCTGGGCATCCATCAATGTGAGTATGATGATGATCAGGTTCCTAATTATATTTAACCTGTAGTTGAGAAATAGAAAGATAAAAAGCAAAATCTGTAGTTGTGGGTCATCTGTCAGTCCCTGCAGGATGAATAATGTTGTCCTTGTGTGATTTCTCATTCCTGCCTTTTTGAATTCTGATGGATCTGTACACAGCATAGAAAGGGACAGGTTCAGTCTGAAGATGTGGATGGAGGAAAAAAAAATCAGATTAGTGATGGAAGTTAGTAGGAAAGAAAAAGCATGTAACTCATTTAATATTTTTTTCTTAAAGATTTAGTCACAACAAAATGAACTATTCTAGGTTCTACCAGGATAGATCATTTTCATGAAACTTTTTAGAATTAATATATTTTTATCTTTCAAAGTCTTTTGTCAGAATCTCTTGTTTCATGCATTTTCACTTAAAGCCCTTCACTTCCTTTTTTCCTTAGGCACATACAAGGGATGTGAATTTGAACCTAGATTCTGAAGGTGTTACATGGTTGCATGACATTGAATAAGTGATTCTTTTAAGTTAAGTTTCCTTGACTGTAAAATGTGGGCTTCAGTACTTGCACTACTTACTGTACAGGGATATTTGAGAAAAACATGCTTTGTAACCTCAAATATGAGCTATGATTATTATAGCTGTTACACTAAGCTAATTGGTAGTCACCTAGTATGGTCTCCAAATCATGATTAAATTTTTACTCCTATATTCATGAATTTTTCCCCAATGTCTTTTTCTAATATACTCCCTCAATGACATCTTACTTAAGATGGTTAGCAGGTTGTTTATTGTTCATATTGTACAGAAGAAGAATATTATTTTTAAGGATCTCCTGGCTCCCTCCTACTGCTATAAATGCTTTCAATACCTTTTGTCATCCAGTGCTGCTGAAGTTTCCACTTACTGACTGAAATATAGCCTGTACAATTCTTTCTGTGAGAATTTTTTGTGACATTAGTTCATTCTGCAGAAGCCTAGTTTCTGTAGCTGTCATGTTGGAAAATAAATACACTGGAAATTAGAAGCCCTAGTTTCAAATTCAGTCTCCATTCCTTAAAAATTATCTTGGATGAGGCATTTCATTTGCTAGGGTCTCAGTTTTATCATCTGTTAAATGTGGACTCTATAATCAGTTGTTCCAAAGGTTCCTTCCAGCCCTAAGTCCTTGTGAATTGAATTCAAAATTAAGTGTGAACAATGACTTCTTATAAGGAAGTAATTTTATTTATGTAATTTTATGTATTTATGTAATATTTATTTATGGATTGCCATTTTCCTGGAAAAAATATGGCATTATTTCTTCCTACAGAAATGTGATTAAATATTTCATGATTTATTTAAAAATATCCTGATAGAATATACTATTCTTTAATCACTCAAATTCTTTGTTATTTACTTATGTAAATTGTGATTAAAGGAATTATTTTAGATAGAAATTTTTTTAAAATTTTGCATATGTTTTTAAATAATGAAATTTTTATCACCAGAAGGAAATAGCTTCACTTGTGGAATTTTTTGGAAGTGGTATAGTGGTGTTTCTGAAAGAAACATTGAGAAATGGAGTACATTTTTCAAGTATCACTCAAATAAAATAGGCAAGTCCATAATCCTCTGTAACTACAGCTGGTTCTGTGACCCAAATCTAATCAAAGTATTAAATTCTAAATTCTTCCTATTCCATATAAGATGTGATAACTCAACTATAAAGGCTGAATATATCTGTGAGATAACTCTAGTAATTTTTAACATGTTGGAAACTGGAAGCAGGAATGTCTAATCTATGTGCTTTTGTAGGATAGAAGGAAATAAATGAGTATTAAATAAAAGGCAATGTGCTAAGGACTTTACAGATATTATTTTATTTGATTTTTTCAAACACTCTTGGGAGGCAAGTTATGTTAGACCATTTCACAACTGAGAAATGTGAGAAAAGTTAAGTGACTTAGTTGCTTAAGGTCACACAATTAGCATCTGGATTTAAAATCATTTCTTCTGACTCCAGTGTCAGTGCTCTCTATCCATTGTCATCCAAATAACTTACATTTTTTCTTTTTAAAGAATATTTCATTTTTTCCCCACTATTTTTAACATTTTAAGAAAAGTTTTAACTTCCAAATTTGTATGAAGTAAATAGCCATTTCAATATGATCTTAAAAGATCAAAAGATGGAATATATGAGCTAATAAATTGCTGTCATACCTACATCAGTGGTCAGAATGACCTCCAAATCCCTGTTGTGACTCAGAATTGCAAAAGGAGTGATGTCAAATTATAGTAGTATGTTATAATTGGAAGGTCACTTTGATTTGATAAATGTTACCTGTTGGTAATCACCTGAGTATATGTTAGATAAATCACCTGACCTGAGTTCCATATTCTTCATTTGCAAATAATTATGTTGGATTAGATGTTTACGAATTCCCTTTAGAGATTTAATTCACAGATCTTACATATATAAACATTTTATCCACACTGTCTCTGGACTCTAGGACATTACATAACAGGCAGTTATGTTTTTGATTCTCATTTCCCAGGATACCCAAAATTCGTGAGTTAATATCTCTCATAACAGCCTCTAAATTGATTATGATTAGAGACTGCATTCCATTTCAAAAGTCAGAAATCTTGCTATATTGCTGATAGGAAGGTAGGATTCAGGATAAGGAGGGTAATGACAGCACTTGCTTCTTTGGTCTTCAAATGAGAATGAGGCATTTTGGGGCATGGAGATGAATTTTTCTCATTTTATCTGCTTAGTCTATTAAAGGTATTGAAGAATCAAATAAGTGCACAAACAAAAAACTCAGGGATTAAGGTTCATATAATTAGTACTAGACAGAAAAAACACTGGGTTGATTGGTGCCCACAGAGACATGAAAGTACAGTCACAGTATCACAAAGTTCTCAAACAGTAAGATGGATCAGAACCTTGGTTTCTCCCTATTTCCTTTCTTATTATTTTAAGGGATTATAATGTTCAACTCTAGGGAGAATGTATATAAAATTTCCTGGGGGCAATAAGTTTACTTCCAAAGTACATAATTGTCTCAGAATGAATGTAAAGAGAAATTATATTTCCATTTTTGCTAGAAATATTGAAGGTTTTCCCTCTCCAGATTGATTTGTTTTGTATTTAGTTTAAAAAAATTCATTCTTTGGCTCATTTCTTTTTTACCTAGCTTAATCATTGAATTAGTGTTGCCTCAGTTAAACTGGATCCATATTCAAACTGTTAAATGTTTAAAGACCTTAGTTTAAAAGGTGCTGGTCTCCAAAGGCTATCTCCAGGCATCCTGAACTATAACTAGCTACTGGACCCAGATGGTTCTGAAGAGAAAAGTGATGTTGGTGACTTTGCACAGTCCTCTTTCACTTAAATCCAATTCATTTGCATGCCAGGGCATCACCTTCCTGATGTCATGGTCCTTTTCTTAAATGAAGGATGCACAAGAATAACAAAGCATTTTAAAAATCTCATTCATGAGTCATTCCTTCCATTTATGCAGTCTATCCTCCATTTATGCCTAATCATACTCTGTGATTCTTGTCCATGTGCTTTTATAGGTTTTCCATACTGTGACTCTTGATACTGTGGGGGGATTTATAGTTGTTAGAGGAAAAAAAGACAAAAACATTATTTCTTCAGCTTCGATTGTAATTAAAAAGGCAAGAGCAATCATCTGAAGCAAATCAATAGTAATAATAGATGCAATTAAGAGATGATCAGAGAAACTTCATTTTGTTGATGGTACCATAGATAATGAATTAATATCAATAATAAATAAATGCATAAATTAATATACTTCTAAATTCTTAAAGGTAAATGTTACTATAAGCTACCTTGAAACATGCATGGACCTATATAAATGTTCTGGGGAAAAAAATCTTATTGCAATACTAAATCCATTTCCCAATTTAAATTTATTCTCTCCTCATGAAAATATTTTGTCTGGTGGATTTACAAATGACTTATTGGGCAGCAGAGTTAGAGTTGTTCAATAGATTAGTTTGTTGCTAGTATAGCAATGATTAAAAGAAGGGAAAAAACTCAGAAAAAAAAGATTCTTTCCTGAAAAAGGACAGTTTATAAGTAAACAATTTCAAAAAATGAAGGAATACATCGATTTGAGTACATGTATCATTTGATGTTACACATGTCATTAACTAGTAGAAATGAAAACATTTTGTATTGTTATTTGCTTTTCTTATATTGATTGATTAGATATCCATATCTTCTGGAGTTCTTTATTTCAGTAATGATTATATTTATATGCGAGGGGGGAAAGTCTTGATGATTATCTATTGAGGTAAAATAGTCATTTTGGGGGGTATCTTGTGGTGTTGTGCATAAGTGAGCCAGGGCTGAAGTCAAAAAGATCTGAATTCAAATCCAGTCTCAGACACTTATTGTGTATATAGGTAATTTGACCTTTATTAGCCACTTAACCTCACTTTATCTCAATTTCCTCATGTGTAAATGTGGTTCTAATGGGCACTCACTTCTCAGTCATGCAAAGATCAAATGAAAGAATATTTGTAATATACTCAGCAAAGTGTGTGACACATGATCTATGTGATATACATGCTTATTCTTTCCCCATAGGAGAAATATGCATATACACATATTGTACCAGTTATTTTTGTTTAACTGTTTCAGTTGTGTCTAGAATTTTCATGGCAATGATATTGGACTGGTTTGCTATTTCCTTCTCCAGGTCATTTGACAGATGAGTAAACTGAGGCAAACAGGCTTAAATGACTTGTCCAGGGTCATGCAGCTAGTAAGTGTCTGCTGCCATGCTTCAACTCAGGAAGATGGTATTCCTGACTCCAAGATAGGCTGAGTACTCATTGCACTGCCCAGCTGCTGTGCTTTTAGAATGCTGTTATATATTTAACAAGATGAAAAAATTTAAGAAATATTTATATTTTATTTTCAATATATATGAAGAAAATTCAAAATATTCAATTCTCATTCATTTATTCCTATAAAGTATGAAAGCAGTTGAAGGCTTATTATAAGTAAGAGTTATATTAGGACAAATTAAGGTCATACTATTGCAGAAAAATTAATTATCCCTGTGCCTGTGCAGTTGTTACATGTATTTTGGGAGCTATTACCTTTAAGAAATTTGATATGACATATATTTTCTAACCAATAGAACCTTACTGGAAACCTGAGATTCCCTGTGATGTTGAATCAGCTTTTATAGAAAGAGTTTAAAAGAATGAAAATTTTGCTTAATATTAGATGAGAAGGCTGTTTGTAATTTTGCAATTGAAAATTGATTCCCAGATACTTTGTATATTTTGCAGTGAAAAGTAATTTTCCTCTTTTTAATCATTGTTTTGGATGTTGTTATCATTATAGAGATATGCTGATAATTCTTTTTTTTTTGTTTTTGCTAGGCAATGGGGTTAAGTGGCTTGCCGGAGGCCACACAGCTAGGTAATTATTAAGTGTCTGAGGTCAGATTTGAACTCATGTACTCCTGACTCCAGGGCTGGTGCTCTATCCACTGCACCACTTAGCCGCCCTTATTTTTTTAAGATTTATTTTGTATCATGCAAATTTCCTGAAGATATTATTTGTTTAGATTAGTATTTGATCTGATTTCATAATATTGTCTCAGTAAATCATCATTTTAGCTTTTGATGTTACATCTTTCATTTCATTCTCTTACCTTACTGCTATTGCTAGTATTTAGAGAACTATATCAAAGAATAATGGACAACTTTGCTGAAATCTCATACTCAATATCTATTGTTTCAGATATTTTAATTATATTAAAATTTTCACCATCTAATTTTTTATGATTTCTATTTTATTAATCTTGTTCACTGTTTTTCTTATGTTGAAATATCCCTTGTATTCTTAGAATAAATTTAATTTGTCATGAAGAATCATTTCTTGGATGAATTCTAGTTTGACATATTTTATTTATATATTTTGAATTGAAATAATCATTAGTGATATTGGTATATGGTTTTCCTATGCTTTATGCTTCCATGGTTCCAAATATAAGAATTATATTTGTTTCACAAAATTATGAATACTTTCTCACTTTGTGAGAATAATTTGTGGAATATTGGTACTAATTGTTTTTATAAAGTTTGATAGACTTCTGTGAATCAGAACCAAGCATTTTTCAATTTGTTAGTTCCTTTACAGCTCTAGTAATTTTTCTTTATCTGACTTTTACTACTTTAGTTTTTTGGTTTCAATTTTTTTTGCTTTTCTGTTAGTTTGTGTATCATATCTGTGAATGTATTAAGTTTTGTATGTGTGTTTTATAGCATAGGTTCTAATTCTTTTTATTTTTTCTGGTTTTGTTGTGATTTCACTTTTCTCCTTTGTTATTTTGATGATTTGATTGTCTTATATCTTCTTTATAATCATATTTATTAAAAATTTTAAATTTTAAAACTATTATTTAAAACTATATTAAAAGCTATATTATTTTAAACTATTTCAAAGCTATTATAGCCTTCTCCCATGGAGGGCAGTTCATGTTCTTTGCTTGCAAATGACTTCTGAGAGGACCAAACTGGCTTCAGATTGTTGTTGGCTCCCTATCTTCACATGAGGGAATCTTTGCACTGGGTGTGTGTGTGTGTGTGTGTGTGTGTGTGTGTGTGAAAGTTGTCCATCTCTGCTCCTAAATCATAGTGTGTGGTGTGTTGAATGAATTTGTTAGGAACTGGGGATTAGTATTTTCTTCAGTTACTTCATTTAATCATTATCCATTTGTGATTTTTTTTGTATCCTAGATCATAGAGGTCTGTGAAATTACTTTATCTCTTGTATATTATTCCTATTTACTAGAAAGTTATCTTTTGAAGACTAAAAGATTATATAAGCAGTTGGGGATTTATACTTGATGAAAAGATTTTATTTTTACCTCATATAGTAAACATGAGTCAAAGACTAGCTAGAGCTCTGATTTTAGACATTAGAATCTGCTAAGAAGTCAGCAGAAAAGGAAATTAATGATAGAGAAGCATGTGTAAAACCTGAGAAGAGAAGTCATAGGAAACTGAATATAATAAAAAACAACACAGAGAACTTCTAATTGGGATATCTTTGTTAGAGAGGAGAATTACCATTCTTATCATGCCAAATTGACTTCTTGTTCTTATGTCATTCCACATATCATTCTCCTGATAAATGTAAGGAAAGATAATGCTTTACCAGGTTTCTATTCTGGTTTCCAGCCTCCATTTCCTGTGTTCTTCCTTTACAGGGAAGAAGAGAAAACTCAATGGATCAAGCATTCAGCCTAGTTTTCTACCTGAGAGTAACAGAAGTAACATCATTCTTACAACTCCCAGAATTCGTGCCCTTGACTGAATTGTCCAAATCCATGAGAATATTCTACCCCAGACCAATACTCTGAAAAAGGAAAACCCATCTGAACTCATTCCTCAATGATTAATAAATGTCCTCCCTCCATCTACCCCATTTGGTTCCTTCCTTTCATAGTGATTCAGAACCCCAGGCTTTCATCATTCAACCCTAATTCTTTGGCTTCCATTATTATATTTCCTATTCCCATTTCCATCAGTCCTCCCATGCCACACTTTAAAGATACTCATGCCTTCCACTGTGAACTCTTCATATTCATGCTCACTAGTTGATAATCTTGCTTTCTTCTTTTTTTTTGAATTTTTTTTGTTTTTTTGTTTTTGTTTTTGTTTTTTTTTGCAAAGCAATGGGGTTAAGTGGCTTGCCCAAGGCCACACAACTAGGCATTATTAAATGTCTGAGCCCAGATTTGAACTTAGGTACTCCTGACTCCAGGGTCGGTGCTCTATCGACTACACCACCTAGCTACCCCTTGCTTTCTTCTTAAACGTTTTCCTTCACCATTTCTTATATATTCTGGCTCCCACCTAAATGAGACAAATTTTCCCTTTTACTCATTCACCCAAATTACTGTTTGAAATGAGGAAGTTGGAAGACTACTTGTTCCTTATGGCTGCTTCCTGGTTCTGCCTCACTACTTTTCTCCCTTCTGTATGGTACAATATTGAGCACTAAGATGGATCACTAAATACTGAGTAGTAAAATGATGCATTGACTTTTTCTGGCATTATATTATTCACCCATATCTTTAGAATACCAACTCTATACCAAGAATAAGAAGGAATACTCTGGTCTAATATCATTTTGTTATTGGATTGATCTAAATCCTAATGTTTAGTGTTGCTTTAATTTGCATTGTTGTTGTCAATGTATATATAGTTATGTTGGTTTTGCTTTTGTGAATTTGTACATTCAGAGAAATCTCTAGTTTCTCTGAACTCTTCGTAATTTTCACTTCTTTCAGTGTAATAACATTATGCTGCATTGCATTCAGTTTGTTCAGGTCACAAGTTGATGACCAGCAACTTCTTGTTTTGAAAAATCAATTTTCATTGATCACTTTTGTTTTGACATGTCTTTAAATCCTTTCCTGTCTTCCTTAGCCTCCCAGAGAACTTCACTTCATAACAGCTCATATAGATTTTAATGTGCTTATATTTGTCATATATTTTAGTTTTTACAACATGGTAATATTTTATTACATTCATTGAAACATTGTTTAGTCATTCTCTACTTAATGGACATCAACTTTCCAGTCTTTGCTGTGACAAAAATAATGATGTGAATATTCTGGTATATTTGGAGCATTTATATTAATCAGTGGATTAATAATATGACTTTTGGTCATATTATCTAGCAGTGGAATATTTCATAAAAAAAGTTTGGACATTTTAGACCCTTTATTTGTATAATCCTCATTTGCTTTACTGAATAATTGGCTCCACCAATAATGAACCAATGTTCCAATTTTTCTCACAGATCCTTCAATACTTTCTTTTTTTGCTATTTTTTTGAGTGTGGGGGCTATTTAGATTGCCATTTCTCTTATTATTAGAGACTTGGAACATCTTTTTATATTATTATTTATAATTGGAAAATAGATTTTCATGACTTCATACCTTTTGAAGAATGACCTTTTTGTGCATTTTTGTTGGTTGTCTATCTAGATTGAATATGAAACACTCATGATAAAAATGATGGAAAGATTTTTCTCCCATTTGACTGCTTCCTTTTTATATCTTAGATGTACTAATTTTATTTACATGAAAGTGGTTCAATTTCATTTAATCAAAATTATATTTCATTTTTTGTAAATAATTCTATACTTTGGTTGAGTACTGCATCTAGTAGTTATGAAAAGTAAATGGTACTTTTATCCTAATATTTTTATTTTATACTTTTTGATAATTAAGTCACATATATCTTTTTAATTTTTATTGTGCAATATATTTTAAAATATTTTTCAAAGCTAAATTTTGGCAGATTACTTTTCAATTTCTTCAGCAATTTTTATCATATAGGAAGTTCTTTTCTAGTTAATATTTATTTTAAGATTTATTGAACCCTCTTTTATTGAGTTCAATAATTTCTGATTTTTCATCATCTCATACTTTCCATTGCTTAGGTGGTCAATCTTTTAACCAATACTGCATCATTTTGAGGATTGTTGCTTTAAAATACAATTTGAGGTCTAAAAGTGTTAGTTTCCCTTCATTCTAACATTTTTTTTATTTCCCTTGACATTCCAGATAATTTGTTTCTGCAAATGAATATTGTTGGTTTACTTTCTTTTTATTTTAGTTTTATTCAGCTCTGTAGAATATTTCTTTGGTGGTTTGATTGGTTTAGATTTAATTAGTAAGTTAACTTGACAGCATTGTAATTGTAACTACTTACAAATGGCCCATTAATGACCACTATATATTCTTCCAATGTCTCAAGTTGTGTTTTTTGTTCAATTTTAAAACTCTGCAATTAAAATTCTAAAAGGATCATTTTGTACTTTAGTAGACTATTTCCAAAATATTTCATTCTGTTTTGTGGCTATATTGAATGGAATTTCTTTGCCTAATATTTTATCTTTCATGTTTTTAATAATATAGAAATTTTTAATTTGCTTTTTTATTCTGAAAATTTTCTGAAGCTATTAATTCTTATTTTGTCTGCTTATCCCCTTAGGGTTTTGTATCTTCTTTGTTCATCTTTGTGTCTTTAATTACTTTCCATTATCTTATTACATTTGTAGAACTATATAAAATTATAGAAAGGAAAAGGGAAATCATTTATTTGCTCCTTCATTTATTAGCAAAGATTCTAATGTATCCTCACTGTATATATAGTGCTTGAGTTTCATTGTAGAACATTTATTCCATCTACATCATTCTCTTTTGTAGATAATTAAGGCTCCAGTTGAAGAAAAACAGATTGCTAGAAGATAAACTCACTCTTCACAAGCTTTAAACAATCTGTATTCACTTCCATTGAATGAATGATTGAAAAAGCGCTTATTAAATACTGTGTAACCAAGCACTTTACTGAGAAATGAGGACACGAAAAATACATAAAATACACTAACAACATAAAATAGGATAGTCTATGATCTGAAGGTAGTTACATTCTAATAAGAAAACATATATAGGGGAGTGGAGGCCAGGGGTTGATGTTTTGGTATGAAAAATCAAAGGAATGATGACAGGAACCACAGGGGAACAAACTGAAAACTTGGTAATGGTAGAAATGACTAATTTATTGCTCCAGTACTGGAAAGTGAGAGGTGGCATAATCTAGAGAAGACAAATACTGTATTTGAAGGCAGAGATCCTGACTTGAAAGCTCTGTTATTTACTGGTTTGCATGAATTTGGACGTCATTAAAATAGTCTGTGTTTTAGTTTCCTTATCTAAAAAATGAGAATGTTGGACTATATTGTGCCTAAGATCAGTTCTGGTAACATGCCAAGGATATAGAAATGACAAATAGCAGGACATATTTGAACCCTGCAAGAACAACTCCTTTTCTATCACTCTCATCTATTTGAGAAGGTTCAGTGAACAGTCAATGGGTTAAGGAAGTAGCTGAATGGGTAGTGGGAACTGAAGGAGAGGTAAGTGAGATGCCAGAAAGAAGCATTTTGACAAAAAAAGAAGATTCTGACAAGATGGGAATGAAACGTTTTTCTCTGTGTGTATTTATACATGCATGTGCATACATATGTGGATTATGTGTTTGTACATTTGAGAATATTTGGGTATGTTTCTTCTTTTATGAGACAATGAACTATGTTGAGATTAAACTTCAATGACAAAATAAAAGCTGATTAGCATGAAAATGATGCAAGGCTTCAGAATTCTGCATTCTTTTTCTTTTAACTTTTGGCATTCTGAGTTTTACTTTTACCATTTGGCATCTTTTACTGCTTTATGAAAATTGCAATCTTTTTTATTGAGTCCTTAAAGGCTTGTATGACTTGTTTGTTCCTTAGTGCATAAATAAAGGGGTTCATCACTGGAGCAACAGAAGTCATGAGGACTGACACTGCCTTGTTCAAATCCACTTTTTCATTTCCAGAAGATTTGACATACATGAAGATACAGCTGCCATATGAGATGGAGACAACAATCATGTGGGAGGAACAAGTGGAAAAGGCCTTTTGCCTTTGTTGGGCAGAGGGGAATCTCATAATAGTTCTGACAATAGAAGCATAAGACAAAACCACTAAGAGTAATGTAATAATGAGTGTTAATATAGCATCAATCAAAGCTATCTTCTCTATGAATTGTGTGTCTGTGCATGAAATCTCTAGCACAGGAAATGCATCACAGCCAAAATGATCAATAACATTGGAATCACAGAAGTCCAACTGGAGACCAAAGCTAAGAGGTGGGAGGATGATCATCAGCTCAGCCAGCCAAGAACTCACCAGAAGCTGGTTACAGACTTTGCTATTCATGATAGTTGTGTAATGAAGGGGTTTGCAGATGGCTACATAGCGGTCATAGGACATGGTGGCCAGAAGGAAGAACTCTGCTGCACCAAGAAAGATGAGAGAAAATAGTTGCATGGCACAGGCACTAAAAGAAATTGTATTGTCAGCAGTTGATATGCTGTAGAGGTATCTGGGAATACAAGAAGTTGTGAGTGAGATTTCTAAGACTGAGAAGTTTCTGAGAAAAAAATACATGGGAGTTTTCAGGTGGGCATCTATCAAGGTGAGGGTGATGATAGTCAGGTTCCCAATTAAGCTCAACATGTAATTGAGAAATAGAAATATAAAAAGCAACACCTGCAGCTGTGGGTCATCTGTCAGTCCTTGCAGGATGAATATTGTAATCCCTGTGTGATTTCTCATCCCTGACTTTGGAATTCTGATGAACCTGCACAGAAAATAGAGAGGAAGAATTTGGATCTGGGGAAGAGGATGGAGAGAAAATAAGGAGAGCAATGGGAAAAGGGAGAGCAAAGAGTTTACAAATTTTTGAGTTTTCCACCTATAATAATTGCTTCAATTTCACTTGGGAATTAATATATTTTGCTTTCTCAAACCCAGCCCTTGCCAAAATGTTTCATATCCTTCCTTTCCTTAGCCAGAGTCTGTAGCACAGGATATATGGAGTCAGGAGACCCAGTTTCATGACCTGACTGTAACTGGGATGTGATCAGGTAGAACTCTTTCAGCTTCTTAGAACCCAGTCTTCCTTTTATGTTGAATAGGAGTTCTAATATATGCAACACCTAACTACCTGAATTGCTGCAAACAAAACATTTTTTACATTTGAAATGTGAGTTATGCAAATTTTAATGATTATTCCCTGATAATTGGTATTCTTCCTAGGCTTCCCATACCATGACTTTGCTTTTATATGTTTTCTCATGTGTAGAATATTTCCTGGCTTTTTTTCCTATGAGACCTCCTCAAGGAAAGAGTTAGGAATATCTACCCTCAGAGAATAAGCAGGGTCAGTTATAAGCAATATGACAGAGAAGATGAAGAATTTTGGGGGGTCCTCCTATTTCCCTTTCATGTACTTTCCCCTATTATTTATGTTTCCAACTCCTTTAGTTACCTGAGGCACCTGAACTTTTTCCCTTTCTCTCCAAGATCTCAAGAAAATCCTGCCTGTGGTCCTCTAACAAGTTCTTCTGACAAAATTACGAGAGACTGAGTCATTCTTCAGAGATCTGCCACCTGCAAGAGAACCTGTCAGATTCCAGTCTGGAAATATCTCCATGAAAAACCTGAAGAGCAGCTTTCTAATCCAAATTCTTAAAAATTGTATTATTGTTACTTCATGTTTCAGGCTCAGTTCCTTTTGTCTCTTAAATGGCTTCTTATTCTCTAGAATATCTCTAATGTTCTTTATTTCTAAAGTCTTTAAACCTTTGATAAGTGAATTAATTATATGGTTTGAATAATGGTTTCTTCAAAGAAGTACTTTTGTTTAAACTGGTGATTGACTTGATAATTTTATTCTTTCTCTTAATTAGGATAAATTGATATATAATGAACACTTTTATGAAATACTAAAAAACTTCCTAGAGAACATCCTAACTCATCACTTGCCAGTTTTATTTCTCTGCTTTTTTCCCCTTTCTCTTTCCATGCCTCTGTCCATTTGACTCTTTCTTTGTCTCTATTACTTGAAATGATTTTTTCAGATAGAAAATTTGTAATTGGTCCATCATTCTATGGAATAGAATAATTATCCCTTGTTTCAAGGATAATTAACTGATTTTGTTTAGCAGGAAACAGAAGCATTGGCTGCACTGTGAAGCAAACATATGAATTCCTTCTCAGAGTGACATTTTAAGTACACAAAAAATACATAGGGTTTAAAAACGACCAATTATATTGAAGTCAGTATAATTGACTATCAAAATATTTTTTAAAAAAATTCATAGGCAATAGCTTAAGAACCATTATCTTAAAGCATTAATCTTTTCAAGGGTGCATGTTTTTTAAATAAGAATTTTTTGTCATGAAAAGCAGTCGTCTTCAATTGCAGAATTTCTCTAAGTGGGTACCATAGGGCTTCTTGTGAATGATATCTTTTCAAAGAGAGACTTTTCCACACCTTGCAAATCACAGAAGGGCACACATAATCTAGGTCAGCACACCATTGTTGACCTCATAATTATGTATTACAATGAGAGTGTAAAGTTCTAATATCTTGTTATTCTAAAAAAAAAGAAGTGATCTCAGAAATGATTGTTAATTCTATCCCTGAAATATCCCATGTAATTTCTTAGGTTTTTGATGTCTGAAGTGGGTAAGCTTTCCCACTCTATCTTTGTAGAGGACATAGTTAAGGAAATATAATCTTCATGGAGGAAAAAAAGGGAAAATAAGTGATGTAAAAAATCTTTACATACTTACTTTTCTGACAATGCTTCACAGATAACATCAATGGCCTTAATAATCCCAAAGAATTCCCAAGATGGCTCAAAGATTGACAGTAGAAAAGGCAGGTGACAAGATCATACTGAAGCTTGTTCCTAGGTTATGACATCCCTTGGAATGGTCTATGAACTGAGGTTATCAGGACATTTGCATTGAGCTACTAGAAATCACATCTACACTTGAATTCCAATTGTTAATTGTGATTTCTGGAACAAGGATCTCCCTAAGTCTTAATTTGCTCATCTCTAAATAAGGAAAGAGGATTGGATGATATTTAATGTTTGTTATAGATTTAATTCAAAATTAGTAATTCTATTTTTTTCTGATCCCTAGAACATTACATATACAGCCAGCTTTGTATTCTTATGTCACAGAACATTTAGTGTTTCTAGACCATCCTTCCATAATTATAAAGTATTTTGGAATCAGGGACCTGGTCTCATGTTAAATATCAGAAATCTTTCCCCTCAGCTAAAGAAATCTTGTGCCCTGGAAAGGAAAAGCAATGTTTAGATGAGATTGTGAACTGCTGAAGAAAAGAACTGACACATCTGAGCAAGGATATGTGTTTTCCCTCTTAAAATTTATTTGCTCAGTCTGCTGAAGGTGCTTGGGGAAATCCAATGAGAGAGAAAAACAAAAGACTCCTTGGGAATTGAGATCCAAAATTACTAATGAATCTACCATATAATCAGAATTTAAAAAAAAAACATTAAGATGATCATGGTGCCTATGTTCACAGAGACAAGATGATGTCATCCCAGCATCACATTCAGTGCTCAGTGAAGGTCATGCAGTATAGCAACAAGGCAGATATCTTAAACATAACACGAGCAGTCGGAATCAGAATACAATGTAGTAGGGAAATTACCAAAAATACAATAAAATATAGATATAAAACTTACTCAATATGTACGTCCATTTGGAGATATATATAATTTATATATATATATATATATATATATATGTATATAATTTATATATATAATTCCAAATTGCTTTACAGAAATGTGGGATGAGTTCACAGCTCTACCAACAATGCATCAGTGTCCCAGATTTCCCACATCCCTTCCAACATTGATCAGTGTCCTTTCTGGTCATATTGTCCAGTCTGAGAGGTGTGAGGTGGTACCTCAGAGAAGCTTTAATTTGCATTTCTCTAATAATTAATGATTTAGAGCAATTTTTCATATGGCTATGGATTGCTTTGATCTCCTCATCTGCAAATTGCCTTGAATATCCTTTGACCATTTGTCAATTAGGGAATGGCTTTATTTTAAAAATATGACTTAGTTCTCTGTATATTTTAGAAATGATTCCCTTTTCAGAATCATTAGTTGTAAAGATTGTTTCCCAATTTACTACATTTTTTTGATATTGGTTAAAGTGGTTTTATCTGTGTAAAAACTTTTTTTAATTTAATGTAATTGAAATCATCTAGATTGTTTTTGGTGATGTTCTCCATCTCTTGCTTACTCATAAACTGGTCCCCTTTCCAAAGGTCTGACAGGTAAACTAGTCCTTGATCTTCTAAATTGCTTATAGTATTGTTTTTTTTTATGTCTAAATCTTGTAACCATTTGGATATTATCTTGGTAAAGGGTGTCAGGTCTTGGTCTAATCCAAGTTTCTTCCATACTAACTTCCAATTTTCCTAGCAGTTTTTATCAAAGAGAGAGGTTTTATCCCAATAGCTGGAGTCTTTGGGTTTATCAAACTATAATTGTTTCCTGCTAATGCACCTAGTCTATTATGCTGGTCCACCACTGTATTTCTTAGCCAATACAAAACAGTTTTGATAACTGATGCTTTTTGATATAATTTTAGATCAGGTAGGGATAAGCCCTCTTCTTTTGTCCTTTTTTTCATTAAGTTACTGGAAATTCTTGACTTTATATTTCTCCATATGAATTTACTTACAATTTTTCCTAATTCATTAAAGTAATTTTTTGGAAATTTGATTGGTAGGGCACTAAACAGGTAGTTTAGTTTTGGTAGAATTGTCATTTTTATTCTATTAGCTCTACGTATCCATGAGCAGTTGATATTTGCCCAGTTATTTAAATCTGATTTAATTTGTGTGAGAAGTGTTATGTAATTGTTTTCAAAAAGTTTCTGAGTCTGTCTTGGCAAAGAGACTCCCAGGTATTTTATATTGTCTGAGATTGCATAGAATGGGATTTCTCTTTCTAGCTTTTCCTGCTGTATCTTGCTAGACATATATATATATATATATATATATATATATATATATATATATATATATATATATACATACACAAAAGTTGAGGATTTATGAGGGTGTATTTTATAACCTGCAACTTTGCTAAAATTGCTAATTGTTTCCAGTAGTGTTTTGGATGATTTCTTGGGATTCTCTAGATAGACCATCATGTCATGTGCAAAGAGTGAGAGTTTTGTCTCTTCCTTCCCAATTCTAATTTCTTCAATTTCTTTTTCTTCTCTAATTGCTTAAGCTAACAATTCTAATATGATACTGAATAGTAGTGGTGATAGTGGGTTTCCTTGTTTCTCCCCGATCTTATTAGGAATGGCTCTAGCCTCTCCCCATTGAATATAATGTTTGTTGATGGTTTCAGATAGTTACTGTTAATTATTTTGAGGAACAGTCCATTTATTCTTATACTCTGTAGTGTTTTAGTAGGAATGGATGCTGTATTTTGTCAAAAGCTTTTTCAACATCTATCGATATGATCAAATAATTTCTGATAGGGTTGTGTTTGGTATAACTGATTATATTAAAAATTTTCCTAATATTGAACCAACCCAGCATTAGTGCGATAAATCCTACTTGATCATAATGCATTATCCCAGTGATAACTTTTTGTAATCATTTTGCTAACATTTTATTTAAGATTTTTGCATCTATACTCATTGGGGAGATATGTCTAAAATTTTCTTTCTCTGTTTTTAACTCTTCCTGGTTTAGGTATCAGCACCATATTGGTTTCATAGAAAGAGTTAGGTAGAGTTCCATCTTTCCCTATTTTTCCAAAGATTTTATATAGATTTGGAACCAATTGTTCCTTAAATGTTTTGGTAGAATTCCCTTGTGAATCCATCAGGCCCTTAGGGAGTTCAGTGATGGCTTGTTGCATTTCTTTTTCTAAGATAGGGTTGTTTAGGTATTTCATCTCTGTTCCTTCATTTAATCAGGGCAAATTATATTTTTGTAAATATTCATCCATTTCACTTAGATTATCAAATTCATTGACATAGATTTGGGCAAAATAATTTCAAATTAATACTTTAATTTCCTCCTCACTGGTAGTGAGTTCACCTTTTTCATTTATTATACTAGCAATTTGGTTTTATTCTTCCTTTTTTAAGCAAATTGACCAGAGTTTTATCAATTTTATTGTTTTTCATAAAACCAACTTTTGCTTTTATTAATTAAATAGATTTTTTGCTTTCAATTCTTTTAATTTCTCCTTTACTTTTTAGAATTACTAATTTGGTATTTAATTGGGGATTTTTAATTTGTTCTTTCTCTAATGTTTTTAGTTGCATGTTTAGCTCATTGATTTCCTCTTTCTCTAATTTATTCATGTAAGCATTTAAAGATATAATTTATCCCCTGAGAACCGCTCTGTTTGAATCCCATAAGTTTTGGTATGAAGTTTCATTATTGTTATCATTTAGGATAAAATGGTTAATCCTTTCTATAATTTGTTTTTTGGTCCACTCATTCATTAAATTGAGGTTATTCAGTTTGCAATTGGTTCTGGGTCTATATCTCCTTGATCCAATATTGCATATAACTTTTATTGCATTGTGATCTGAGAAAGATGTATTCACTATTTCTGCCTTTCTGCAATTGATCTTTAGGTTTTTATGTCTTAGTATATGGTCAATTTTTGTATAAATTCCATGTACTACAGAGAAAAAGGTATAGTCCTTTCTATACCCATTAGACTTCCTCCATAAGTCTAACACATCTAGGTTTTCTAACATTATATTTATCTCCCTCCTTAACTTCTTTCTTGTTTATTTTATGATTCGATTTATCTAGATCTGAGAGTGGGAGGTTGAGGTCTCCCACTAGCAGAGATTTGCTGTCTATGTCTTCCTGTAGTTCTTTCAGCTTCTCCTCTAAGAATCTGGATGCTATCCCATTGGATATGTGTATATATATATATATATATATATATATATATATATATATATATATATATATATTCAGTATTGAAATAAGTTTATTCTCTATGATACCTTTTAGGAGGACAAAGTTTCCTTACTTATCTCTTTTAACGCTATCTATTTTTGGAGCTGCTTTGTCTGAGATAAGGATTGCTACCCCTGCTTTTTTCACTTCAGCTGAAGCAAAATATATTTTGCTCCAACGTTTTTATTTTACTCTCTATGTATTTCTCTGCTTCAAATAAGTTTCTTGTAAGCAGCATATTGTAGGATTCTGGTTTTTAATTCACTTTGCTATTCACTTATGTTTTAAGGGAGAGTTCATCCCATTCACATTCAAAATTTTGATTACTAATTCTTTATTGTGCTCCATGTTATCTTCCCTCTGTTTGTATTTTCCCCCTTCCCCCACTTTATCCATATTCCCAAGTATTTTTTCTGTATATCACCCCCTTCAGTGTGTTTGCCCTCCTATATCTCCCCCTCCCCTTTCTTTCCTCTTTCCCTTTTCCCCCTTCCCTTCCTTTTGTTAGTTCCCCTTTTTTCACCACTCTCCCTCCCTTTCTCTGTCCCCCCCCTCCCCTTTTCCCCTTTTAATACTTGAAAGGTTTGATGTTTTTTTTAAGTTAACTAGGTATGTGTAAATTGGCTTTAAGTCAAGTCTGATGAGAAGAAGATTCAGGTGTTTTTCATCTCTTCCCCTCTTCCCCTTTATTACCACATTTATTTTGTACCTCTTAGTGTAATGAGATTTACCCCATTCAATCCCTTCCCTCCTTCCGTCTCCTTCCTGTCCCCATTTTTAAAGGAGGTAGTTTTTTTAGATCATTCTATCTGAGTCATAGAAAATTCTGAGTATCTGTCTCTTCTAGCTAAGTACATTCTATATAATAGAGTTAAAATTCTTGAGAGTTATTAGAGTCTTTATCCCAAGTGGGGTTAAAGCCAATTACATCCCATTGGACAGCAGTCTCATGGAGAGGTCATGAATATCCATCACTTCTGGCTAGGTATATTCTCTCTGTTAGAGTAACAATTCTCAAGATTTATGAGAACTTTCTTCCCCATGCTGGGATATAGACAGTTTTAACTTATTTTATAGAAGTTTTTTTTCTTTTACTGCCCCCCCCTTTTATTTTACCTTTTCTCGTATCTCTTGAACCTCCTGTTTGATGTCCAAATTTTCTATTTAGCTCTTGTATTTTCATCAGGAATTTTTGGAATTCTTCCATTTTGTTTAATATCCATCTTATTCTCTGGAAGAGAAGGCTCAGCTTTACAGGATAGTGGATTCTTGGCTGCATTCCAAGCTCCCTTGTTCTTCGAAATATTTCATTTCAGGCCCTTCAATCCCTTAATGTTGATGCAGCCACGTCCTGCGTAATCCTTACTGTGGCTCCTTGATATTGAAATTGTTTCTTTCTGGCTGCTTGCAGTATTTTCTCTTTTATCTGATAATTCTGGAATTTGGCCACAACATTCCTTTTTGTTTTCATTTTAGGATCTTGTACTGGAGGTCATCTATGCATTCTTTCAATAACTACTTTGCCCTCTGGTTCCATGATATCTGGGCAATTTTCCATTACTATATCTTTTAATATTAAGTCCAGGCTTTTTTTTTCCTCTTCCATGTTTTCAGGAAGTCCAGTAATTCTCAGGTTTCCCCTCCTCAACCTATTCTTGAGGTCAGTGATTTTGCTGATGAGGTATTTTACATTTTCTCCTATTTTTAATTTTTTTTTGATTTTGTTTAACTTCCTCTTGTTGTCTCATGAAGTCATTACTTTCTGCAGACTCCATTCTTTTTTGTAGGGAGGAGTTTTCTTCATTAACCTTTTGCAACTCCTTTTCCAATTGGTCAATTCTACTTTTGAAAGAGCTTTCCATTTGACCATTTGAGGTTTTGAGAGAATTATTTTCATTTTGCATTTACCCAGTTCAGGATATGAGAGAATTGTTCTCATTTTCTCTTTGTCCAATTGTTGATCTGAGAGATTGATTCTCATCTTTTATTTGTCCAATTGAGGATCTAAGAGGTTTATTATCATTTTGTCTTTGTCCAATTGTATTTTCTAAGAATTTGTTTTCTTGTTGCAAGGTATTAATTTTCTCTTGAGATTCTTTTTTTCCAAATTTTCCAGTTGATTTTTAAACTCCTTCCTTATTTCTTCAAAGAAGTCTTTTTGTGCTGAAAACCAGATCATATTCTCCTCAGAGGTTCTAGGTCTCTCTGCAGTTCCTTCCAAGAATTTTTCTATAGATCCACCTTTCTGCTGACCCTTCTTCATTTTGCTAAGACCTTGAGTTGGGGAGTGACTAGTTCACAGGGGTTTGGGATCACTAGAGGCTTTACTTAATGAGTGCAATTTCTCTGACTGGCCAGTAGCAGATGCTAGAATGTCTGTGACCTTGATTGAGGCCTTCTCCCTTAGCTTGAAGGGAGAGATTGAAGCTATTGAATCCTTTTGCTTTCAATCTGTGGTGGGCTTTACCCTGGGGTGAGGTCATTCCTCTCCCCATTGTCAGCTGGGCTGGTTCTTCTGCTCCCACAACTTTGCCTGAGACAGAAGTAGTCTGCAATTGTTTGTTCTGGGAAGAGGCCTCAGCTGCAATGGAGGCATGGACTCAGAGTTCCTCAGACCAGAGGAGCCCAGGGATGGTTTTTGCAGCTCTCCTGCACCAGAACTCTGCCCCCTGCCCTGTCAGCAAGCTCCAGAGGGTCAGCGCTGACACCAGTGCCTCTGCTCCCTAGTTGACTCAGGCCTCCGTGGTCTAGCCCCATAGCTGATTGAGCAGGTCTGTCTCTCAGGCCCTCAGACTCTCCAGCTCCAGTTCAGTCACTAATCTCACTGATCCAGTGCTGATTCACCCTCTGAGCCCAGACACATCCTGCCGGGATTTGCCCAAGGTTGCTGTGGGAGACAAATCCTGAGGTAGATGTTCTTTCTCCTGGCTTTTCGTTCTGTGTTTTGTGGGACAGATTTCTGTTAAGAGGCTTGTTTCATATCATAGATGGGGAAAGATCAGGAGACTTTAGAACTGTGCCTGTCTTCTCTCTACCATCTTTGCCTTAAGTCTGAAGCTATATTCTTAAACATATCATCATCCCGTTTGGTCATTTGGTGACAGCTATGAATCACTTCACTGAATCATATTTTCAAATACATGAAATAAAGTATATAGGATTAAATAAAATTATCTCTCTATCCATACATTCATCTATCCACCCACATGCCTACCTATCTATGATTTACAAACACCCAGATACCAGATTGAGAAACATTGACTTTAACTGAAACTGAAGCCTCACCAAGTACTTCCCTTCTGAGGTGCTATATGAGGTTTCCTTTGAAAACAAAAGTGCTATATGAAGAACAATGAAAAGACGTTTGTTCATGTAGAATTAGATGAAACAGAGAAATGAGCCCCTTATGTGATAAACAAAGGATGAAAAAAGCTGGTGAGGTGGATACTCTAAGGAACTTAGAGAACTGAAGTTAAATGAAAGCAGCCATTGCAAAGAAAAGGAATAATGTATTTTTACCAAAGTTGGGCTAGACTCTGACCTGTTAAGGAAACTTAAACAGGCATCTTATATCTTTTTTTTTCTCTCTTTGACTCTTTTAGGGAAATCCGAAACATTGCACTCTGTCCTTACAACTCACATTAACTCCTAGTCTTTTCAAACAGGAGTGTTCTTTTGGTAATGCAGTTGCTAAAGGGCTATTGAAAAGAAAAGATATTCAGAGAAAGAATGACAGTTCTAATAGGGGCACATGGTAGCTGGGAGCTATGCTTTCACTCACAATAGAAATTTGCGTCCCCAGAAAGAATCTCCTTCTCAACCCCTGGTCATTTCCCTTTGCTCCCTAAATGATTTTCTCTAATTGTCTTGGTTTATATTATTGCCTCTTGTATGTTTGTTATTTTTATTTAAAAAATGCTGTATTAAATGCCAAATGTTCTTTTTAGCATTAACCTTTCATAACTTAGATCCTTTCTACTTTTTCATTCTTTTTACAAATTATTCTCTACCATGTACCCTTTGATCCAGTGATATTAGCCTCCTGGATGTTAAAAAAGCAACACACTCCTATTCTTGATTTCATTGTCTGGAATGTTGTCCCTTCAGTTACTCAACTCTCTAGCTTCCTTTAATTTCCAAATTAAATCTGTTCATTTATACTGTAAGCCTTCCTCAAACAATATAAATTATTGTTTTTATTTTTCTGTTAATTTTTACCTTTTATCTTGTATATAGTTGATTCACTATAGATTTGTTTGCATGTTGTCTTCCCACTAGTGTATAAGTTCTTTGAGGGCAGGTATAGTCTTTTACCTCTTTTTGTATCCTTTGGTCATAACATAATGCCTAGGATATAAATGTTTTGATTGATTATTGGATTTTACAGATTTATTTTAGAGTTTGAATATTTGTTGAATAATATTATTTGTATCAAATAATATCTTTGCTGATTCTCAAACATATAAAAATTATACTATCACACCATTATCAGATATGGATAGTGCTATCTCCTATTGACCTGTCTTTATATTTTTTATTTCTTTCTCATTACTTTTCTTTCTCATTTCTTTTCTAATTACTATTACTAGGATTTCTAGAACTATATCAAAAAGTAATTAGAAGAATGAACATCCTTGTTTCATTACTACATTTATTGGTAAATTTTCTAGTGTATTCCAATTTCATATCATTTATTTTTTGCTTTTGGAAGGATGTCTTACATTAAAAAGCTCCCTCTGTATCTAAGCTTTGTAAGGTTTTTTTTTTTTTTTGGTATGGGTATGTAAGTTTGGGAATGTGGTATATTTGAAGATATTCCTCTACTTCCTTAGTGTTCTCAGTTTAGTGAGAACATAATTATGTAGAGTAGGTTCTGATCATTCTATTATTTCTTCTGGGTTTGTTGTGATTTCTCCTTCTTTATATACTATTTGTTGATTTTATTTTCTTCCCTCTTCTTTGTAATCAGATTAAGTGAAAATTTTTAGAAATAGCTTTTAGTATTAAGTTTCATTTTGATAGTTTTTCCTAGTTCTATTTTTTTCTCCTTTTAGGCTTATTTGTTAACTTTCTAATGAAAATTCATATTCACTTCATCAATTCTCTATTTCTGTTTTGTTGAATATATTTATAGAAATATTACTTTTTTTTTAGAACTGCCTTTTTCCTTTAGAACAATGCAGAAATTTTGTTTTATCACTATCTTTTTCTTTATCATTACTCTGTATCTATGGTTATTTTTTGACCCATTAAGTTTTAGGATTTCATTGTTTAATCTTCATTTGTATCTTTTTTTTATTTGTGTTCCCTGAACCACTTTCTATTTTTATTCTAGAATTCTGGGCATATTAACCTTTATTAGGCTCTTATAGAAATGACTTTACAATTTCATTTATTGCCTACAAAACAGGATGTTCCAGGGAACCATCTTGGTCAACAACATCTCAATTAATTTGATTTTTTTCCTTATGATTTTATAAGAAAAATAATCAGGTCAACTGGAAAATGAATAGTTTTATAATTCTATTTATTCTTATTTCAGGCAAGAAAAATGCACTTGAGTTGCATGGGAAAAATTTACATTCTCCAGAGAGACTCAAATGCCTTCTGGAGAAGTTATTGGACTATAGAATTACAGTATTCATAGATGAAGTATCAGAAGGAATTTTACACACCAGTCAACTCACATTTTCTTATTTGTAGGGGGTTAAGGCAATCACAAAAGAAAGACATACTTGGGATAGCTGACAAGTGAACTCCCTTTCCATAGATCTTAAATAACATAACTCCCTATACAGTCTGCAGTTACCCCAAGTTAATAAAGAAACATTTATTTAGTATCTACTATGTATTCATTCTGCCACACAGAATAAATAGTCTGTTGATTTCAAGGAACTTACATTTTGACAAGCAAGCACAAGACATACATGTGGCCAAGGAGGGAGGTTTTCATATAGAATGTTAAAGAAATGACAGGAATCATAGGGGAATAGATTGACTGAAACTTTTGTAATGAGAGTGGGTTTAGTTGATTATGGTTTTTGTGTTGAAAAGTGAGAGACAGGGGCAAGTGGGTGGTGCAGTGGGTAGAGCACCAGCCCTGGAATCAGAAGGACCTGAGTTCAAATCTGACCCCAGACACTTAATAATTAACTGTGTGACCTTGGGCAAGTTACTTAATCCCACTGCCTTACAAAAACCAGAAAAAAAGTGAGAGTCAGAATTTTCTATAGAAAAAGAATACTGAATTTGTAGCCTCAGGTATGGGTTCCAACATTTTCTCTTTCATTTACTGCTTTGTATGGTCTTGCCCAGCCTCTTAATGCATCCCAAGACACTAAATGCATCTTGCCCATGATACTCAAGATACTCTGTCATCTCTACTGACTTACCATCAATCTCTCTTTATATACTGGTTCCTTCAATGGTCTCCAAATATACTCATGTCTTCCTTATCCTCAGAAATTCTCAACAGACAACATAAAATATTTGGGAATATATCTCTCAAGACAAATCCAGAAACTGTATGAATACAATTGATTACATAGTTCTTTTCACACAATGAAAGGCAGATCTAAATAATTGGGAAAATGTCAATTATTCATGGTTAGCTTGAGATAAACAATAAAAATGAGAATTTCACTGAAATTAAATTACAATTTTAGTGCCATATAAATCAAACTACCAATTAATTATTTTACCAAACTACAATTAAGTAGTAACAAAATTCATCTGGGGCATCAAAAGGTAAAGAATATCAAGGGAATTGATGAAAAAAATATAAAGGAATTTGGCCTAACTCTAACAGTAAAGTGGCAGTCATTGAAACTGCCTGGTACAGGTTAAGACACAGGATAATGGAACAATAGGTAAAAAAAAAAACAGTTGTGAGTGATTATAGTAATCTATTGCTTGAAAATCCTGAAGACATTAGTTTCTGGAATAAGAACTCCTATTCCATAAAAAATTCTTAAGATGGAAAGTAGTATGGCAAAAACTAGACAGAGACCCATATCTTACATGCTATACCAAAATGGGTCAAATGGGTACTGAACTTTTACATCAAGGCATAGACCAATTAACAGATTAAGAAATGTTCTATTTATCAGATCTAAGGAAAGAGGAGAAATTTATGGCCAAGGAAGAAATAGACTATAATGTAAATTGCAAAATAGATGATTGACTATATTAAATGTAAAAAAAAGGTTTTGCACTAATAAACAAATGCTGACAAGATTAGAAGGAAAACCAAAAATTTTTCACAAAGGTCTTCAAATTGATAGGGTTACAAGTCATTCCCCAACAAAGAAATTAAAGATATATGCATATATGTATATGTATATATAAACATATAAAAAAGTACTCCAAATCATTAGTAATTAGAGAAATTAAAACAACAATGATGTACCACCTGTCACCTATCAGATTTCTTAAGATGACAAACAGGGAAAATGATCAATGTAGAGATTGTAGGAGGATTAGAACATTAATGCATTGCTAGAGGAGTTGTGAACTAATCCAACCATTCTGGAGAGCAATATGAAACTATGCCCAAAGTGCAATAAAACTGATCTTACTCTTTGACCCAGCAATATCAATACTAAACCAATATCCAAAAGAAATCATAAAAATGGGGAAAGTCCCACATATTCCAAAGTAGAAGTGACAAAGAAATGGAAATGGAGGGAATGCCCATCAATTGATGAATGACTGAACAAGCTATGGTATATGAATGTTATAGAACACTATTTTTCTATAAGAAATCATGAATGGTCAGACTCTAGAGAAGCATGGAATAAATTACAGGATCTGATTCTGAGCAACAAAGGAAGCAGAACCAAGAGAACATTGTAAACATTTACAGTAACATTGTGAGTTGATCAACCTTGATGGATGCAGCTTCTCCCAGCAGTTCAAAGAACTAGGACAAACCTAGATGACCAGCTATGAACAGTGCTATTCCCCATCCAGAGGAAGAAAAAGCAAAACAAAACTCTATAGAATCTGAATGAACACTTCACTTTTTAAAAATTTCTCGTATGTATTTCCTATTTCATGATCTTCTTTCTTTTCCCTTATTCCTAATCCATCATACAGAAAATGACTAATCTGTACATATGTTAAACACAAATGTGAAAAAACAATTTTTGCTTGACTGCTGCTGAGGGGAGGGAACTGGGAAGGTAGGGTGGAAGGAAATTATGTAATTTAAAATGTGCATATCCATGTGGAAAGCTGAAAAACTTTCATAACAAATAATTGGAATAATAAAATGAAATATCAATAAAAATAAATATACCTAAAAAAATCTTCACTTGATTTTTTCCATTCCTGCTAACAATTGTTCTAAATATCTTCTGAGCAAGACACTCTTACATCTGGGGATTTTCTTGGCTGTCCACTCTGCCTGCAATGCTCTTCATCCTCAATTGCCTTGTGACTTCCTTAATGTTTGTGTCTTCCCTGTGTTAGTTTCTATTTACCTTCTATTACCATTTATTTGAATATATTTGTTTGCTTATTGTCTCTCATTAGACTGAGGCAGTCACTTGCTAATTGCTTATTGACCAACTGACATATTGACTTATTTCCTTATGTAAAAAAGTTAGAGTGTTAGGCTAGATGGTCTCTAAAGTCCCTGATACCTCTAAAGTCTTTCAACCTATCAAAAACTTTTAAGTTTTTCAGAGTGTGTGCTGAAGAATTTGAATCAATTTCTTCTTGGCTCTAAATTCATTTTTCTCATGAAGCTTGTCTAACTGTATGAATGAGCTTGGGTTCTAAAATGAGTTGACAGAAAAGTGATGTCTGGTGGATAGCTGAATGAAGTTCCAAAAGCATCAAAGATCATGACAAAAGGGGAGGAGAAGAGATTTCTATCAGTGAATTGGTATGAGTGTATTATAGAGGTAAGAGACAGTTCCACCTTCGTGAGCAAAGAGTTGGGAGAACCTTAAACTTAACAGGAAAGGACTGTTAGAAAGAAAAAGACCAAAGATCAGAATAACAGGGTTTTTTTTTTGTTTTTTTTCTTTTACCATTTGGAATCCTAAGCTTTATAGTCCCTCACTGTTTTGTGAAAATTGCAATCTTTTTGACTGAGTTTTTTAAGGCTTGTATGACTTGTTTGTTCCTGAGCGCATAAATAATGGGGTTCATTACAGGTGCAACAGAGGCCATGAGAACTGATACTACCTTGTTCAAATTTAGCTTTTTATTTCCAGAAGGTTTGATGTACATGAAGATGCAGCTGCCATATGAGATGGAGACAACAATCAAGTGGGAGGAACAAGTAGAAAAGGCCTTTTTCCTTTGCTGGGCAGAGGGGAATCTTAGAATTGTCTTAACAATGGAGGCATAAGAGAAAACCACTAAGAGTAAGGTGATGATGAGTGCTACTATTGCATCAATAAAAACCACTCCCTCTATCAAGTATGTGTCTGTGCATGAAATCTCTAGCAAAGAAAATGTATCACAGGAAAAATGGTCAATATTAGAGTCACAGAATTCCAACTCAAGTCCCAGATAAAGTGGTGGGAGTATGATTATCAGTCCAGCCAGCCAAGAACTCAGTAAGAGTTGGTAACATACTTTGTTGTTCATGATAGTTGTATAATGCAGAGGTTTGCAGATGGCTACATAGTGGTCATAGGACATGGTGGACAGAAGGAAGAATTCTGATGCACCAAGAAAGATGACAAAAAATACTTGTGTGACACAGGCATTATAAGAAATTATTTTATCTCCTGTTGACATGCTGTAAAGGTATCTGGGAATACAGGAAGTGGTGAGTGAGACTTCTAAGAAGAAGAAGTTTCTGAGAAAAAAATATATGGGAGTATTCAGGTGGGGATCCACTAAGGTGAGGGTGATGATGGTTAAGTTCCCAGTTAGACTCAACAAGTAGTTGAGAAGTAGAAAGATAAAAATCAAAACCTGGAACTGTGGATCATCTGTCAGTCCCCGTAGGATAAATAATGTTATCCCTGTGTTATTTCTCATCACTGTTTTTTGAATTGTGATGAACCTGCACACAAAATAGAAGGGAAAGTTTCAATCTGGGGAGAAGAATGTAGAGAAAATGAGGAGATCCATAGGAGTTTAGTGAGAAAAGTGGCACAAGGAATTCATGTCTCTTTCCTTTTTCTCTTTGAAAATTACTATTTTCAGCATTGCACTGATCCTTTCACCTCTCAGACAACTCCTATTTGTCTTAAAGATTGAATTATCACATTGTATTCCACTTTTTCCTAGGATCTCCTCCTGAATTAATTTCCATTTATTATATTGCTTAGGAATTGATACTTTTGTTCTTCCAAGCCAAATCTCCTGTCAAAATCATCTACTTCATCAATCTTTGCATGAAACCTTTCACTTCTCCTTTCCTTAGTTATACTTAAGAGCAGAGGTGCCAAAAATATAATGGTCCACAACACACCCAAGTTGGCCCAAACCAGAGCAAATTGTAATTGGGAAATATTTAACAAAACTTTTAAAAATACAATAAAACAAAGATAATGGTATAATTTAAAACTAAATTAATATCAGGTGCACAGGGATTCTTATATATGCTCAGTGGCCCCCATTTTTATTTGAGTTTGACATTACTATTCTAGAGTCAGAAAACCTGGTTTCTTTTTCTTGCTCTTATATTAGGAAGCTATGTGCCCATGTGCAAGTCATCCAGCTTCTCTGAACCTGCTTTCCTTTTAAGTTAAAAAGGAGTTCCAATATTTGCAAAGTCTGTGGCCCAGACCTGATGTGAAGAAAGCCCTTTCTGAACTTTAAGTATGAACCATGCTTACATTAAAACGGAACTTCCTACTCTGTCCCTTATACCAGGATGTTGCCTATCCATCTATGATTGTTCATATGTGATACTTTCCCCTAGTATCTTTTTATATTAGATTCCCTTAGAAAGTGTGAGAAATATCCGATCTCAGAATGTAAAAACAAGGTGTGACATAAGAAATATGGAGAACATGCAGATTTTCCTTGGCATGCTTCTGCTTCCCTTTCCTTGCACTTCTCATTGCTGTTCCTGCTTCCAAATCTGAGGCATTAAAGCTTTTTGCTTTCTATTCAAGTTTTTAAATGAACCCTTGTTGTGGGGGTGATGTTCAACCTTGATAGACTTGCTTGTTCCATCAGTACAATAACCAGGGACAATTTTGGACTGTGCAATGAAGAATACCATATGTATCAATAAAAGGAGCCGTGGAGTTTGAACAAAGGTCAAGGACTATTCCCTTTAATTTAGAAAAAATAAACCATTATCTTATTGTCTGATATTGTTATCTCTTATACTTTTTATTTCTTCCTTAAGGATGTGATTTCTCTTTCATCACACTCAATTTGGATCAATGTACAAAATAAACAAAATAAAGATTGCTTTCCCTGAGGGGGGGAAGGAAGTAAGATTGGGAGAAAAATTGTAAAACTCAAATAAAATATTAAAAAAAATAAAAAAGAGAAAAGAGAAAAGGAAAATAAACATTGCACTATCAAGAAAAAAATGAACCCTTGTTGTAGATGTCACAATTCCTTCTAACAAAATTTTTGGAACTTGAGTCTCATTCTGTAAGAATCTACCTGATTTGAGGGAGCTGCCACATTTGGAAAATACTCTTCATTAGAAATCAGAAAGCAGGGGCACCTAGGTGGTGCAGTGGATAAAGCACCAGCCCTGGAGTCAGGAGTACCTGGGTTCAAATCTGGCCTCAGACACTTAATAATTACTTAGCTGTGTGGCCTTGGGCAAGTCACTTAACCCCATTTGCCTTGCAAAAACCTAAAAAAAAACAAAAAAGAAATCAGAAAGCCTGCTTTCACAACAAGACTTAAAAATTATTATCTTATTCAAGTCACTTCCTCTTTCATGACCTCAGGTTTTTTATGTCTTAAACTGAATGGTTGGTTGTTCCATTTTCAAGTCCTTTAATCCTCTAAGAAGGGAATTTCCTATGAGCTTTGAGTAATTGATAATAGTTTCTTTAAAGAAGAATTTTCATTTTAGCTGGTGAATGAATTAGTATTAATATAGAAAGTGCTTGATCCTTGCTCTTTTTATGAAGAATGTGTTTAGTTGGTTTATGGTTTCTTGAAAATTTTTTCAGAGGTTGCCCTGTTGTGATTCAAGACATTTCTCATGTCACTTATGTTCATTCTTTTTCCCTCTCTTTCTCTGTGTGTTTCTCTTCCTACCCACATCCATCTGTCTTCCTTTTCCATAAGTTTTGTTTTAGACAGAAAGTTTGTAATCAGTAGAAAAATATCTTTTTAAAGAAGAGAATTTTAATCATTTTTGTAATGGACCTCTTTGACATCATTATGAAATGTATGGACCCTTTACCAGACTAATGCTTTTATATGCAGAAGATAAAATATACAAGAATACAAAAAAAAAGAAAGCACAATTATTCTGGAATAGCATTATCATAGTAATTGGAAAAGGAAACTCTTATCCTAAATTGCTACTTTTATCCAGGGTGGTCTCTTTTTAATTTAAGAGAGTTTTATTACAGGATGGAATTATCTTCAATTTCAAAATTTCTTGAAGTGGGAACCATAGAGGTGTTTTAATTAGGGTTTTCTTTCATACATCCTGCCAGTCATAGAAGGGTACATGTGATCTATTCTCCCCAAAGGTCATTCTATGACAATTCATTACAATGAGAGTATTTATATTTTGTATATGTCTCATTATTTAAAAAGTGATATCACAGAAATGATTATTGAGTTTCTCCCAGAAATGGTTTAAAAATATCATAAGTTTTTGGTGTATGAAGTAGAAAAATCTGTTAACTATATTGTTGCATAAGGGGGAAAAAATCAAGCAAATTAATCTTTATAGCTATAACACAAGAAAATAAGTGATGAATAAACTATTTTCATACTTGCGTTTCTATCAGTGTTTCATAGAGAGCATCATTGGTCATAATAACCCCAAAGATCCCTGGTATTATTCAGATATGAAGAGTAGCTGAGACAGGTGGCAAGAACATAGCAAAGAGTGAATCTCATTTTGACTTGAATTCCAGCTAATACTTTTGCCCCAAGTCTCAATTTCCTCCCCTGTAAATAAGACATTTAATTTGGACTGTCTCTGATGTTATTCTGAATTTTAATTCAGAAAGAAGGAAAGTAATTATTTAGTACCTTTATTGATTTCTGGGTTATTAATGTCATTTGCTTTCCACAAAAAAGCTAGATGGCAAGTGCTGTCATTTTATAGTTGAGGAAACTAATACCAATAGAAATTAAATCATTTGCTTACTATATTTAACATACTAAATACTAAGTATGTCAGGTTAGATTTGAACTAAGTTTCCTGACTTTGAACTGAGCAGTCTATATATAATGTGCCACTTAATAGCTGCCTCTAGGAAGACCCTACTTCTGGACAATCAAGGTAAATTTCAGACCTGGTTCTGTACTACAGAGGAAAAGATGTGACACATTTGGGCAAGGAAATGAATCTTGCCTCCTGAATAGTCTATTTACTTAACCTACTGAAGCTGTTTGGAGATTCAAGTAAGAACAACAATGTTCCCTTGAGATTAAGATACAAAAAACTAATGAATCTCCCATTTAATCAGCTAAAAAATGGTTTTAAAGAGGCAGCTATGGGGCATTTGTCCACAGAGACAGGAAGATGGCATCACAGAATTAGAAACCATCCTCCAATAGTGAGAGTCTTTCAATAAACATTTCCTTGCTCCTTTCCACATGAGCTAAGCAATCATTCTTATTCTTTCTTTAGGAAAACAAATCTGTGAAGCATTTCCTAGAATAGGTCAGATGTTAGGGATTTTCCAGTCCTTCTGGAACCCAGGAGATCCTGAGGTATTCTATTCCTTCTGGCTCTCTTTGTCTCTTATGTTTAATTTCCTGGGACCACTTTCCTTCCACTGATAGAACCTGGGATTCCTTTAAGACTTCTTATCCTGTGTTTATCTTGGCCATGGGCTCCCATAGATCCACAACAGATAAAATACTCAAAGCAGTGGAGCCCTTTTCCCATTTTTTGTATCATTTAATAGAGAACAATGCACTACTCAAGTTGTTCACCCATACCCTTTTGTTCTTTTTATATAACAATCCCACCTACTTTTTTTTCTTTTGGTCAATCATTTCCTCATTTAGATCTTATGCACTTCTACTTGTTTAGAAGTAGCTGCTGTTAGACTCCTGCTACCTACTTTATTTCATTCTTTGTTACCTGTTGGTTTGCCCAGATGTTTGATTTTTTGATTGATCATGGAATTCTATACAAGTACAGCATGAAGATTAAAAGTCTTAAAAGACTTATCTTTATTTCAAAGAGAACTTTGAACTAGTGAGAAACACTAATAAATATTTTAAATAAATTTCAGCCCCCTCTTTCTTTCATTTCCATTCCATTTTATTCATTCCATTCATTTCTTTGTACAACTTTGTGAATCTACAAAACTTGACAATTACAAATGCAAAGATGGATTCAATACATATTCCTAATATTCCAAATGATATCATGACTTGGACAGTACATAGTCAAAGAGCCTTTGGTTATTTCAGTGTGGATTGTTAGACCCTTCTTTTATGAATGATTGTGGATCTCATGGAAGAGTCTTTATGGTATATGGGGATGATTTGTTAGCAGCCTAATATTATTTAGTAATACTCAGCTTTAGTTTATAATCAAATGTATGAAGTACCTATTTTGTGTCATTTGCTCTTCTAGGCCCTAGGGAGACACAATGTTAGTTTATACAAGTTTTCTCAAAATAATGCAAAATGAATTAATGTAAATATGGGTAAGGGCACCACTAAATGGGAGGTGTCCAATTCGTTCTTATGTAAACTGAATTTCCTGACCTGAGCTTGGAAAGGAACTAGACTCTAAGTGGGAAGGTGGGAAGGAACATATTTCAGACATGAAAATTGTCTATACAAAGAGAGGTAAGCAATGAGATCCTATGTTTGAGCAGTAGCTAGAAGGCCAGTTTGGTTAGACCATATTGTCTAAGGAAGAGATTAGCCCTGGAAAGGTTATTTGGGGCAATTGGTAAAGGGCTTAAGCCCTAATACCAAGAGGTATTAGTTTTCTATCCTAGTAAATGACATTTCTCAAGCAGCACAGTGACACAGTCAGATCTGTCCTTAAGCAATATCACTTTTGAACCTATTGAAAAGTTGAGTAGGAAAAAGGACCAGACTAGACAGAGAATAATTTTCAAACTTTTTACATAAGTTAGGCTTGGGATGGTGAGGGTATAAAATTGTACACCCAATTGTACAAAGGAGTAGAAGTAGCAGATGTTGTGGATATAGAATTGTGGAAATCACTTCAAAAGTGATATTGCTAAAGCACAAGTCTGACCATTTCACTGAACTGTTTGAGAAACACAGACATCTAATTAAATATGTAGGGTTTGGGAGAATGAGAAGTTGAATGGAAATCTTGGATTTCATTCCTGGGTAAATGGAAAGGTGAGGTTGCCCTTCAAAGTGGAAAGGTTTGAAAATGGATGATTTGGGGATAAATATAATGAGCAATAATGTTTGAATGTTGAGTTTGACAGAAGTCTGGTTGAAAATAAACAATAAGCAATTGGTGATGTGTTGTCTTGCAATGCATTATTGAATAAGAAAGGTGATAATGGGTATCTTGACTTCACCCCTGATTGTTTTGAGAAGGCTTCTAGCCTATCCTTATTATAAATAATGCTTTTGATGGTTTTAGATAATATTAATAATAATATTACTTATTTTAAGGTAAAATCCATTTATTCCTATACGCTCTAATGGTTTTTTAAATAAAGTAATGGTATTTTATTTTGTCAATTTTTTTCTCTGTTGCTTTTTTGTCAATTTATATTGATGCTGCCATTTGGTGTTCTGTCTATTTGAAAGTATTTATTACTTTAATATTCTCAGTATGTCGGTATATAACTATTTATAATATGAGTATGTTTTGATTTCACCAATACTTACTGTTTTGTTTATTTGGTTTTCTTCCTTCTTTGTTATCAGATTAGGTAAATTCTATTTGCATTTTATTCATCTTTTTTAAAGAAACAGCTTTTAGCTTTGCTTTTCATTTAGTTGATCTATTTATAACTTTGTGTTTTTGTTGAATTTCTATGTAAAAAAGTATATTTACTCTTTTTCTACTTTTTTATAAATATTATTTAAGAATTATAAATTTTCCCTTTAGAACTTCTTTGCTTCAACTCAGAATTTTGGGCATATTGTATTATCATTATCATTTTCTTTCTTATGATCATCAATTGCTTCTCTGCTTTGTTTTCTGGCCCACTAGCAATTTAGGATTTCTTTGCTGTCTCTTAATTTGGATCTTTGTCTTATATTTTTATAACCTGAATATCTTACTATTTTTAATCTAGAATACTGTGAAGATTGACCTACCTGACAGAAATGACTCTGTGACCTACCACTTATCGATCTGGCATTATACTAGGAAGTTCCAACAATTTGGAGGACTCGGTTGGCTATCTTTGCTGATTCCCTAGGATTTTCTAAGGAAAAAAAAATCATGCCATCTTAAAAAGGTATCATCTTAGTTCCACAAGTTATAGTTAAGTGACTCAGTGAATAGAGTGTCAGGTATGAAAATGGAAAGAATTCTCTCCCAGTGTTCAAATTCACTATCAGACATTTACCAGCTGTATAACCCTAGACAAGTCATTTAAGCCAGTTTGCTTCAGTTTCTCATCTGTAAAAATGAAATGCAAACTGAAAAGACAAATCACTCCAATTTCTTTTCCAAGAAAACCTCAAAAAGGGTCAAGAAGAGGAGGATATGACTAAAACAACTCAACAATAAGAAGCAACAACATTTTTGGAACAACATTAAATCAAAGTGTGAAAAGGGGAGATTATCTGCTCTTTTTTTAAAATGAGAAATGATTATAACATATCACTACCTAAGTGTGTGTCTTTGCTTTTAAATACTTTTTAAAACCATATTAAAGAAAAGAAAATTTTGTGTACATACTAAGAGAGAGCTAGAAGGAGCCTGAAGAGCCCAATTGGCATTGATTAGATTCGTGGAGGTGAAATGTAAGGCAGTGAGAATGTTATTGCAAATGACCCAATTAGACTTGCATACTAGCCTCTCAATCGATTATAATGTTTTTATAATTTTTTTTTATTTCTTGGTTTAAGTCTTAAAAAAGGGAATAAAACTACCTCTTCACAGTATGTATTAGTACCTTTTTTTATTTCTTCTCTAGTAACACTGGACACATTTTCTTGAGGAACCTTTTGGATTAGAGTCTAACAGAATTATCCATAAGAAGTCTGAGGGATAAAATTGAATCACTAGGAACCTGATTTTCTTGTTGATAAGTCATGCAACTTTCATGTGTCCAAGATTTTGAATAGTTTAGATTTTTGCAGCATAGTTTGAATTATTTTCCTGAAAAGTTATACTAATTCACAGCTATCCTAATGTGCATTATTTGACCTGTTCTACAACCCAATTCATGTTAACTATTTTCTCATCTTTGCCAATTTAATGCATGTGATGTGAGATTTTAGAGTCATATAAAATTATTGTTTTATAATTTTTGATTTGGAGATTCTTTCCCCTTCTTAATTATTTTCCTCTACCTAGGGTTTTCCAGAGGCAACTTATATTCCACATGCTCTTATATTGGCTACTAAAGAAAAGAGAAAGTCTTTAGTTACACTACTGAAAAAAATACATGGGGGACATTTATTCTTTAAAACAAGGATAGCTTTTATTTTATCATAAATGAAATAGAGAAATGATTTACACCTGAGTCAATAAAGAAGCAAGACAGATCTTATCCTCACTACTTTTTTTTTAGGTTATTTTTTTTTTCAAGGCAAATGGGGTTAAGTGTCTTGCCCAAGGCCACACAGCTAGGTAATTATTGTCTGAAACTGGATTTGAAACCCAGGTACTCCTGACTCCAGGGCCTGTGCCACCTAGCCACCCCTCTCACTACTTTTTATAGGCAAGGTCATGCACTTGAGCTACATAAAGATGAATTATCATTTTCCACAGAGATATACTTATCATCTGAAACAGTTACTGGATGACTGAATCAGAATGTTGTATAAGTTCAGGGAATTTTACATGTGTAGTTCACTAACCTCCTTCTAATTGCAGGTAGTTAAGGCAATCCTAAAATGAAAACATATTTGGGATAGTCTGCAGGTGAATTCCTTTTCACAGACTATAGTTTGCAAAAGCCAGTATATAGTCTATATCCACTTCCAGCCAGTGAATGAATGAAAAAAATAATTCATTAAGTACCTACTATGTACAGATTCTGTTCTAGGAGATGGGCACAAATTCAGAAAAATATTAAATGGGATGGTTGCTGACCTTAACAAACTTATACTAAGCAAATACAATACATATAGGTAAATAGTGTCCAGGAAAGGAGATTTTCATATAAAAGTTAAAGAAATAGTGATTGGGGTCATGGGGTATAAATTGACAAGATTTTTCCTATAGTGAAAGCATATCTGGCTTGATTATGGTTTATGAGCTGGAAAGTGACAAGTAGCAACGTACAGAGGGAAAAAAACCTGGATTTATAGGCCCAGGCAGGGCTTGAAATTTTCTTTCTTTCATTTACTACTTTGAATGATCTTGCCCAACATCTTAATGTGTCCAAAGATACTAAATATGTCTTGCCAAAGATTCTTAAGGGATTCTCTCTGTTATCCCCAAACTCTTACAATTTCTCCCTATATATTGGCTCCTTTCTTATAACCTACAAACATGTGCATGTCTCCCTCATCCTGAAAAACCTCCACTTCAATATTCTTTCCTTGCTATTATCTTAAATCTCTTCTGCCCTTTGTGAGTTAACTCTTTGAGAAGGTCATCTTCAATAGGTAGCACCACTTATTCATTTCTTCCTCTTTGCTAAACTCCATGCAATGTAGCTTCTGATCCCATCATTCCACTGAAACTGCTCTTTCCAAAGTTATCAATGATCATCCAGTTGCTACATCTGATGGCCATTTCTCAATGACTTCTGTATTCTTAACCTCTTTAGAGCCTTCAGCATTATGACTGATACTCTCTTCCCTCTAGATTTTCAGGTTTCCAATCCTTACTGGATGTGCTTTTACATACTAGACCTCTTCTACTCAGTCTCCTTTGCTGGATCTTATCCAGGTCATGCCCACTAAATGCAGTTGTCCTAGGACCCTCTTTTTTCTCACATTTTACTACTTCACTTGGAGATCACAAAAATTACCATGAATTTAATTATCATCCTCATGGGGATAATTCTCAAATCTTCATATCCTCTTTTAAACTCTGTTCATTTTCAGTTTTACATATTCAATTGCCTTTCTGATATCTCAAAATGGATATCCAATAGATATCTTAACCTTACAAAACTAAAACTGAACTCATTGTCTTTCCCCTTTTCAAAATTCTTACTGTCAAAAGCAAAACTATTTTCCCAGTCTTCCAAACTTGCAAGCTAGGAGTCATCTTTAAATCCACGTCATCTTTCGCCCCCATCCAAGTCTTATAAATTTTATTTATACAACATCTCTTCAATATTACCATTTATTGCCACCAGACTGGTACAGATCCTCAACATTTCACACTTGGACTATTATAAGGTGGGTTTTCCTGACACAGGTTTCTCTCTATACTAACCATTCTCTATCCAGTCACTAAACTAATTTTCCTAAAGTACATATTTAATCTAGTCATCTCTACCTACACAATATTGGAGGCTCTTTACTGCCTCTAAGATCAAATATAAAATCCTCATTTTAGTATTTAAAATCATTTATAATGATCCCCACTCCAACCAATCCAATATTCTTATACTTTAATCCTTATCACATACTCTTTGATTCAATAACATTGTCCTTCTTGCTGTTCCATGGACTCTTAGCTCTAGGCATTTTCTCTTACTGTCTTCCACTCCTAAAATGTTGTCCATCCTCATATCTGTCTTCTGGATTCTTTCAAGCTCCATCAATAATGTTTCACATTTATATGAAGCCATTCCCAAATCATACTTCATTTACCTTCTCTCTATTAATTGTCTCCTATTTGTGCTGGGTATATTTTGTCCATATTTATTTGCTTAGTGTCGCTTTAAATAAAATGTGAACTCCTTGTGAGATGAGCAACCTTGATGGAAGCAACTCCTCTCAGCAGTTCAGAGAGCTAGGACAACTATGTTAGACCAACTTTGGACAATGCTATCCCCATCTAGAGGAAGAAAAACAAAGCAAAACAAAAAAAAAACCCAACTCTTTGGAAAATGGATGAACACTTTATAAAAATTATCTCTTATGTATCTCTTTCCCTTAATCCTAATTATTCATACTAAAAATAACTGAGCTGTAAACATGTTTATCAAAATACTTGTGTGCAATGCTAACCAGACTGCCATTGGGGAGAAGCTGAGGAAATTTTGTTACTTAAAAATATACATGAGCATATAGATAAAAATAAATTTTAAAATGGGAGCTCCTAGAGGATGGGGACAATTATTTTCCTGTTTTACCCCCATATCATAATCTTTACTACAGGTAATTACTTAAAATTTTTTTATTGACCAACTGATACTTTTGGGTCTTCATTTCCTTATCTGTAAAGTGAGAGGGTTGAACTTTAAAGCCTGTGATTCTCTTGCTTTTCAAAGTGTATGTATGTGTGATTCTTTCGTTTTTCTCAGTATTTCAGGAATTTGAATCCAAATCCATAGCCCTATCCATCTCATGAATCTATCTTAGAATGTGGGTTATCTTGAAAGAATAGGATTTAGATACAGCTGATAGAGTGTTGGTGTTGGGTAGATAAGTGAGTAAAGGTGACAGATGACAGGAGAGGAGAAAGAAACCCTTTTACAAATTGATCTGTATGTGCTTGAAGCAGGGGGAATTACTTTTCTATGAGAAAATATTCAGTAGAATCATAAACTTCATAGAGTGTAGGACAGGATATTTAAGAAGAAACATAATGGTGAGATGCAGAAGTATGGAAAACTTTTCTTTTACTATTTGGCATCTTGACCTCCAGAGTCTCATTTTTTTTGTAAGAACTATAATCTTTTTGATTGAATTCTTAAAGGCTTTGATGACTTGTTTATTCCGTAGAGTATAAAGGGGCCCATTACAGTGGCAACAGAGAACATAAGAAATGATATCACCTTGTTCAAAGCCACCTTTTCTTTTGCAGAGGACTGATGTACATGAAGATGCAACTGCCATATGAGATGGAGACAACAATCATGTGGGAAGAACAAGTGGAAAAGATCTTTTTCCTTTGCTGGGCAGAGGGGAATCTCAGAATAGTTCTGATAATAGAGTCATAAGATCAAATCACAAAGAGTAAGGTGATTATAAGTGACAGTACTGCATCAATTAAAGTTATTTTCTCTATGAACTGTGTGTCCATGCATGAAATCTCTAGCAGAGGGAATGTATCACACTGAAAAAGGTCAATAATTTTGGAGTCATGGAATTCCAACTGAAGACTCAGGCTTAGTGGTGGGAGGATGATCATCAGCCCAGCTAGCCAAGAATTTAGCAGAAGCTGGTTACAGACTTTGCTGTTCATGATAGTTGTATAATATAGAGGTTTACAGATGGCCACATAGCGATCATAGGACATGGTAGCCAGAAGAAAGAACTCTGCTGCACCAAGAAAGATTATAAAAAATATTTACAGGACACAAGCTTTATAATTAATCATTTTATCTCCTGTTTACAAGCTGTAGAGGTGTCTGGGAATACAGGAAGTGGTGAATGAGACTTCCAAGGAGAAATTTTGGAGAAAAAAATAAATAGGAGTTTTCAGGTAGGGATCCATCAAGGTAAGGATGATGATGGTCAAGTTCACAATTAAGCTCAACAAGTAGTTGAGAAAAAGAAATATAAAAGACAAAACCTGTATCTGTGGGTCATCTGTCAGTCCTTGCAGGATGAATCTTATCTCTGTGTGATTTCTCATCTCTGTTTTTTGAATTTTGATGACTCTGAATACAAAATATAGAGGAAAAGTTTGTATTGGAGGTTGGAATTGAGTGAATATATTGTGTGCTTTGGAAGTTAATGGAAATAATGACACAGATAGCTCAAGTTTTTTTTTCCTACTTGAAAATAATTTTTTTTAGCAATTAATTGATTCTTTTACCTCACAGAAAAATATCTTAATGATTGAATCAACATATTTTATCTTTTCTTCTAAAAACCTTTTTTGACTTGATCAAATATCTCTGTTGTTTGAGAAATAATATTTTTTGTTTTCCCAAGCATAGTCTCTTATCAAAAATCTTCCATTTCATCCTTTTTTGCATAAAATCCTTTACTTTTTTCCCTCTTTGAACACTAAATCCAAGTGTCAAACATATAGTATCCTACAAAATATTCAAGAATGCCTGAATCAGATTAAAATGTAATTGGGAAATATTTTACAAAATCAATAAAGATACAATAAAATACAGATCATTTTACATTTTTAAAAATCAATATAAGGCTAACATGACAACCTTGCACTTCCATTTGAATTTGATACCACTGCTCCAGAGCATTAAACATGGAGTCAGAAAACCTAGATTCATTTTTGAACTCTTATATTTACTGGCTATATTTCCATGTGAATTCATTTAGTCAACTTTCCTCTTATGTTAAATGAGGGCTCCAGTATTTGCAAAACATATTACTCAGGTCTGATACAACCAAAGCACTTTCAGGAAGTTTAAATATGAGTCATGCTTATGTTAATCATGATTTAGATCTGAATGAAATTCTCTCCTCTGTTTTGCCTATTGATCTATGTTCTCCCATATATGGTATTTTCCTACTAGTTTTTTTTTTAGTAAAATGAAATGGTAAGCAGAACTGACAATGTAAGACTATTCATGCTTACAAATATGAAGTTCCTAATCTTTTCTTCACATAAATACCTGTCCAATACTCAAATAAAACCTAGGTGTATATATCTGTCTACTTTCTTCTGACAGAATTTTTGAAACCTGAGTTTCATTCTCCAAGGATCTACCCACTCTGGGGGAGCTGCTCTGTCTACAAAAAAAACAGACAAACAAATAACTCCATTTGAAATGAGAAAATCTGCTTTCAAAATCCAGGTTTAAAATCTATCTGGCCAAGATGGCAGAGAGAAGACAGGTACAGTGCTAAAGGTCTCCTGATCTTCCCTCATATATGCTATGAAACAAACCTCTTAACAAAAATTCGATCTGCAAAACCAAGAGAAGAATATCTACCTCGGAATCTTTTCTCCGAGTTCATGAGTGAGTCTGTGCACAGAGGGCAGACTCTGCTGGGAGTACTGGACCTGGTGAGACTGGGAGCCTGGACTAGCCTGGGATTAGCCTGATAAGGGGTGGGGCTGGAGCTCAGAAGCCTGAGGGCCTGAGAACAGGACTGGCTTGATTAGCAGCTGGGCTGGAGCCTGGTCAGCCACAGGGGCACAGACCAACTAGGGAGCAGAGGAATTGGTTATGATGCTGACCATTGGGAGATTGCCAGCAGGGTTGGATAAAGGGTTCTGGTGCTGGAGAGCTACAGACATTGATCCCTGGGCTCATCTGGTTGGGAGGAACTCAGAGTCCATACCTGCATTTCAGCTGAAGCCTCTTCCCAGAACAAACACAATTAGGCAATCTTCTGCCCCAGGGTAGAATCATCTCCTCTGTGAATAGGGAGAGTGATGACTTCACCCCAGGGTATAGCACACCATTGAACAAAGATAAATGTATTCCACAGCTTCAACCACTCCCTCCAGGCCAAGGGAGAGGGCCTCAATCAAGGTCACAGACACTCCAGAGAAAGCAACTAACACCCTCTACTCACCAGCTGGAGATACTATACCAGTGAGCAAAACCTCTAGCACCACCTACTGCAGATATTACACTCAGTGAGTAAAGCCTCTAGTAATCCAAACACCAAATATCTGTGAACCAGCCCCTCCCCAGCACAAGGTCCTCAGATAATGAAGAAAGGCCAGTGAAAGGAGGGTCCATAGAAAAATTATTGGCATAAAAGACACTAACTCAGAGAGACCTAGAACCTCTGAGGAGAATATAACCTGCTCACAAACACAGAAAGACTTACTTGAAGAAATAAGGAAAGAGTTTAAAAATCGATTGGAAAATTAGTAAGAGAAAATTAATACCTTGCAACAAGAAAACAATTCTCTCAAAACCTCAATTGGTCAAAAGGAAAACTCTTATGAAAATAGAATTGACCAATTTGCAAAGGAAAAGAATGGAGTCTGTGGAAACTATTGACTACATGAGACAGCAAGAGTCTGTTAAAACACAAAATTGAAAAAATAGAAGAAAATGTAAAATATCTCATCAGCAAAACCACTGACCTCGAGAACAGATTGAGGAGGGACATCCTGAGAATTATGGGCTTTCCTCAAAACATTGAAAAGAAAAAAAAAAGCCTGGAATTAATATTACAGGATTTAGTGATGGAAAATTGCCCTGATATCATGGAACCAGAGAACAAAATAGGTACTGAAAGAATACATTGATCCCCTCCAGAAAAACATCCTAAAATGAAAAAAACAAGGAATGTTGTGACCAAATTCCAGAACTATCATATAAAAGAGAAAATTCTGCAAATAGCTGGAAAGAAATAATTCAGATACCAAGTAGCCACAGTAAGTATTACACAGGACCTGACTGCATCAACATTAAGGGATTGAAGGGCCTGGAATGAGATATTCCAAAGAGTAAGGGAGCTTAGAATGCAACCAAGAATCCATATACAGCAAAAATGAGCCTTCTCTTCCAGGGGAAAAGATGTTCATTTAATGAAATCGAGACTTCCTACAATTCCTGATGAAAAGACCAGAGCAAATAGAAAATGTGGGCATCAAACTGGACATTCAAGAGACACATGAAAAGGTTAAAAAAAAGGGGGGTAAAGAGAAAAAAATTGCTAACCAATAAGATGAAACTGGCTATATTCCAGTATGGGGAAAAAAAGATTCTCATAACTCCTGATAACTTTAACTGAGAGAGAATATACTTAGCCAGAAGTGATGGACACTCATGCCTCAAGAGACTGCTATCCAATTGGAAGAAACTGACTATATCCCTATTAGGGAGAAAGACTCAAATAACTCTTGAGAATTGTAACTCTATTAGAGGGAAAATACTTAGCCAGAAGTGATGGGTACTCATGATTTTCTGTGACTCAGATAGAATGATTTAAAAACACTACCTCCTTAAAAGGGGAACAGGAATTGGAGGATGGAGGGGACTGAATGTGATAAATCTCATTGCATAAAGAGGTAAAAAAAGGACCTATTGTAATAGAGGGGAAGAAGGGAGGAGATAAGAAACATGAATCTTCCTCTCATCAGACTTGGCTTAAAGTTAACTTAAGAAACATTTTACCTTTCAGGTATTAAAAGAGGAAAAGGGGAGGGGGTGACAGAGAATAGGGCAAAGGAAAAAGAGAATTAACAGAAGGAAGGGAAAGAAAAAGGGAAAAGGGGTAAGGGAAAAAAAGGAGAGGGGTGATATAGGAGGACAAACAGTGAAGGGGGAGGTATTCAGAAATAAAATACTGAAGAATATGGATAATGTGTAAAAGGGGAAAAATACAATCAGAGGGATGATAGCATGGAGGCCAATAAAGAGTTAGCAATTATAACTTTGAATGTGAATGAGATGAACTCTCCCTTAAAAAGTAAGCAAATAGCAGAGTGGATTAACAACCAGAATCTTACAATATGCTTCTTATAAAAAAACTCATTTGAAGGAAAGAAATACATTAGAGTAAAGGAAAAAAGTTGGAGTAAAATATATTTTGCTTCAGCTGAAGTGAAAAAAGCAAGGGTAGCAATCCTTATCTCAGCAAAGCAGTCACAAAAATCGATAGTCTTTAAAAAGTTAAGGAAGGAAACTATATCTTCCTAAAAGGTATTATAGACAATGAAGTGATTTAAATACTGAATATGTATAAATCCAATGGGATAGCATTGAAATTCTTAGAGGAGGAGCTGAAAATGCCACAGGAAAACATAGATGGCAAAACTCTACTAGTGGGAGACCTCAATCTCCTGCTCTCAGATTTAGATAAATCATAAAATAAACAAGAAAGAAGTTAAGGAGGTAAATACATTGTTAGAAAAGCTAGATATGATAGACTTATGGTGGACATTGAATGGGGATAGAAAGGAATATGCTTTTTTCTGTAGCACATGGCACTTACACAAAAAAAAAATGACCATGTAAGAGTGCATAAAAACATAATGGTCAATTGCAGAAAGGAAGAAATAGTAAATGCATCTTTCTCAGTTCATAATGCAATAAAAATCATATGTAATACTGGGCCATGGAGATATGGACCCAAAAGTAATTGGAAACTAAATATCCACATTTTAAAAAATGAGTGAGTCAAGCAACAAATTAGAGAAAGAATTATTTCATCCTAGATAATGACAATAATGAAACAACATATTAAAACCTATGGGATTCACACAAAATGGCTGTCAGGGGATATAGTATATCTTTAAATGTACATGAATAAATTAGAGGAAGAGGAAATCAATGAAATAAATATGCAAAAAGAAAAATTAGAGAAAGAACAAATTAAAGACCCCCAATTAAATACCAAATGAGAAATTCTAAAAATTAAAGGAGAAATTAATAAAGTCAAAAGCATGAATATCACTGAATCAATAAATAAAACCAAGAATTGATTTTATGAAAAATCCAATAAAATAGATAAACCTCTGTTCAATTTGATATAAAAAAGGGAAGAAAAAACCAAATTACTAGTACATAAATGAAAAAAGTGAACTGTCCATAAATGAGGAGGAAATTAAAGTAATAATTCAGAATTATTTTGCTCTACTCTATGCCAATAAATTTGACAATAATGAAGTGGACAAATATTTACAAAAAATATATAAGTTGCCCAGGTTAAATAAAGAAGAAATTAAATACCTAAACAACCCTATCTCAGAAAAAGAAATTAAACAAGCCATTATCGAACTCCCTAAGAAAATATTTCCAGGATGGATTCACAGGTGAATCTGCCAAATATTTAAGGAACAACTGGTTCCAATTATGTATAACCATTTTGGAAAATTAGATGAAGATAGAACTCTGCCTAACTCTTCCATTGACACCAATATAGTGCTGATATCTAAACCAGGAAGAGTTAAAACCAATAAAGAAAATTATAGACCTTTCTCTTTGATTAATATAGATGGAAAAATCATAAATAAAAATCTTAGCAAAACAATGAAAACAAGTTATCACTAGGATGATACATCAGTCCTCAAAACTGTCTGGTATTGGCTAAGAAATAGAGTGGTAGATCAGTAGAATAGACTCAGTGCAATAGCCAGAAAAGATTTATAGTAATCTGCTGTTTGATAAACAAAAGGAGTCCATATATTGGGATAAATCCTCTTTCTTTGATTAAAAACTGCTTGAAAAATTGGATGTTAGTGTGGATGAAACTTAGATTAGACCAACAACTCACACCCTATACCAAAACAAGATCTGAATGGATACAGGATTTCTACATAAAAAACCATATTATAAGTAAGCTAGAAGATCAAGCTGTATTTTACCTGTCAGATCTATGGGAAGCAAAACAGTTTATGACCAAGAAAGAGATGGAGAACATCACTAAAAACAAACTAGATGATTTTGATTACATTAAATTAAAAGGCTTTTGCACAAACAAAACCACTGTAACCAAGGTCAAAAGAAATGTAGTAAACTGGGAAACAAACAGCTAGTATTTCTGATAAAAGACTCATTTCTAAAATATACAGAAAACTGAGTCATATTTAAAAAAATGAGTCATCCACTAATTGAAAAATGGTTAAAGGATATGCAATGGCAATTTACAGATGAGGACATCAAATTGATCCATAGTCATATGAAAAAATTGCTCTAAATCATTAATTCTTTTTAATGTACTCTTTTTTTATTATTTATTTATTTATTCATTCTTATTTTGTCCAAATAATGCTTTTTTATACGTTACTAAGAGATTCTTGTTTAAGAGTAAACATAATACCCCTCCCCCAAAAAATATAGACCTGCATGAGCGATTAAAGTAAAGGGGAGAGAAAAAAATTAAAATTAATATAATAATAATAATAATAATTGTAGGTATGGCTAAATCATTACTTATATACAAATTAAAGCATCTCTGAGATACCACTTCACACCTCTCAGACTGGCCAATATAACCAGAAAGGACAATGATCAATGTTGGAAGGGTTGTGGGAAATCTGGGACATTGATGCATTGTTGGTGGAGCTGTGAACTCATCCAACATTTCTGGAGAGCAATTTGGAATTATGCCCAAAGGGCAACAAAAATGTGCATACCCTTTGATCCAGTTATACCACACCTGGGTCTATACCCTGAAGAGATGATGGAAAAATATAAAAATGTCACTTGTACAAAAATATTCATAGCAACCCTGTTTGTGGTGGCAAAGAATTGGAAATAAAGTGTCCATCAATTGGGGTATGGCTTAACAAACTGTGGTTTATGTGTCATGGAACACTATTGTTCTATTAGAAACCAGGAGAGATGGGACTTCATGGAAGCCTGGAGGTATTTGCATGAACTGATGCTCAGCAAGATGAGCAGAACCAGAAAAACTTTGTACACCCCAACAGCAACATGGGGGGGGGTGATAATCAACCTTGATGGACTTGATCATTCTATCAGTGCAATAATCAGGGAAAGTTTTAGGCTATATGTAATGAAGATTACCATCTTTATCCAGAGAAAGAATTGTGGAGTTTGAACAAAGATCAAAGACTATTACTTTCAATTTAGAAAAAAAAAGTTATCTTATTATGTTAATTTTCTATCTCTTATACTTTATTTTTCTTCCTTAAGGATATGATTTCTCTCTCATCACATTCAATTTGGATCAATGTATACCATGGAAATAATGTGTAGATTGGCAAATTGCCTTCTGTGGGGCGTGGGGGGAGGCAAGCAAGATTAGGGGAAAAATTGTAAAACTCAATATAAATAAAATCTTTGAAAAAAATCTATTACCTTATTCAAGTCCCTTCCTCTTTTGAGGCTTCAGTTTCTTCAACTCTTAAATTGGTTGGTTGTTCTTTAGAACACCCTTTATAATTTCAAATCCTTTATTCCTATGAGAAGGAATTCCCAAATAGTTTTTGAAAGGTTGATAATAGTTTTGTCCAAGGAGAATGTTCATTTTAGTTCGTGAATGAATTGGTATTTATAATGAAAATGCTTGATCCTTTCTCCTCTAAGTAAGAAAGTCCTCTTTATAATCAACTATTCAATAACTTCAGAAGTGATATTGCTGAATCACAGGTCTGACCATGTATGTCTCTGTCCTGATTGAGAAATTCCCCTTCTTAATGCACTCTATGGTGCAACCAACAGACCTCCAACTACCTCTCAAACATAGAATTTCATTGCTCATCTCTGTCTTTGTAAAGACAATCTCTATATCTGGAATACATTTCCTTCTCACCTCCACTAGTTAGAATCTCTAATTCTTTTCCAAGCTCATCTCAAACTATTCAATTTACATGAAGACATCTCAGATACCTCCCACTTAGTGATGCCCTTATCCATTCTTACTTAAATTCATTTTGCCCAATTTTGAAAAATTATGTAAAAACGTTCATTTTGTCGCCCTGGGGCCTAGAAGAGCAAATAACCCAATACATGCTTCATTGACACTGATTTATTAAAGTTGAGGCTATATTAGTAAATAACTTTAGGCTGATAACAAATCGTCCCAATATATCATACTGTTCAATGATGTCTTGAAAATATTCTCATTTACCCTGTTGTGATTCACGACATTTGTCATGTCACTTATATTCATTCTTTCCCTCCCTTTCTATATCTGTCTTCCCCCCCCATCCCCTTCTGTCTGTCTTTCTTTCCCTTGAGTTTTGTTTTAGACAGAAAATTTATAACTAGTCCATATTATTGAGAAATTGGCCCAGATTTTAAGCAGAAAATCTTAAGCATTTTTGTCTTCAATTGCTTTGACAATATTATGAAACCTATGAACTCTTTCTAAGATTAATTCTTTTAAATGTAAAAGCTAAACTATATAAGATTATTAAAACTGCATAACATTTTCAAAATAATGGAAAAAGGAAAAGAATATACCCTTAGTAACTCTTGTCTTAAAGCATCCTTGTATCTAGGGTATTTTCTTTACATTTGAAAGTTGCAGGATGGAATCATCTTCAATTTCAAAATTTCTTGAAATGGGCACCATAGGGGTGTTTAAATAAGGGTATTTTTTTCAGTCACAGAAGGGTGCACATGATCTGTTCTTCCCAAAGCTCATCCTATGACCATTCTTTATAAAGGCAGCATTGTACTTTCTATTTATTTTATTATTCTAATAAAGAAGTGATATCACAGAAATGATTATAGAGTGTCTTCCTGAAATGGTTAAAGAAATTTCATAATTTTTATGTATGAAGTGGAAAAGTCAGAAAATGGAAAAGAGTTAAAACAGAGAAAGAAAATTATAGACCTATCTCCCAGATGAATATAGATGGAAAAATCATAAATAAAAATATTAGCAAAACAATAAAAACAAGTTATTACTAGGATAGAAAACAAAAACCCTCTTGGTCATTTAAACCCTTTACCAGCTGTTCTAAATAACCTTTAATTATTGCCCTTCTTTCTTTCTTTCTTTTGATCATTTCTTCAGTTTGATCTTATGTGCTTCTTTTTGCTTAGAAGTAGCTGTTTGTAAACTCCTGCTACCTACTTTATCTCACTCTTTGTTCCTCTGTTGCCAGTTGGTTTGCTCAGATGTTTGATCTTTAGATTGATGATGGAATTCTAGGATACCAATATAACCTGGAATATAACTAGCTAAAAAGACATCTTTATTTCAAAGAGAACCTTGAAGCAGGGAGAACCACTAGGTAATATTTCAAATAGTTACCACTCTCCTCTCTTTCTTTCATTTCCATTCCATTTTATTACATTAACTTCTTTGTACAGTTTTGTAGATGTGCAAAACTTGATCAATGCAAATGGACTCAATACATAGCCCAACCATTTTTTTAGGTCCACCTTTTTTGGATGACCATGGATTTGATGGAGGAGATTTGTAATACTTTGGGAAAATTTATTGGCAGCCCAATGTTATTTTTCAATAAACCTTCAACTTAAATCAATCAGCAAGTGTCTATGAAGCAGGTCATTTGCTCATCTAGGCCCTAAGGAGACAAAATTTAGGTTCATACAAAATTTCTCAAAATTATACAAAATGAACTTAAGTAAGAATAGATAAGGGCACCAATAAGTGGGAGGTATACAAGCTGTCTTCATGTAAACTGAATAGTTTGAGCTGAGCTTGGAAAGGAACTATAGATTCTAACTGGTGGAGGTGAGAAGTGAATGTATTCCAGACATGGAGATTGTCTTTACAAAGATAGAGATGAGCAATGAATTCCTATGTTTGAGAGTAGTTAGAAGGTCCATTGGTTAGGCCATAGAGTAAATTAAGAAGGGTAACCCTGAAAGGTAATTTGGAATAGTTGTTAATACATTTAAATGACCAAAAGGCTTTATTTGTTTTCTGTCTTAAGGAATGGGAGTCCCTAGAATTTCTCAAGCAGGACAGTGACATACATGGTCAGACCTGTGGTTCAGCAATATCACTTATGAAGCTATTGAATAATTGAGTAGAAAGAGGACCAGATTAGACAGAGAGAATAATTATCAAATTTTTGTCATAAGTTATACTTGAGATGATGAGAGCATGAAATTAGGTGGCAAGAGTACAAGTAAAAACAAAGGGTCAGATGTAGGAGATGCTATGGAGATAGAATTGTAGAGATAGTTTCAAAAGTGATATTGCTTAAGCACAAGTCTGACCATGTCACTTAACTGCTTGAGAAAGACCTGACACATTACCAAATATGTAGAGTTTGGGAGAATTAGAAGTTGAATGTGAGTCTTGGATTTTACAATTGAGTAAATAGAAAGGTGAGTTTACCCTTGATAGTGGTAAGGTTTGAAGATGGATGATTTGGGTATAAATATAATGCGAAATACTTTTTTGAATATTGAGTTTGATAGGAAGTTTGGTGGAAAATAAACAATAGTTGGGGCAGCTAGGTGGCACAGTGGATAAGAGCACTGGTACTGAAGTCAGGAAGACCTGAGTTCAAATCCGGCCTCAGACGCTTAAAAATTATCGAACTGTGGGAGTTTGGGCAAATCACATAACCCCATAATCTTGCAAAAAGTAAAAAAAAGTAAATAAATAAACAATAATCAGTTAGTGTTATGGTTGTCTCCTAATACAATATTGAATAATAAAGGTGAAAATGGGCATCCTTACTTCACCATTGATTTTACCGAGAAGGCTTCTAGTTTATTCCACTTAAAGATAATGCTTGCTGATGATTTTAGATGTTACTTATTTTAAGGTAAAATCCATTTATTCCTATACTCTCTACTGTTTTTTTTTTTAAAAACAGGAATGGGTCCTGCATTTTCTCAAAGATTTTTTTCTTCATCTATTAAATTTGTATTGTTTGATGCTGCAGTTCATTATTTCTTTAGTGTTCTTGGTATGTCATAATAGTATATAACTATTTATAATAAATTCTAAACTTTTCATTTCTTCTGAGTATGTTGTGACTTCACCAATATTTACTATTTTGTTTATTTAATTTTTTTCCTTCTTTGTTATCAGGTTGAATAACTGCTATTTACATTTTATCCATCTTTTTAAAGAAACAGCTTTTAGCTTTACTTTTCATTTCCATAGGTTTTTCCTTAGTTGATCTATTTTTCCTCATTTTAACTTTGAGTTTTTTTTGGTTGTCTTTCTAATAAAAAAGGTTAACTTGATAATACTCTTTTCCTATTTTTAAAATACATATTTAAAAGAATATAAATTATCCCTATAAATCTTATCTGCTTCAACTCAGTAATTTGGGGCATATTGTAGCATCATTATCATTTTCTTTCTTTTAATTATGAACTGTTTCTATTCTGTTCCTATTCTATTCTATTCTATTCTATTCTATTCTATTCTATTCTATTCTATTCTATTCTATTCCATTCTATTCCATTCTATTCCATTCTATTCCATTCTATTCCATTCCATTTTATTCCATTCCATTTTATTCCATTCCATTTTATTCCATTCCATTTATCCTATCCTATCCTATCCTATCCTATCCTATCCTATCCTATCCTATCCTATCCTATCCTATCCTATCCTATCCTATCCTATCCTAATCCTAGTTTTTTGACCCACTAACTATTTAGGATTTGTTGTTTACTGTTAATTTGGGTCTTTGTCTTTCATTTATGTGCCCTTAATTCCTTACTAATTTTTTTTCTGGAGTCCTCTGAAGATTGGTCTATTGCTTGACTCTAGCTACCAGAAATGACTCAGTGACTGACCACTTATTGACCAGGCATTATATCACGAAGTTCCAACAATTTGATAACTTGCTAGGCCATCTTTACTGATTCCTTAGAATTTTCTAAGAAAATTGTCATGCCATCTAGAAAAGGAATAATCATTTGCCCAGCAGGGACAGTTAAGTGGTTCAATGAAGGGTGCCAGGTCTGAAGTTGGAAAGAATCGTTTTTCAGTGTTGAAATCAAGGGTCAAACACCATCCAGCTGGGTAACCCTGGACAAGTCACTTAAATCCGTTTGCTTCAGCTTCTCATCTGTAAAACTGAACAGGAGACTAAAATTGCAAACTATTTTAATGTCCTTGACAAAAAACCCTAAATTGGGTCAAGAAAAGCAGGACATGACTGAAATAACTGAACAATAATGAAAAACAGAAACATTTTTGGAATAACATCAAATCACAATGTGAAAAGGAAATTTTCTGTTCTTTTATTAATGAGGAATGATTAAAATATAATAATCATTATTATATGAGCATGTGTTTTGTTTTTAGTTACTTTTAAAAACTATATTAAAAAAGAAAAGTATATGTCTTTGGTTTAGAGAGAGAGAGCAAGAAGGAAAATTAAGAGTCTATTTGGCATTGATTAGATAGGTGGAGGTGAATTGTAAAGTAAGGAGAATGGCTATGGCAAATGACCCAATTAGACTTGCATTCTAACCTCTCAATCAATTGTAATTCTTTTATAATTCTTTATTGCTTGATATTACCCTTTATAAGACTGAATAAAACTGCCTCTTCTCTGTTTGATTCAGGTTTATATACTTATACCTTTTATGATTTTTTCTCCATTACTACTGGACACTTTTTCTTGAGGAATCTTGTGGATTAGAGACTGACAGAATTATTCATTAGGAATATGAGATTGGATTAAAATTGAAGACATCGGAATTTAATTTTCTAACTGGGGAGACATAGAACCTCCATGTATCCAAAATCTTGAATAGTTTAGTTTTTTGGTAGCATAGTTTGAATTACTATCCAGAAGAGTTGTACTAATACACTCTTCTCCCCATATGCTTTACTGGACCTATTTTCCTATAATACTACCCATTTAACTATTTTCTCATCTTTGCCAACTCACTGCATTTGATTTGAGATTTTAGAGTCATATGAAATTATATTTCTTTCAAGTTTTTGAATTGGAGAGTTTTTCCCTTGTGATGTTTGGAGAGTTGAATTTCTTTCCCTCCTCCTAGATTTTTCTTAGGCAACCACAGAATTTGGCTCTTATAAGGAGTCACTAAAGAAAAAAGAAAGACTTTAGTTATCCTACTCAAATACATGTGAGCTAATTTTTTTTTTAGTTTAGTTTGTTTTTTTGGCAAAGCAATGGGGTTAAGTGGCTTTCCCAAGGCCACACAGCTAGGTAATTATTAAGTGTCTGAGGCAGGATTTGAACTCAGGTACTCCTGACTCCAAGGCTAGTGCTCTATCCACTGTGCCACCTAGCTGCCCTATTTTTTTAAATAAAGGGATAAACTTTATTTTATCACAAATAAAATAGAGAAGGAGCAGATCCAAGATGGCAGAATGGATGCAATAATTCCCAGAAGCTTCCCTAGATCACTCCAAATTCCTTAAAATTATGACTCTAACTACAATCTAGAGTGGCAGATCCTACAGAAGGACTGAGTGAAACTATTTTCCAGCTTTGAAAAGTCAGTAGGAAGAGTCTGTTCTCCCAGGATCAGGGTTAGAAAGTGCCATACCTCAGCCCAGGCTACAGCCACACGTGTTGTGTGCCAGCCAGCTAACTTATACTTTACTCATAACCTATAACTTGACTCAGTCCATCTGTGTCAAGTTCTCAGGTGAATGTTGAAGAGGTGGGAGACAAAGATGCCAAGTTCTCTGTTTATTTAACTGAAGCCAAATGCTTAAAAACCCTTTATTAGTCTTTATTAGTCTCTGGTTCATTCCTCATTTCATGGCCTTCTCTAATTACCAGTCAAATAATGCTACAGTGCTCATGGACAGCAGGTGATAAAAGTTTACTTCCTCAGGCTAATACTCTCACACAATGTTCCAGGAAGTGCCAAAACATAAGGAACAGATAAGAAAAGCTGGAGAACCAATCCAGGTAAGTAGGTCATAGTCAAGAGGACATTGTAACTTAGGCCTCAGAACAGCCCCAACTCAGGAATTGGAAGCAGGCTCAGGAAGCCACACAGCAACTGATTCCCTAGCACTCAGTCCATAGATGGCAAGGGGGGGGGGGTCAGGGGAGACTTTTGAGGTCTTTATGCTATTCCTGGGACAAGATGTTGTTGTTTTGTCCATACTCAGATCTAGGTCACAATCTGGGATCCCATATTGACATAGTGGATCAAGGACCGTCCTCACAGCTCCAGAAAAGCAGGGAGTGCTTGGACCATCCACAGAGCAGGAGAGTAGTCAGAGCCTCTCATAAGACCTTGAAGGAATTAAAGTCCCAAGGAAGTTATTCCTAAAATATTCAAAATCTTAGGAAATGTGTTAAAATTAGGTCATAGACTGGGGAAATGAGTAAACAACAGAAGAAAAAGAATTCTGCTATAGTTAATTACTTTGGTGTCATGGAGGATCAAAATTCACACTCAAAAGAAAACAGAAGTCAGAGCTTCTGTATCCAAAGCCTCCAAGACAGAGGAATTGGTCTTGGGCTATGGAAGAGCTCAAAAAAGATTTTGAAAATCAAGTAAAGGAGGTGGAGAAAAATTTGCAAGAGAAATGAGAATGATGCAGGAAAACAGGAAAACAAGTCAGCAGCTTGGTGAAGGAAATACGAAAAAAAACCAAAGAAAATAACATCTTAAACAGCAGTTTAGTTCACATAGAAAAAGCAGTCCAAAAGGTCAATAAGGAGAAAAATAGTTTAAAAAACAGAATTGACCAGATGGAAAAGGAAATAAAAAAAAGTCTCTCTGAAGAAAATAAATCCTTTAAATGTAAAATAGAGCTAACAGAAGTTGATGACTTTGTGAGGATTCAAGGAACATTAAACTGAAGGAATGAAAAACTAGAAGAAAATATGAAATATCTCATTTTAAAAAACTGACCTGGAGAGATAATTTAAAAATTATTGAACTATCTGAACGTCATGACCAGGCAAAGAACCTAGACTTCATTTCTCAAGAAATTCTCCAGGAAAATTTCCCTGATATTCTAGAAGCAGAGGGTAAAACAGAAATTAAGGGAATCCAAAGATCACCTCCTAAGAGACACACCCCACCCAAAAAAACAAAACCTTTCAGGAATATTATAGCTAAATTCTAAAACTCCCAAGTCAAAGAGAAAATATTTCAAGCAGCCAGAAGGAATAAATACAAATATTATGCCATCAGGATTACACGGGTTTTAGTAGCATCTACATTAAGGGTTCATTGTAATAGGAAAACGATATTCCAGAAGACAAAATAGCTTCGATTTCAAATGAGAATCAACTACCCAGCAAAACTAAACATCCTCTTTCAGGGGAAAGGATGGATATTCAATGATATAGGGAACTTTCAAAATATCTAGGTGAAATGATATTGTCTTATTTTATAATTCTGTCAAATTTCATGCTATATATTTCTTCCATAAGGATATGATCTCTCTCAACACATTCAACTTTGATAAATGCATACTATGGGAATGATACAAAGACTAGTAAACTGCCTTCTGTGGGGGGAGTAGGGGGAGGGAAGCAAGATTGGAGGAAAAATTGTAAAACTCAAAATAAATAAAACCTTTCTAAAATAAAAAAATGACCAGAGTTGCCAGAAAGTGTAATCTTCAAGTACAGGATTCATATGAAGCATAGAGCAGGTAAGACAGGGAGGGCACATTATGAGAGATTTAATGATGAACTGCATGTATTCCTGCATGGAAAGATGATAGTGATGATTCATATGAACTTTCTAATTTATTAGAGAAGTTAAAAGGAATATATATAGAGAAGACACAGGACGGAATTGAATGTGAATATATAATGTATTATAAAGATGGAGTCAATGGGAGAAAAAAGAATGTACTGGAAGAAAGGAAAAGGAGAGGTATAATTGGCTAAGATATTTCATGTAAAAGAGTCAAGAAAAAACTTTTCCAATGGAGTGTAAGGGGGAAAGGTAAAGGGAAATGAATGAGACTTTATTCTCATCACAAGGTACTCAGAGAGGAAATAACAAACTCAATAGGGTATAGAATCCATCTTACCCTTGTGGGAAAAGAAGAGGAAAGGGCACAGAGGAATGGTAGAGAAGGGGGTGGGGTGATAGAAGGGGAAAGATCATGGGAGAGGGTAATCAAATACAACACACTTTTGAGGAGGGACAGGGTGAAAGAAGAGAGAGAGAATAAAATAAATGGGAGTGGGGAGGAATAGAATGAAGGGAAATATAGTTTTCAATAGAAAATATGGGGGGAAAATGTTGAAGCAACTTCTCTGATGGATTTAATGATAAAGAATATAATGGATCCCAGAAAAAAGAGCTGATGGTACCTGAATTCAGACTGAACATTTTTTCCTTTTATCACATTTTATTTTTTTGAGGTTCCTCTATCTTTTGAGGGGAAAGGAGAATTATGTTTACTTATTTTTGAAAGATTTTATTTATTTTGAATTTTACAATTTTTCCCCAATTTTGCTTCCCTCCCGCACCCTCCACAGAAGGCAGTCTGTTAGACTTTACATTGTTTCCATGGTATACATTGATCTAAGTTGAATTGATGAGAGAGAAATCCTATCCTTAAGGAAGAAAATTAAAGTATAAGAGATCACAAAATTACATAATAAGATGACAGGGTTTTTTTTTAAATTAAAGGTAATATTCTATGGTCTTTGTTCAAATTCCACAGTTCTTTCTCTGGATACAGATGGTATTCTCCAATACAGATACCCCCAGATTGTGCCTGATTGTTGCACTGATGGAATGAGCAAGTCCATCAAGGTTGATAATCACCCTCATGTTGCTGTTACAATGTTTTTCTGGTTTTGCTCATCTTGCTCAGCATCAGTTTATGCAAATCCTTCCAGGCTTCCCATTCCTCCTGGTTTCTAATAGAACAATAGTGTTCCATGACATACATGTACCACAGTTTGTTAAGTCATTCCCCAATAGAAGGACATTTACTTAATTTCCAATTCTTTGCCATCACAAACAAGGTTGCTATGAATATTTTTGTACAAGTAATGTTTTTACCCTTTTACATCATCTCTTCAGGGTATACACCCAGTAGTGGTATTGTTGGATCAAGGGTATGCACATTTTTGTTGCCTTTTGGATGTAATACCAAATTGCTCTCCAGAGTTCACAGCTCCACCAACAATGTATTAGTGTCCTAGATTTCCCACATTCCTTCCAACATTGATCATTGTCTTTTCTGGTCATATTGATCAGTCTGAGAGGTGTGAGATGGTACCTCAGAGATGCTTTAATTTGCATGGATTAAGTTTACTTTTACAACAATACTATTGTAGTACTGTGACAATAAATTTAAAAAATTGAAAAAACTAAAATAGAGAAATGACTTATACCTGAATCAATAAGAGGTATGACAGATTTTATACTCACTACAGGCAAGGAAAATGCATGTGAGTTGCATAAAAATGAATTATTTTCCAGAAAGACACACTTGCTTTCTGGGACAGTTATTGGATCACAGAATCATATCATCATATAAATTCAAGGAATTTTATATGTTAGTTCACTAACCTCCTAATTGCAGGTAGTTAAGGCAATCCTAAGAGGGAAACATGCTTGGTATAGTCAGCAAGTTTATTCCTTTTTCATAGATTCCAGTTAGCAAAAGTCATCATATAGTCTGTTTCCACTTCCAGTAAATGCATGAATAAATGAATAAATGAATGAACAAAAAATCCTTAAGCACTACTATGTATAAGATTTTGTGCCGGGAGAAGGATCACAAATTCAAAATATATTAAATGGGATGGTTGCTGACCTTAACAAACTTATACTAAGCAAATACAAGACGTATAGGTAAATAGTGTCCAGGAAAGGAGATTTTCATATGAAAAGTTAATGAAATAGTGACTGGAATCAAAGGGGTACAAACTGACAGACTTTTTCCCTATACTGAAAGCAGATTTGGTTTGATTAGAGTTTATGTGCTGGAAAGTGAGAAGCAGTAAGAAGTAGAGGGGGAAAAAATCCCCACTGGATTTCATTCACTGCCTTGAATGATCTTGCCCAACATCTTAAAAGTGTCCCAAGACACTAAATGTCTCTTGCATATACTTAATGCATCTTTGGATACATAAGGGGTTCTCTCTCTTAGTCCCAAACAATAATTTATCTCCAGACTCTCTCTGTAAATTGGCTCTTTTCTTCCAGCCTACAAACATACTCATGTCTCCCTCATCTTCAAAACCTTTCATTTCATTCTTTCCCTGTTAACTATTGTCCTAAATATCTTCTTCCCTTTGTGACTGAACTCTTGCAGAAGGTCATCTTCAGTGATAATCTCCACTTGTTCTTCTCTCTCTTTTCTTAATCCTCATGCAATGTAGCTTCTGATCTCATCATTCCACTGAAACTGTTCTCTCCAAAATATCAATGATCATCTAAATGCTATATCTGATAATCATTTCTTGAATCACATTCTTCTATACTTCTTTGGAGCCTTCAACATTATGACTCATCCTATCTTCCTTGATACTCTCTTCTCTATATATTCTCAGGTCACCATTCCTTCATTCTGCTCTTACATACCAGTTCACTCCCTCTCAGTTTCCATTGCTGGATCTTGTCCAGGTTATGCCCACTTACTGTAGTCTGTGGCCCTCTTTTCTTCTTCCCTTTCACTACTTCACTTGGAGATCACAACTCCCCTGAATTTAATCCTCCTTATGGGGATAATTCTCAAATCTACCTATTCTGATTTAAATTCTTTGCTCACTTTCAGTTTAGCATTTTCAATTGCCTTTCTGATATCTCAAAGTTGATATACAATATATATCTTTGCATTAACAAATCTAAAACTGAACTCATGTTTCTCCCTTTACAAAATTCCCCTATCCAAAATTCTGTATTACTGTCAAAGGCAAAAATCTTCTCCCAGTCCTCCAAACATGCAAGCTAGGAGTCTCTGAATCCTCATCAGCATTTATCTCCATGTTTCCAATATTATAAATTTCACCTTTCCAACATATCTTTAATATGACAATTTACTGCCACTATCCTGGTACAGGTCCTCATGATTTCATTGGACTATTGTTAGAGGCCTGCTGGTGGGTTTCCCTGCACAAGTTTCTCTACACACTAACCATCATCCATTCAGCTACCAAACTGATTTTCCTAATGTGCATATTCAATCATGTCATCCATGCTTGCTCAATATCCGAGGTTCCTTATTGTCTCTAGGATCAAATACAAAATCCTGATTTTTGCATTCAAAGTCTTTTATAGTGACTCCCACACCAACCTTTCTCCTTGCCACTGACTCTTTAATTCATTAACACTGACCTTCTTGCTCCATGAATTCTTATCTCTGAGGATGTTCTTTAACTGTCTTCCATTGCTGTAGTTCTGTCCAGCTTCATCTCTGCCTTCTGTCTTTCTTTAAATTCTAGTAATAATTATACATTTTATATGAAGACATTCCCAACTCATAGTTCTTGTGCCTACTCTCTGTTAATTGTTTCCCATTTATCCTGTGTATATTTTGTATACATTTGTTTGTTTATTGTCACTTGAGTTAAAATGTGAGCTCCTTGAGGACAGGGAATATTATTTTCCAGTTTTTCATATGCCAATCCTTAGTACAGGCAATCACTTAAAAATATTTATTGAATTACTATTGATTTTGGAACAGCATTTACTTATCTATAAAGTGAGATGGTTAGACTTTATAACCTATAATTTTGTTACTTTTCTAAGCGGATGAACCTGTCACTTTTTCAGAGTTTGGAGAATTTGAATTCAGATCTTGAATCTAAATCCATTCCCCAATCAATCTCATGGATTTGTCTAAAGGAAGTGGATGACCTTCCAATGGGATATAGAAATAGCTGATGGAGTATTGGTGTCAGGTAGACAGGTGAATACAGTTTACAGGTGACAGGAAAGAAGAAACACTTTTACAAGTGGGTCTGTATGGTATGTGAAACAGTAGGGAATAATTCTCCCTTTATAAAAAATATCTAGTGGAATCTTAAACTCCATAGACTATAGACTAGTATACAGAGGAAGAATTATAGGAACATAATTTATAGTCTCCACTGTCTCTATTGCTTTGTAATAATTATAATCCTTTTGCTTGAATTCTTAAAGGCTTCTATGACTTGTTTATTCCTCAGAGTGTAAATAAAGGGGTTCATCACAGGGGCAACAGAGGACACAAGAACTGATACCACCTTGTTCAAAGCCACCTTTTCTTTTGCAGAGGATTTGATGTACATGAAGATGCAACTGCCATATGAGATGGAGACAACAATCATGTGGGAAGAACAAGTGGAAAAGGCCTTTTTCCTTTGCTGGGCAGAGGGGAACCTCAGAATAGTTCTGACAATAGAGGCATAAGACCAAATCACAAAGAGTAAGGTGATGATAAGTGTCAGTACTGCATCAATCAAAGTTATTTTCTCTATGAACTGTGTGTCTGTGCATGAAATCTCAAGCAAAGGGAATGTATCACAATAAAAATGGTCAATAATTTTGGAGTCATAGAATTCCAACTGAAGACCCAGGCTTAGTGGTGGGAGAATGATCATCAGCCCAGCTAGCCAAGAACTCACCAGGAGCTGGTTACAGACTTTGCTATTCATGATAGTTGTATAATATAGAGGTTTACAGTTAGCCACATAGCGATCATAGGACGTGGTAGCCAAAAGAAAGAATTCTGCTGCCCCAAGAAAGATTATAAAAAATATTTGCATGGAACAGGCATTATAAGTAATCATTTTATCTCCTACTGACAAGCTGTAGAGATATCTAGGAATACAGGAAGTAGTGAGTGAGATTTCCAAGAAGGAAAAATTTCGGAGAAAAAAATACATAGGAGTTTTCAGGTGGGGATCCATCAAGGTGAGGATGATGATTGTGAAGTTTCCAGTTAAACTCAATAAGTAGTTGAGAAAAAGAAATATAAAAAGCAAAACTTGTATCTGTGGGTCATTTGTCAGTCCTTGCAAGATGAATGTTATCTCTGTGTGATTTCTCATCTCTGGTTTTTTAATTTTGATGTATCTGCATACAAAATAAAGAAGAAAAGTTTGTAATTGAGATAATATGTGGAATGCCTTGGAAGTTAATGGAAATGACATAGATCATCTTTTTTTTTCTACTTGAAAATAAAAATTTCCAGTAGTTAATTGATCCATGTCATTTGAGAATTAATATTTTTTTAAATTTATCAAGCATTGTCTCCTGTCAAAATCTTTAATTTCATCCTTTTTCACATAGCGTCCATCACTTCTTTTTCCTTAATCATATTCTAAATCAGAGGTGTCAAATACATAGTATCCTACAACATGCCCAAGAGTGCCTGAATCACATAAAATGTAACTGAGAAATATTTTGCAAAATCAATAGAAATACAACCAAACATAGATAATATTTCATTTTTAAAACAGTCAATATAAGGCTAACATAATGACCTTGCACTTCTGTTTGAATTTGACACCACTGCTCTAGAGCACTAAACATGGAGTCAGAAAAATCCAATTTCATTTTCTGACTCTTACATTTACTGGGTATGTGTTCATGTGGAAATCATTTAGCTCCTCAGCATCTACTATCCTGTTAGGTTAAGTGAGAGCTCCAGTTTTTTCATAATTTATTACTCAAATCTGATACAAAGAAAGCACTTTCTGAAATTTATATATGAGCCATCCTGGTTTTAATTATTCCTAATTTCTAATTTGAATTCCTGCTTCTGCTCCCCACCCTATGACTTTGCCTATCAATCTTTGCTATCTATGAGGGATATTATCCTTTCTATTATTTAATAGGCTTTCTCCAGGAAGGCACATTTAATCTCAAATGACAAGCAGGACTAAGAAATATTATGGAAAAGTTGTAGATTGTTTTTGGCACACTTTGGCTTTTCTTTAAAGGCATTTCTCACTGTTGTTCATGCTTCCAAATCTGAGACACCTGAACTTTTTCTCAAATATATATTTCATCCTACAATAAATAAAATATTCAAATAAAAATTATTGTGGCAGAATTTTTGGGTACCTGAAACTCATACTACAAGGATCTACCTCTTCTGTGGGACATGCCATGTCTGACAACAAAAAACAAAAACAAAATAATTCCTTTAAAAATCAGAAATCTTGCTTTCCAAATCAGGCCTAAAAACTGTTACCTTATTCAAATCACTTCCTCTTTCAGGACTTCAGTTTCATCATCTCTTAAATTGGTTGGTTGTTCTCTAGAACATCCTTTCTAATTTCAAATACTTTAATTCTATGGGATGTGAGTTCACTATAGTTTCTGAGTGTCTGATAATTGTTTCTTCAAAGAAGAAATTTTATTTTAGCTGGTGAAAGAATTGATATTTTTATGAAAAAGTGTTCAATCCTTTCTCCTCAAAGTTGTTTGATGACATCTTGAAGACACTAGTCACATCATTTCTATTCATTCTCTTCCCCCACCCCGTGGAATTCTTCCCCATGTCTGTCTGTCTTTCTGTATTTCCCATTCATTTCCATTTAGACAGAGAATTTGTAATCAGATCATGCTACTCTGCAATTGACCAATAATATTTTAAAGCATGGAATCTTAATCTTTGTATCTTATTGATCTCTTTGATATTATTGTGAACCCTATGACCCTTTATCAGTGATGTTTTTAAATGTATAAAATAAAATATAAAGAATTACAGAAGAAATAAGTTATATTGGAATAATGTCAAAATATTGAAAAAAATCAATGAATAACTAACTCTTTCATTAGAATAATAACTCTCCTAGGAGTATTTGTTTTTTACACAAGTAAATTTTATTGTTGGATGAAATTTTCAATTTTGAATTTTCTGGAAGTAGATTCCATGGTGACAATTTTGTTAAGTACAGATTTCAAAAATTGTGCTGATCACAATCTATGTTTCCTAAAGCTGAATGTATGCATATATTATAATGAGCATCCAAAGTTCAAATATCTTGTTATATAAAAAGAAGTAAGATCTCAGAAATTATGATTGATTCTTTCCCTGAAATAGCTAATATAATTCCAAAAGTTTTTGATATCTGAGGTGGAAAAATCTACCCATTGTATTTTCTTAGTAGATGAAAAAGCCGAGAAAGTATAATCTTCATGGATATAAAATGAGAAAATAAGTAATGTGTAAACTGTTTTCTTACTTACATTTCTCTCAGTGCCTCCTAAAAAGCACCATTGGGCAGTGTACCACAAAGTTACTCAAAGATGGAATTGCTCAACGATGAATAGAAGTTCATGAAGAAAATGAAAATAGATTCTCATCTAGACTTGAATTCCATAATTACTTATCTCTGTGACCTTGATCTCCCTGAATCTCAATTTCCTCACCTGTAAATAAGCAAGTTCATTTGGTTGATTTCTAATATTCTTTTGAGATTTAATTCAAGAAGGAAGGAATCAAGTATTTATTAAGTGAATATTACATGAAAGGATTTGTGCTAAGCATTTTACAAATTTAAATCTCATTTGATTCTCATAGCAAAATTGTGAGGTAGGTTCTATTGTCATCATTTTATGGTAGAGGAAATTTTGACCAATAGCAATGGAATTACTTGCCTAGATTCTCCCATCTATTAAGGGGCCCAGACTGGATTTGAACTCACTTTTCCTGAATCCAGGCACAGCAATCTATTCAATGTGCCACTTAGCTTCTCTAGAAAAATAGGCTGTATGGAAAGAGAAACAAATTGTCAGATGTGATTCTATACTATGGAGTAGGTCTGACACATCTAGACAGGGAGATGGATTTCTTCCTAAATATTTTATTTGCTCAATATGCTGAAGTTGTTTGGGGAAATCAAATGACAGAACAACAGGTTCCTTGGGGAGTGAGGTTCAAACTAATTAGTGAATATGCCAAAAATAACTTTAAAGAGGCAACTATGGGGCCTGGGGCCACTGAGACAGGAAAGGTACAGCATTAGATATATATAATGATTACATACAATGTATAAATAGTGAGATTCTATAATATAACAGAGACCTGCCTTCTTTATGTTTTTGCCCACATATTCTAAGGAATCATTCTTATTCTTCATTGAGAAAAAATAATTGATGAAAGGTTTCCTGGGAAAGATTAGGTATTAGAGGAGTCCCAGTCATGCTTTACCCCAGGGGATCCTTAGATGTTATGTTGCTTTCTACTCTTTCTCTTTCAAGTTTGCTTCCATAGTGCCATATTCATATTTCAAAGAGATTTTAATCATATTCCTTAATCATTTTCCCCACCATTGCAGCCCAGGACTCCATTATGCCTTCTTATCCTGTAAGAATCTTCTCCATGAAGTCTGATAGGTTCTTACCAGAACCCTGTCCACAGGAGGTCTTTTTTCCAAGTCTTTTAACTTTTCTTAGGGACCAGTCCAGTTCTCTAGCTGTCCTTCTGTTACTATTTTTAGGCTGAATTGACATTTTCATTATATTAGTATGGCCTACCCATGGACATCTAATATTTTTTCAATTGTTTAAATCTGAATTTATTTATGTGATAGTTTTTCTAACAATGAATAAGCTGTGAGTTCTTAGTATAAAACCTACTTGGTCATGGTGGGTTATCCTGGTGATAAGTTGTTGTGTAATCTTTTTACTAAAGTTTTTTTTAATTTTTCTGTAATATTCATTAGGGAAATTGGTCTATAATTTTCTTTCTTAGTTTTAGTTCTTCCTTTTTTTAGGTATCAATACCATATTTGTGTCATAAAAGGAATTTGTTAAAACTCTTCTTTGCCTATTTTTCCACATAGTTTATATAGTAATAAAATTAATTATTCAAATTATTGCTTTAATTTCCTCTTCATTGATGATAAATTCATCCTTTTCACTTTTGATACTGATAATTTGATTTTTTTCTTTTTTAAATAACATCAATCAAAGATTGGTCTATTTTGTTGGTTTTTTATAAAATCAAATATTAGGTTTATTTACTAATTCCTTAGTTTTCTTTGTTACAATTTTATTAATATAACCTCTGATTGTCAGGTTTCTAATTTGATATTTAGTTGGGAATTTAAATTTGTTCTTTTAAAATTATTTTATTTTTTCCATCCATATGCACATGTATATTTTTAAGTTACAAAATTTCCTTCCACCCCCCCTTCCCACTGCCCCCCCCCAGTGGCCAACCATCAGGTTAGCATTGTACATACTTATTTTTGATAAACATGTTTACATACTAGTCATTTTTGGTATGAAGTATTAGGATTAAGGGAAAGAGATACAGAGCTATTTTTTTAATAAAGTATTCATCAGATTCTAAAGGGTTGGTTTTTGTTTTGTTTTGTTTTTCTTCCTCTTGGTGGGCATAACATTGCCCATAGCTGGTCTAATATGGTTTTCCTAGCTCTTTCTTTCGGAACTTTTGAGAGGAGCTGCTTCCATTAAGACTGATCATCTCACAATGTTATTGTTGATGTTGACATTGTTTTCTTGGTTCTTCTCCCTTTTCTCAACACCAATCCTGTAAGTCTCAGCATCTGATCATGTAAGTCAAATTTGTTCTTTATCAAGTATTTTAAGTTGCATGTTCAAGTCAGTGATCTCTTTTTCTATTTTATTCATGCATACATTTAGAAATATAAAATTTCCCCTAAGAATTGCTTTAGTTATATCACATGAATTATAGACTTATGTCTAAAATATCTCACTGTTGCCATTCTCTTGGATAAAATTTCAATCATTTGTTGCTTGACTCACTTATTCTTTAAAAAATAGTTTATTTAGATCGACTTAAAGTTTAGTCTATTTTTCCAAGGCATCTTCATTACATATAATTTTATTGCACTATTATTTGAGACAGATGCATTTAATATTTCTGCCTTTCAGCATTTGACTATGAGGTTTTTAGGCCCTAATACATGGTCAACACTTTTGTAGATACCAGATAAAGAAGAGAAAAGGGTATACTTAGTCCAATTTTATCCAGAGGTCTATAATATCTTATGTTTCTAAGATTTTGTTAACTTCCACTACTTTCTTTTTTTATTTTGTGGCTAGATTTAATTACTTCAGAGAGAAGGAGGTTGAGGTCCCCTACTAGTATAATTTTACTTTCTAATTCATCCTTTTAACTCATGTCAATTCTCATCTAAGAATTTGGATGTTATGTCACTTGATCCATATATATTTAGTTTTAATATTACTTCCTTGCCTATGCTAACTTTTAGCAAGATGTAATTCCCTTCCTTATCTCTTTTAATTAGGTTCATTTTGCCTTTGAGATTATGATAGCTACTCCTACTTATTTATAGTTCTGCTCCATCCTTTTCTTTGACTCTAAGTGTATCTCTCTGCTTCAAATATATTTCATGTAAGCAACAAATTACAGGATTCTGGGTTTTAATCCACTGTCCTATTCACTTCTGTTTAAAGAGAGACTTTATTTCATTCCCAATCACACTTATAATTATTAGTTCTGTATTTATCTCAATCCTGTTCTCTCCTTATAATTTTTTCTCTCTTGTCACCCTGTGCTTCCTCACTAGTAGTTTGTTTTTAATCACAACCTCCCTCAATCTGCCCTTCCTTCTGTCAGTTCCTTCCATCTCCTTTTCTTTCCTCTTTATTCTATGTCTGACCTCCCTTCTATCAGTCTCTCATTCCCATTACTTTTCTCTTTCCCTTTCTACTTCCCTCTAGGGTAAATTTCTAAACCCAAGAGGGAGTATATATTATTCTGTCTATGACAACAATCTGTTGAGAGTAAAATTCCGTCAATGCTTATACCCTCCCTTCTTTCCCTCTATTGTAATAGGCCCTTTGTACCTCTTCATGTAATATGATTTACCCTTTTATTCCTCTCCCTTCTTTCTATGTAATCCTTTTATTAGATTTTAATTTTTTAATATAATCACATAATAATCAACTTGTTCCCATACCTTCTGTCTAAGTATACTCCTTCCAATTGTCCTATTACAAAGATAATTCTCAAGAGCTATAAGTATTATCTTCCCTTGAAGTGATGTAAACAGTTTTGACTTATTGACTAACATTTTTCTATCTTTCCATTTATCTTTTTATTCATCTCTTAAGTCTTATAGTTGAAGATTGAATGTACTGTTTAGTTCTGGTCCTTTTATCAGAAAAGATTGTAAATCCCCTGTTTCATTCAATGTCAGAGGTTTCCCCTGAAAGAATAGGTTCAATTTTGCAGGGTAGTTGATTCATGGTTATAATCACATCTCCTTTGTACTCTGGAATATCATTTTCCCCTTATCCTTTACTATTGAAATATATCATCTGCAATACTAACTGTGGTTCCTTGGGATTTGAATTTTTAATTTCTAGCTGATAGTACTATTTTCTCATTTAGCTGATAATTCTGAAATTTGATTACAATTTTACTTGAAGTTTTGACTTGGGGATCTCTTTCAGGAAGTGATTGGTAGATTCTTTCAAGGACTATTTTGTATTCTGGTTCTAGGATATTAGGACAGTTTTCCTGACAATTGTCCAGACTCTTTTTTGACCATGACTTTCAGATGGTATATTATCTCTCTTGGATCAGTTCTCCAAGTTGGTCATTTTTCCTGTGAGATACTTTATATTTTCTTCCATTTTTCCAATTTTTGGATTTTATTCGATAGAGTCTTGATGTATTATAGAATCATTAGTTTTCACTTGTCCAAATCTAAATTTTAAGGATTTATTTTCTTTAGTAAGAGTTTGTATTTTTTACCATTTAGCTAATTCTGCTTTTTAAAAGTATTATTTACTTCAGTTAATTTTTGTACTTCCCTTTCCAATTTTTCATAATCCCTTTGCAAGACTCTCATTTCTTTCCCTGATTTTTTCTTCCACCTGTCTTAATTGTTTTTTAAAATGCTTTTTTGAGCTGTTCCAAGAGGAGACTTTGGTCTTGAATCTAATTCATAATTCTTTTCAGACTTTACATTTTGATAACATTTTGTCTTCTGTGATAGTTTTCATCTTTCCTTTTGCCATAGTAGATTTTTATCAGAGCTCTTATATGTTTTTTTTTTTGTTTTTGCCTATTTTAAAAGCTGAGCTCTGTTCCTGTGGCATGGGTGAGGGGGTGTAGTTTCAAGTTTTTTGTGCTAAGTGTAAGGGGTCTTGATGACTGGATTTCTGTACCAGGGCCAGATACTCATGGTTTTCTCCCTGACTCAGGGTAGACCAATGTAGTCCCACCTGTTTCATCAACAGTCCAGGGTTCATGGTATTACTACTGTGCTGGGACTGGGACCCTTGCCACTGGCCTACTGGACCCCTCACCTGCTGAACTAGGTTCTAGGAGCCTAAATTGGAGATCTATCCTGTGATTAAGTGCCTCCTGCCAGCTTACCCATTCCCCACCCATTCATGGTCTAGCTATTGCATGGTTAAGGGGCCCTTGAGTCTTTCCTAGGTAGACCGTTTTCCAGGCAGATATTTCAGCTTTTTTCATGGATAATGGAGAAGCCTTTGTGATTTTCTGGGTCTTGTATTGGCAGTCTGGTATAATTTACTAACATATCTTCATCCTGAATTAATCAACACATACCTATTATGTGCCATTTTCCTAAGTTCTAGGGATAGGCAATGTGTCCTTATACAGGAATGTTCAAAATAATGTAAATGATTATGGGTAGGAGCATCACTTTTTGACAGGTATCTAGGATATCCTCATATAGACTGAACACTTTGAGTGGAGCTTTGAAGGGAACTAGGTAGTAGATGTGAGGAAGAAATGTATTCAAGACATGGATCACAGTCTTTAGAAGGACACAGGGAAGGGCAATGAAATCCTATGAATGAGAAGCTGCTTGAAAGTCAATTTGGACTGTAGCATGCATGAAGGATGGTAAAGTATTGACCATTTGGAAGCAGATTTTGAGGACTTAATTTTTTCAAATTTATTTGTTATTTATTTTTAACATTCTTTTCAAATTTTTAGTTTCAGATTCTCTCCCTTCCTTCCAGCTGTTGCTCACCCACTGAGACAACAAACAATATGATATCAATTAGTTGTGTAGAAAATATAATTTTATGTTTTTGTTGTTGAACCATTTCAGTTGTGTTTGATTTTCCATTATCCTTTTTGGAGTTTTCTTGGCAAAGATATTGGATTGTTTTACCTTTTTTTCACCAGCTCATTTTAAAGATGAAAACTGAGACAAACAAGGTTAAGTCACTTGCCCAGCTTCACACAGTAAGTGTCTGAGGTTCAATATGAACTCTGGTCCTTCTAACTTTTTGACTGTGTCTCTATCTACTGCACCATCTAGTTGCCCTAATTCCTTGCTTTATGTTTTTTTTTTTCTGAAACCACTCCCCTGGTAAGTTCTTATAATAGAGGTGTACTCTTTGACAAAGCAGGTGCCACAATTTGTCTAGCCAGAACCAATTAATGAACATGCCCCAATTTTCTATTCTTTGCTATCACATGAGAGCTGACATAAATAATTTCAAGCATCCAGGATCTTTTATTTTTTTGATGTCTTTGGGGGTTCAGACTTACTAGAAGTATTGCTAGGTCAAAGGACATGCAAAATTTCATATTCCTATGGGCATAGTTCCTTATTGTTTTCCAGACTGACAGTGAACATGTTCACTATTCCAACAGATTATCAAGCTATTTCCCTTCATCCCTTCCAGTGATGTGAAGTAATACATAACAATTATTTTAATTTGCCTTTCTCAAAACAAATATGATAGCTTTGATTTGTTCCTTTAAAAACTGCCAGTTTTTAAACTGCCTTTGACCATTTATCATTATGGGAATGACTTGTATTCTTATAGATTTTATAAAGTTCCATATATACATATATATATATATATATATATAGTATATAATTTAGCTATGAGACATTTATCTGATAAATGTTCTATAAAAATTTCCCCAATGTTCTTCTTTCTTTTTTATCTTGACTACATTTGTTTTATTTTTACACAAATTTTAATTTAATGGAATTGAAATTATCTATTTCTTCATTGCTCAGAAGATTTTTAACTTTGTGACAAGGAGGTGAAAAACAAACACAAATCCAAATATGTTTCCAAGTTAATCTTCTCTCCAGAGTCTTTTCTCTGGTATTCTCCAACACCGAGGACAACACATAATCAAAATTCCTGGACTTTTGTTAACTGAAAGATCTGACTGACTGAATTTGATGTTCTTCAGGAATTAGAGAAAAGGCAACCCAGGAAGGCCTCTAGGAGACAGAAGTCAGAAAGATGACAAGGATAGCTATGCACCGTTCACTAGTGTTCACTGGTCATAAGCTGGCTGGGTGGGGAGAGAGAGAGAGAGAGAGAGAGAGAGAGAGAGAGAGAGAGAGAGAGAGAGAATCAAAATTATCCATTACATGTTTTAACTTATTCTCTAGCTCTTATTCATAACTTGTTTGTCTAGTCATTGGCATATTACATGTTCCTCTAATTTTCTTGAAAAATCTCTTTTTACATCTAGGTCATGTATTCATTTTGACCTTATGTTGGTAAATGGTGAAAAATATTAGTTTATTCCCAGTTTCTACTATACTGCTTTCTAGTTTTTCCCAAAATGTATTTTTAATGAAATAATGCATTCTTATCCCAAAATATTTTCTTCATATTTGTCAAATACAAGATTATGTTTATTTGCTCCTGTAAATTGTTTGCATACTGTATTTCTTTGAACCATTTTGCTAATTCTTAGCCAGTAACCAGTTTTTTTAATAGGAATGGATGCTCTATTTTGTCAAAACCTTTTTCAACAATGATTAAAATAATCAGATAATTTCTATTGTTTTCTCATTGATATGACCAGTTATGCTGATTGTTTTCCTAATATTGAACTAGTTTTGTATTCCTGCTATAAATTCCCTACTTAGTCATCATATATAATTCTTGCTATATATTGATATAATCTTCTTGCTCCTATTTTATTTAAAAATTAGTTAAATGGTTTTATTAATCTCTACTTTGATTTTCAGGATTTTCAATTTGGTGCTCAATTGGGGATTGTTTGTTATTTTTCCACATTTTTATTTTCACACCTTATTTATTTGCTTCTACTTCGTATATTTTATTGATTTAAGTTTTTAGAGATGTCAGATTTCCTTTAACAACTGCTTTGATTGCATCCCATTAATTTCGGCATCTTGTCTCATTGTTATCATTTTCTTTAATAAAATTATTGATCACTTCAAGGTTTTATACTTTGCCCAAATTTTTGTTAGGGTTTTTTGGTAAGTCAATGGGGTTAAGTGACTTTCCCAAGGTCACACAACTAGGTAATTATTAAGTGTCTGTGGTGGAATTTGAACTCAGGTCCTCATGACTCCAGTGTTGGGACTCTATTCACTGTACCACCTCGCTGCCCCCAACCATCTCTTTGTTTTTTTTTTTTTTTGATAAGGCAAATGGGGTTAAGTGGCTTGCCCAAGGCCACACAGCTAGGTAATTATTAAGTGTCTAAGACAGGATTTGAACCCAGGTACTCCTGACTCCAAGGCTGGTGCTTTATCCACTACGCCACCTAGCCACCCCCATCTCTTTCTTAAGAGTTGGATGAATCAGTTTACAATTAATTTTTTCATCTATCTTTTACTGCCCTTTTTTGGAAAATAATTTATATTGCATCTTGATCTGAAAATTTACTTTAGAGAAAAAATGCATTAACCATTTCTGCCTTCCTCCCTTTGATTGTGAAGTTTTTATATTGTAAGTCATTGTAAGTTTTTATGTAGGTAACATGTGTCACTAAGAAAAATGTAAATTCTTTTCTTTCATTCAGTTTTCTCCACAAGTCTATCATATCTAATTTCTAAAACAATATCTATTTAAGGCTAGCTAGGTGGCAGAATGGAGAGAGTACTGGCCCTAGGGTTAGGAGGACCTGAGTTCAAATCTGACCTCAAACATTTAATAATTACCTAGCTGTGTGACCTTGGGCAAGTCACTTAATCCCATTGCCTTGCAAAAAAATGTTAAAAATTTGAGGGGAAAAAATAGAATATCTATTTATTGCTTAACTTCTTTGTTGCTTATCTTGTGATTAAATTTATCCTGTTCTGAAAGGAGAAGATTGTGAGCTTCTAGTAGAATATTTTTACTTTCTATTTCCTCCTACAATTCATTTAATTTATCCTTTAAAAATCCGGATGTTATACCATTTGCAGTAACTATGTTTAATACTGATATTACTTCATTGTCTACGTGGCACAATGTATTTTCCTTTCTTTTCTCTTTTAATTAATCTATTTGTGCTTTTGCTTTGTCTTATATCAAAATTGCTACTTTTGCTTTTTTCACTTCAGCTGAAGCATTATTTCTTTTTCTTCAATCCCTTAGATATATTTTAAGTATGTCTTTCTGCTTCAGACAATTTCTTCTAAACAGTAAAATGTAAAACATGTGAACATGAAAAATGTGTAAATAATATATTATAGTTCAATCTGTCTGCTAAATGCTTTAATTTAATGGATGAGTTCATCCCATTCACATTTATATGTGTGATTACTGAACATTTCCCTCCTGTTTATCCTTTCTTTCTCTCTTGTGCTCCCCTCACCAGTTATTTGCTACTGAACAAATGACTCCCTCAAACTACTCTCCCTTCTATCAGTTCTCCCCTTTGTTATTCCTCCCCTGGTCTAAAGGGTAAAATAGTTTTCTGTACCTGAGTATGTATGTTATTCATTCTTGGAGTCAATTTTGATGACAATAAAATTCAAACAATGCTTCTTTTCCCCTTCATTATAATAGAATTTTGTATCTTTTCCACATGAGATAATTTAATTTCTTTTACCTCTCCCTTCCCACATTTTTCCATTGCGATCATATTTCTCACCCTTGATTTTTTTTTTACTTCAGAGTCAACTTATATCTGTATTCTTTGTTTATCTATACTTTTAACTACCCTGATATTGATAAAGTTCTTAAGAGTTAAAAATATCATCCCATGTAGGATGTTAGTTTAACCATTTCTTAATTCTGTTTACCTTTTATGTTTCTCTTGATACTTGTTTTTAAAAATAAAATTGTTTATTCTGGTCTTTTCATCAAGAATGTTTGAAAGTCCTTTATTTCATTGAATATATGGTTTCCCTCTGAAGGAATATACTTAGTTTCATGGAATAGGTGGTTCTTGGTTGTAATCCTACCATCTTTGCCTTCTGAAACATCATATTCCAAGCCCTCCAATACTTTAATGTTGAAAGCATTAAATCCAGTTTGATCCTGGCTGTGGCTCCATAATATTTACATTGTTTCTTTCTGGTTGCTTGCAGCATTTTTTTCTTGACCTGAGAGCTATATAATTTGACTATAATATCCCTGGGATTTGGCGATCTCTTTCACGAGGTGATCAATTGATTCTTCCAATTTCTATTTTATTCTGTGGTTCTAAGATATTAGAGCAGTTTTCCTTGATAATTTCTTGAAATATGAATCCAGGTTCTTTTTTTTTATCATAACTTTCAGATAGTTCATCACTTTTAAAATTATCTCTCCTCAATATCTTTTCAAGATAGTTGTTTTCCCAATGAACTATTTCACATTTTCTTCTATTTCTCCATTGTTTGGTTTTGTCTTTATTGTTTCTTGATGTCACATAGAATCATTAACTTCCTTTTGATCAGTTCAAATTTTAAGGAATTATTTTCTTCAGTAAATTTTTAACCTCTTTTTCCATTTGGTTAAATTTACATTCTGAGTTCTTTTTATCAGTATATTTTCATATCACCTTTTTTCCATTTCATTCATTCTATTTTTAAGGAATTGTATTCTTCAGCAATTTTTTATATCCTTTTTCCATCTTCTGTACTTCCATTATCAATGAAATATTTTTATTATTATTCTCTTCTATCATTCTCATTTTTTACTCAGTTTTTCTTCTACCTCTAAATTAATTTTAAAAATTCTTTTTTTGGTCTCTTCCAGAAATTCTTTTTGGGTCTGAGCCCAGTTGACATTTTTTCTTTTAAGCATTGCCTGTATCTGTTATGACATTGGTTTCTTCTTCTGAATTTGTATTTTGATTTTCTTTAACACTGTAGTAGCTTTCTAAGGTCAAATTCTTTTTTTCATTTCTGATTTTTTTCTCATGTCCCAAGTCTATTTTGTGATTGTTTATTTTGTATTAAAGTTAGGCTCTGCTCCTGGTATTGAGGGCCCACTGTCCCAAGCTTCTTGGGCCTGGAGCACCAGACCTCATTGCTTGCTTGCTGAATCAAGACCATGGAACCTTGCTGCTGTCTTAAACTGGGCCTTGGGACTTGATGTTCTTACTGGGGCATGGTCTATTACTGTGTTCCCTGGACACTACCTGTATCAGGCCATATTCCTTTTTAACTTGAATGAGATAGACTTTTCTTGCCAGATTTCTAAGTTATCTTGACTTGGAAAATTTTTCACACTGTTTTTTTTTAGTCACTATAGAATTCATTTTGAGTTGTTGTTTCATAGATGTAAATCAGTAAGAGAGAGTTCAGGTGATTTCTTACTTTACTCTGAAATCTTGGTTCTCCCAGCTGGTAGAGATTCTTAGCCGACTTCTCAATTATTTTTTTTCAAAGAATCAGTTGTTAGTTAAAATGTATCTAAATCTTTATGTTTTCTAGGATTTTTTTTGGTCTCTTTAGCTTTTTAAGCTCAAAGATGGAAATGTTCTCATTTTCTCTCTCTTCTACTTATTCTGAGTCTCTCAGCCCAATTTTTACCACTTTCCCATTAGTTTTATTTATTTTTTTATATTTATTTAACTGCTTATTTAATTCTTCCCCTTTTCCCCCTTTCAGTTCTTCAACTAGAATCTTTCTTCCTTTGATCTATCAATTTGTTTCATTCATTTTCTTTAAAAATTACTTTTCTGCCATTTTTACAGAAAGTACATCTTTCCTGCCACACTCTATATTATTTATTTTTCCTTTATTGTCTATTCTAGTAATTTATTCTTTTATTTATAGCCTTTTGCTTATTTAATTTTCTATTTATCCATCTTTCTCTTAGAATAATAACTTCTGAGGTAATTATTCTGGTTTTTTTTCCTTTCTAAATAGCTTCTGTTACTTCTTTGTAGAGATTATTCCTAGTACTCCCTTTTCTGATATGCTTTCCTTTTAGAAAATCACCAGTCCCTGTAGGTGATAGAATTGATATTATAATATATATATATATATATATATATATATATATATATTCTTTATTACATCCATGTTTATGCTGTCTGTTATTGACCTTTGCCCTTCCCTTAGTCTCTTCCCTATGTTCATGCTCTCTCCACTCTTCTGTTAGTTACTCCTATATTTGTTCTTTGATACATTTTACTATTCAAGATTCCATTGTAAGTCTTCATCTGTTTGTTTTGTTTGTACTCCCTGAACTGTTTCCCATTTTAATTCTTATGGTCTGTAAATGATGTGTTTATAGTTTGTGACATTTTGCACTTGTCTTAATAGTTTTGTACATGAATTCATTTTGAATTTTTGTAAAAGTGCCATGAAGTGCTGACAGATATATACATTCATGGTCAGTCCCAATTACAAACTGCCATAAATCCTTTATCTTTTTTGTTATGTTCTTTATTTTCTCTTTTATTTAGCTTTCTGTCAGACATTTTCCAAATTGATAGATCGATATTGAAATCTCCTGCCAAAATTGCATAACTAGTTATTCATGTTTTCTGTGTAGCTAAGTTAATTTTCTTAAAATTCAGTTAATTCCTTAGATACAAAGACATTTGAAGCATACAAGGTTTAGCTTGATAATATTTTTGGCTGATTATTTTAGCATAATGCAAAACTATTTTTTCTTTTTATATTTTGACTTTGTTTTTGTTTTTCTGATGAAATACTTGTAATTCCTTTTTAAATCAATTAACCTAATAAATAATACATTTATCCTCTCATTTTTGTTCTCTCTCTCTCTCTCTCTCTCTCTCTATATATATATATATATATATAATATATATTATGTATATATATATATGTATATATATATATATGTATATATAGTTTTTAAAATATTCATCTTGCAGCCAACATTATATGCTAGGGAGAGTGTAGTATATATTTTCCTTTATTTCACCCTAATACTGTTCTCCCTCCCCCAAGTTAATACTCTCACAGTTTTCTCTATAAACATAGTATTATGTTGCAACAATTGTTCCAATATAATATACTTTTGGTAACTTTAAATCTCCCCTTTCTACTCTTTCTTATCCCTATTCCTAGATTGGGAGTTTTAGTTATTACTTCATTATTCATTCTTGCTTTGAACTAGTTTTTTAGCTTTTCCTCTCTTTTTCCCCCTTTCAATAGTGAAGTGAAATCCCCCTTCCTTCCAAGTTAATTTTTCCATTAGTCTTATAAATCTAATTCTGTGCCTTTTTTTCCAAAAAAGTATTTATTTCCTTTAGTTTCTTCATTTTTAGTTTCTCCTCTCTCTGTCTATTCTAGATTCTTATTTTTTGAACATAACCTTCATATTTAGTTCTTCTTTAGTCTCTGTATTCCTCATGAAATTAAAACTTTTAAAGTACCTATTTGAGATTCTGTCTTCTAAACTTCCTCTTCAGTTTCCTGTAGAGATCATGTATATCTTTCTTCCTTGCCTTCTTTTTGTGTCCTGACTCTTAGAAATATCCATTCTTGTAGGTGAAAAAGGAATATTGTGTCCTGGCAGGACACTTTTTTTAGCTTTTTGCAAGGCTAATGGCGTTAAGAGACTTGCCCAAGTCCATACAGCTAGGTAATTAATAAATGTCTGAGGCCAGATTTGAACTCAGGTACTCCTGACTCTAGGGTGCTCTAACCACTGCACCGCCTAGCTGCCCCTTCTTTCTTTTTTCATAAACAGTTATTCCATGCTTATTTCCAGGTCTGTCAAAGAGAAATAAGATCATTTAGAATGATGAGAATTTCAAGTTCACTATATCTTCTTTCTAAAAATAGTTAGGAGTTGATGACAGTTTTTTAATATAATATATTTTTTTAAAATTGTGTTTATTTAAGGCAGTGGGGTTAAGTGACTTGCCCAAGGTCAGACACCTGGACAATTATTAAGTGTCTGAGGTCAGATTTGAACTCAGTTTCTCCTGACTCCACGGCTGGTGCTCTATCCACTGTACTACCTAGCTGTCCCTTGATGACAGTTTTTTAAAAAAAGATTCATAACAAAATATCAAAAGATAAATGGTGCAAGCTGTATTTATTGCTTTGCAAAAATAATATCACATTTATTTGTGTTTTTGTAGGTAGAATCATGTTTCTATGTTGCTGTAATTTCAAGAGAGTAAGATGTGCAATCCCTTCCTCCCTTCATCCCCACAATATATTTTTTCTTTGCTGCTCAGACAAATGTCAATCTCACAGAACTCTGGTCAGTATCAGAAGAAAATACTTTTCCAATGTATAATTCTCTTTTAAACTGTTCAGAAACATCCTGCTATTGTGAGGATGGGGGAAATATCTAATTCTCCATTTTCTTGATCACCTGATTTAGAAGTCCACTAATTCCTTTTAATGTTAGAGAATTATTTTTTTAACATTTCCCTACCTCCAATTTTATTTGTTCCAAAGAGCATGAAACCACTCTTATTTGAGTCCTACCATACCCATCTAGTGACTCTTTGCTTATATTGGTTTCTTGGTATAAACTCTTCTCCACTACTTTACTGCTCTGATAAATTATATACAAAGATCTGTACTTTCTAAGCTTCCTGTGACAAAACTGGTGAAACTCTTAACTGTTGGGCTGATCAATCAATTATTTACCACATACCATTTAAAGTAACTAAAAAGATACTAGTTCAGTTGCCTCTACCAAGTGGAAACAACTCTACTGAATCAAATAATCCAAGTTATGAACTAAACTTAGTTTTAAAATTGTATTTTGTTTTGGTCTCCTTATCACTTTCCTAGTGCTAGTCAGTATAGTAAATTTATAAGTAACCAGTGTAAAATGACAACTACAAAAAGTAACATAGCAAAGAGGAACCTGGAAGCTACAGATCAGATGTCCTAAGGCCCAAGACACACATAATTTACAAATTATATTTCACATTAAATAAAAGTCACATCCTGGCAATCAATATTACTCAATCAGGGAAAACTATATTGGGTTCATGGTTAGGGTCTTTTGGTCTTCTGATATGTAAAATTCCAGACAAATTCCAGGACTTCATAGTAATGACATTGTAATTCACCAAATGCTGCTGAGAGCTTTGAGATGATGTGGACATCTTAACTTCATAGTTTTCCTGACAACTTTGAAATGATTTAGATATAGTAATGAGCTAGATTCAATGTATGACAGATAAGAATTAGTCTTTTACCTACCAAAATTCTATAAAAATGAGAATTCAAACTCCTACTGTCCTCCTCTCCCTAAACACTTTTTTATCATCATTGGTTCTATGCTGACTAACTCTAATCCATCTTTATGTGAATGATACTCTATGATTGTACTTTTCCCCTCCCCATTCTCCTCCTCATGCTGCTTATCTTTATCATCTCACCCTATGCTATCTGCCTCTATACCTCTTCTATTTTTTGAGTCGGTTTGTCTTTGGTTTTATGCCCTCATATTCTGTGCCCAATTAAAATGTAAGTATCACACCAAATCTTGTTGCCAGTAATAGTCATATCTTGAGATCACAAGAGCCAGGTGTGCCTATCCCTATTTCATAATTTTTTAAATTAAATATCTATTTAGTATAAACAAAGCCTAGACAATTCTATTTAATTCATTAATCAAAACCATTTCAACTAAATATGATATGAAGCTACTTGGGATTGGTATAGACCTGTTACATCCTATGTGTCTTACACAAAATGAGGTGCTAGTTATTTTCAAAATAATAGAGAGTGGACAGTTTATGATTTAGACATTTGACCTTAGATCCAAGATCAAGTTTTCAAGGGAAGGTATAAGGGCTTTATCATAATGGTTATGATAGGATTCTTGTTGCAGTAGTTAATGAGTGCATTAAACAAATAATTAAAGGATATATTACATAATCAAGGAATAAGGAGCACATTAAGCAAGGAATTAAATTAAGATCTCCCTTTTCTAATTCATCTTTCACACAGATCTTTCTAGGCCATTGTCCTGCTTGAATGAGGCTGAGGTTATGTTAGTAGATAATATTAAGTTTTCCATAAGAAGCCCCAGAGTACCATGATAGATCTTTTAAGAGATCCATACAAATACAAAAAAAAAAAAAAAAGATTACCCAAACAATCTACCTTGGATTCTTCTTGGCTTATGTTGTCATGTCTCATGGAATGGATGGCCAATGCTTTGAGTCTATCAATGATTTTGCATTGGTCAGATTTTGAAGAATTACAATGAACTAGGCTAAGATTTGAATGGAATGAAGTCAGAAGGATAGCATGTGTTTGAAATGTTTGTTATTGCTTTTTTCCATGCTTCGAGGTGAAACAAATATCAATCTTTGTAACCAATTATAATCCAACTTTTGCTACATTGCTCTAGGACTACATGAAGTTTTAAAAACCAAACATGTGGGCAACCAAAGAGGTGATTTAAAGTGGATGTAAACTGATAAATAGCAATTTGTAAAATTCAGGATTGAGGAAATGAATAATGAGAAACAGAGGTGGGATTGTCATGGGTCACAACAATGGGTCACAGGTGGATGGCCTAAGTGTGACAGATTCTCATGAAATGTTAAAAGTCATGGGAAAGGAACTCTAGTGCTTTAGACACTTCAATTTTGAGTGATCTTTGGAGTCCATAGGCAAGATTTTCACAGAATGAGAACATAGAGAGGAACCCCAGGCTGCACTAGTGGAAGGAATGTCATATCAATGAGATTAAAAATTGAACAGAATTTATATGTGGCATTATGGAAGCAAATTGGAAAGAATATAACATGTCAGAATCTTTAGGGGATATATGTTGACTCCAATTTCCCTAATATCTGACTTATTCCAGGAGCCCTCCATAGATTTTTCTCCCCAGTTAAGCATCATAGACATTCTGAAGATCAGGAGCATGGAACCTCAGCATGTGTGCCACATTGGTCTGGCATTGCGAAAGTATCCACAAGAGGGACTTGAAATTCATAAATATAGGGATATTTTAGGGGTATATTAATTAAATGTTTGACCCCATAAAGGCTACTAATGATGTTATAAATATCTAAATGACCCTTGAAAGAAAAGAAATTTCTTAAATAATGTGAGGAATAAAAAGGTACCAGAGGAATGTTCTTTTTCAGGATTCCCAGTGTTTGAGCATTCTATCTATCTTGCTTTTTTTTTTCTTGAACACCATATTTAATGATATGATGGTACCGTCTTGTCTCTGAGGACACAGGTCCCATAGTTATTTATTTAACGTTTTTTTAATGATTACATGGTAGATTCATTAATTATTTTGAACTTCAATCCCCAAGGAATATATTATTTATTCTCTCATCTGATCCCTAAACACCTTTAGCAGACAAAGTGGATAAAATAATTAGGAAGAAAAAATCAGCTCCTTGATCAGAACTGCCAGATGTTTTCCTCTGAATTTCACAGGTCTGTACATTGCCTTCCATTCACAGCTTCCTTTCAGTTCAATGACAAGCTCTCTTTTAGTCAGAAGTTAGGAAAGAAAAGGATGACTCAGTAGCATGAAGTGTCTTTGGATATGGGATTCAATTATAGAGATGTCATTGAGTTTGAGGTTCTAGGGTCTAGATTGTGCCCCAAAATGTCCATAGAATTGGTATCTTGAAGTAAATCTGGAAGGAACATCGGAGATTATCCAATACAACTTCCTTAATTATAGGTGAAGAAATTGAGACTCAAGCATGCCAAGGTTACAGAGAACATAAATAATAGCTGCAATTCAAGAGTAGGTGAGCTCCCTAGGAGCTCAAATGAACTGAATTCATAGGCTAATCATTTCATAGGATGTCTTGACCTAGGTAATATTTCACAATATTTCTGCCATCTACCTGCACTGCTGTTTATGTCTGAATCACACCAAGACCCTTTGTGGCTAATCTGGCCACTGATGCTCTCTATAAAGCATAGTCCTCACATCACACATTTTCTCATTTTGTTTCCATGAACATTCTACTTGCTTGTTTATTTACCTCATACAAAAGCATAGTGATTAGACTGGTCTGATTTAAACATCAAAAACTTATAAAATTTAAAATAAAAGAGAAAACCTTTTTGAAATTACTTTGGCAATTTTAAAGAGAAGCAACAGTTATGTAATGTGATTTCACATCTTTTTGAAAAATGAGAAACTGTATTTTGCACCCTCATTATCATGGGATCATAACTTTAGAAAAAGTGGATTATGCTTGCCCTTCTTTTATTGACAGAATATTGGGAAAACACATTTTAGGAAAAATATCATTCACAAACTCTGCTAGGAATTTCACATCTGAAGGGCAATTTCATTTTTGGATAAAAATTCTTACTAAAAACATGCACCTTTGAATTTAATTCTTTAATACAGGAATTTTTAAATGTGTGTCCTCAACTTTAAAATAATAATAAATTATATCAATTTATGTCCATGCGGGTATTCCAAGATAGGGTTCATACCTTTCACTAGACTTATGAAGATGTCCAAAGCACAGGAATTTTGAGACTCTGTTTTGAAGTAAATCGCACAGCAAAATGAACATAGTGTAAAGTTTGTGTTTGGAAAAAAACAACTCATATGACTATTCTAAAAACAGAAACATAATTTACATGACTTGAATCACAAGAGAAGGATCCTTTCTATGGATCTGGTCAGTTTACCATCAAATAGCTCACACATTCATGTATGGAAAAGAGATCCAGAATCTTCCATGAAAATATCAATTTATGAACTAGTCAACATAAAAATACACCCAGAAAGAAGTCACTATTCAACTATTTAAATCTAATTGCTAGTTCACTTATCACAGGATAAAAGGGTTTGAAGTTAGAAAGGACCTTAGAAATCATATAAACAGGGGCGGCTAGGTGGTATAGTGTATAAAGCACCGGCCTTGGAGTCAGGAGTACCTGGGTTCAAATCCGGTCTCAGACACTTAATAATTACCTAGCTGTGTGGCCTTGGGCAAGCCACTTAACCCCATTTGCCTTGCAAAAACCTAAAAAAAATAAATCATATTAATAATGATGCCCCCATTTAGGAGACAAAGAAATTGAGCCTGTGACAGATGTAGTGACTTGTATTAGTTTTTAAGGAGCAATGGTTGGTTTTGGAACAGTCTTCTGGTTTCTAATGGAAAACTTTTCAGACATAGCAGCTCCCAGAAAGCAGGTTCCTGCAGAATGAGGCTGTTTCCAAAAAAATTTAGCAGAATAATTGGACAGAGACCCACAGCTAGAATCTTGGGAGGTGCTCTGTGTGACTAAAGGAGTTGGAAGAACAAACAGCAGTACATGGAAAGGGAAATAGAAGAATGCCAAAGACAATCTGCAATATTTGTCTGAACTAGTCCTGCTTATCTCCTGAGGTAAAATGTTTCTAATTCTTCCTTGAGGGGGGTCTCCTAGAAAAAGATACTGGGGAAAATGCATATGGGAGGGTATAGATTGGTAGACAAAGTCAAGGTGTGGGGAGTAGAGGTAGGTGTTTCAATTAACGCTGAATCCTAATTAAAATCAGCTTGGTTGACGCTGACATTTCAGGAAGGATTTTCTTTACATCAGTCCTGGACAGTGAGTCCTGCAAGTATGAGATCCCTCATTTAACAGAAGAGGAAAGCAGACTCTGAGTAGCTGAGTGACTTCCACTGGACCACATGGCCAGTAACCAGAAGAGTCAGGGCATGAACCTAGATTTTTCTGAGCTACTTAGGTGGTATAATGGATAGGAAGGCCAGATCTGGAATTAGGAATACCTGATTTTATATCTGGTTTTGGATACTATGTGACCATAGACAAGTTGCTTGATCTCTATTTGCCTCAGTTGACTCAACTGTAAAAAAATGAGAGTTGTTGGGAGCCTCAAAGAGATTTTGTGAAGTGTTTAGCATAATTTCTGACACAGTGCTATATAAATGCTAACTGCTTTAATTTATTTTTATTGATTCACTGATTCATTCATCCATTTATTTATTTGTTTATTTTTTATTAACCTGATTTTTTATTAACCTGATTTAACTATTTTTTATTTTAACCTGATTAACCTAATTTTAACCTAATTAACCTATTTTAACTTTATTAACCTGATTAACCTAATCCATGTTAAATAATCTAGATTGTGGCTGAGGAAAAGAGTAATGAAAGAAGGGTTTTCCATAAAGAAAGATGAAATTAAAGATTTTCACAAGAAATCATATTTGAGAGAGCAAAAAATATTAATTTCCACTTGATATTGAAATGTTGCAGAGAAAAACCCTGGATGAGAAGAAGTAATTTGTCTCCCTTTTCTCATCAAATGCCATCATTATGTTCATTCTGTATCTAACCTTCTCCTCATTCATGTGCAGGTCCTCAGAATTTACAAATCAGGGATGAGAAATCACACAGGAATAACATTATTTATCCTCAGAGGACTGACAGATGACCCACAGCTACAGGTTTTGCTTTTTATCTTTCTGTTTCTTAACTACATGTTGAGTATAATTGGAAACCTGACTATCATCACCCTCACCTTGGTGGATCCCCATCTGAAAACTCCCATGTACTTTTTTCTACGAAACTTCTCCTTCTTAGAAGTCTCATTCACAACTTCCTGTATTCCCAGATACCTCTACAGCATAATAAACTGGGGACAATACAATTTCTTATAATGCCTGTGCCACACAATTATTTTCTGTCATCTTTCTTGGAGCAGCAGAATTTTTCCTTCTGGCCACCATGTCCTATGATCGCTATGTGGCTATCTGCAAACCTTTGCATTACACAACTATCGTGAATAGTAAAGTGTGTAACCAGCTTTTGTTGGGGTCCTGGATGTCTGGGCTGATGATGATTCTCCCTCCACTAAGCCTGGGCCTTCAGTTGGACTTCTGTGACTCCAACATTATTGATCACTTTACCTGTGATGCATTTCCTCTACTAGAGATTTCATGCACAGATACAAAGTTCATAGAGAAGATAGCTTTGATTGATGCAATATTGACACTTATTATCACCTTACTCTTTGTGATTTGGTCTTATTCCTCTATTGTCAGAACTATTCTGAAATTTCCCTCTGCCCAGCAAAGGCAAAAGGCCTTTTCCACTTGTTCTTCCCACATGATTGTTGTCTCCATCTCGTATGGAAGTTGTATCTTCATGTATGTCAAATCTTCTGCAAATGAAATGGTAGCTTTGAACAAGGTAGTGTCAGTTCTAATGACCTCTGTTGCCCCTGTGATGAACCCTTTTATTTATACCTTAAGGAACAAACAAGTCATACAAGCCTTTAAAGGTTTAATTAAAAAGATTGCAATGCTTACAAATCAGTAAGAGACTATGGAGCTCAAAAATGTCAAATGGTAATGGAAAAACTGTCCATTATTCCACAATCTTGTCATTTTTTATTATATTATTTTCTTATTATCCTTTTCTATAGTTGACAAAATTTAACCTTATCCTAATTCATTTTGTCCTGCATGGAGTACCTTCACTACCATTTATCATTGTTGAAATTTATAAAGTTTTCTGATAACTGACTCACTTCTCCTCTAGATCCTCCTATCTGTTGTAGCTATTCATTTATTGATCCAAGTTCGCCCACACTCTCAGATTGATTGATGTGATGGCTAAAGGTCTGGTCTTAGAGTCAGGACCTTCAAATTATTTTTTTCAGAAATTTGCTAAGATTGTGGCTTGGCAAGTCACAAGATCATAGATTTAGAAGTTTAAGGGACCTTGGATGTCATATATTTTTGTTCTCATTTTATAGGTAAGAAAATGAACCAAGAATGATCAAGTGACCATTCTAAGGTCATCCAAGGAAGTAAATGATAGAAATGGAATTTCAACCATAGCCAGTTTTCTTTTTCATGTAGTATGCTGCCTCTTTCTAACTTTAGAAACATAATCAAGCCATTCTGCTATTTTGTCTATCTATAGTCTTAGAGTTCCACTTGCCACACCATTGGCTTTCTATACCAAAACATGTGGCTACAACTTCCATACATTTGTTCTTTGGCTACTACAATGTAAACTTTGGAAGAACAAAGACTACCCTATTTTATATTTTTAGTATGTAAATATTCACTAAGTACAATGTTTGGAAAATTGCAGGTGCTTAATAAATGTTTTTGCACTCATTTGTTCAATAGACTTTAATAGGCAATTATATAGATTACATAAGGTTTTTATTTAATTTTTTTATTAAAGATTTTATTTATTTTGAATTTTACAATTTTTCCCCTAATCTTACTTTCTTCCCCCCACCCCCCACAGAAGGCAATTTTTCAGTCTTTACATTGTTTCAGTGGTATACATTGATCCAAATTGAGTCTGATGAGAGAGAAATCATATCCTTAAGGAAGAAACATAAAGTATAAGAGATAGCAAGATCATACAATAAGATATCAGTTTTTTCCTAAATTTACGGTCATAGTCCTTGGTCTTTGTTCAAACTCCACAGTTGTTTCTCTTACAGGTGGTATTCTCCATTGCAGAGAGCCCCAAATTGTCCCTGATTATTGCAATGAAAGAAAGAGTGAGTCCATCAAGGTTGATCATTGTCCCCATGTTGCTATTAGGGTATACAGTGTTTTTCTTGTTCTGCTCATCTCACTCAGCATCAGTTCATGCAAATACCTCCAGGCTTCCCTGAATTCCCATCCCTCCTGATTTCTAATAGAACAGTAGTGTTCCAAGACATACATATACAACAGTTTGCTTACTGATTCCCCAAATGAAGGATATTTACTTAATTTCCAATTCTTTGCCACTACAAACAGGGCTACTATGAATATTTTTGTACAATTGATGTTTTTACCCTTTTTCATCATTTCTTCAGGGTATAGACCCAGCAGTGGGTATTGCTGTATCAAAGGGTATACACATTTTTGTTGCCCTTTGGGCATAGTTCCAAATTTCTCTCCATAAAGGTTGGATGAGTTCACAGCTCCACCAACAATGTAATAGTGTCCCAGATTTATCACAACCCTTCCAACAATGATAATTATCCTTTCTGGTCATATTGACCAGTCTGAGAAGTGTGGAGTGGTACCAGAAAGGCTTTAATTTGAATTTCTCTAATAAGTAATGATTTAGAGAAATTTTTCATACGATTATGGATTGCTTTGATTTCCTCATCTATAAATTGCCTTTGCATATCCTTTGGCCATTTGTCAATTGGGGAATGACTTTTTGTTTTAAAAAATATGACTCAGTTCTCTGCATATTTTATAAATGAGTCCTTTGTCAGAAACATTAGTTGTAAAGATTGTTTCCCAGTTTACTACATTTCTCTGATCTTGGTTACAGTGGTTTTTTTTTTTTCTGTGCAAAATCTTTTCAATTTAATGTAATCGAAATCATCTAGTTTGTTTTTAGTGATGTTCTCCATCTCTTCCTTAGTCATAAACTGCTTCCCTTTCCACAGATCTGATAGGTAAACTAGTCCTTAATCTTTTAATTTGTTTATAGTATTGTTTTTTATGTCTAAATCCTGTATCCATTTGGATTTTATCTTGGTATAGGGTGTGAGGTGTTGAGCTATAGATTACATAAGATTTGAAAGGTTTCTTTCAATGTGTCTTTTTCTTGGAGGCCCTTGACCATCTACAAAATAGAGGTAGGTGGACTGAATGACTTATAATGTTTCTTCTACTTCTTAATCTACAAAGCTACAAATATGTCATTCTGTGCCATTATCTGAAGAATTATGAGATTATCTGGAGAACTAGAATTTATCTCTCTATACATCTTAAGTGCACTTCCTTTACCTGGGAAAGTCAAGAATACATGTGAGCTGTCTTGACCCTTTATTAACACTGAAGTGTTTTTGGTGTGACAAAATAGAAGACCTCCTTTAAAAAAATAATATGTATTTAGCTTGTTTTTGCTTACATGAAAGAACTGGGACTCCTTATCCTTTTCTGTAGATCAAGAAAAGAGCCAAATATTAAGCTTGCCTTAGTAGAACTCCCAGGATGAGAAGTAGCAATGCACCTGATCAAAAACCATTGAAAAATCTCTGCAGTTTAGAAATAATAAAATAAATGTAATAATAAAATAAAACTCAGAAGTTTTAGGTCATATCCAACAAGTCGACAAATATAATAAAAGTAAGGGGTAGCTAGGTGGCACATTGTATAGAGCACCAGCCCTGGAGTCAAGAAGACCTGAGTTCAAATTCGACCTCAGATACATAACAATTACCAAGCTGTGTGACCTTGGGCAAGTCACTTGACCCCATTGCCTTGCAAAAGCAAAAAAACAAAAAGAGAGAATAAGAATAATGAGGGAAACTGTGTGAAGTTAGATATACTCACATGCCAAAGTGATAGAACTATAAAATGATCCAAAACTTCAGGGAAATAATTCAAAGATACAAAAATTTAAATTGTTAATGAGTTAGATAAATTAGGAGCCATAGGGAATGTGTGTGTGTGTGTGTGTGTGCGCACGCATGCACGTGTGCACACTGAGAACACAAAGGCACAGAGAACAGCATATATTTTAGGGAGTTTTTTCATTCCTAACATTACCTGTTTCCAAATAAGGAAAACAGCTTCCCAGTGTCTCAATTTTATCCCCTTTTTTATCCCTTTCTCATATTCATGATGAATAATTCTATGTTGGGCTCCTCTCTAAAGGACTCGCACTATTAATGATCCAGGAGGATTAGAGGTAAGTAGGAATCAAAAAGGTACCCAGAATACAGATATGAATCAAATATGAAATGCCTAGTGTTACTCCATCACTTTTAGGGTAATGCTAAGCTATAAAGAATTGTGTAAAGATTGTAAACAGTTGAGAGACTAGTATCTTACATTTCATCCTCATTGAGCAGAGTCTAATCAATGGCAAGAAGGTGCTTCTTTTGTCTTCAATGTTTCTTTAGTTTATTTTTTTGTTGGTTGGTTTACTATGGCTGGTGGGAAAGGAAAAGGAAAGGGGTAGTTTCCTGGCACCAACTACCTGTCATGATCTTAAGAAGGCCAATACCCAAGAATATACAAAGAGGAGGCTATCCCATCCCAGAGAGTGGAGACCTGTCTGTCTTGTCTCAAATGCAAGAGCATGTGGCTTGTAGTCTAGTTCTGGCAAAGGAACAACATCCCTTCACCAATATTCTCAAGCTGGAGAGTCCTCTTCATACTTCAAAACTAGCAAAACAAACACTCAAGGGTAGGCATTGCTCATTTAGACCAACCAGAGTTCTGCTAAGTAACCATTCAACAGTGTCCTCATGACATATAGGAAGACATCAGATATCATTGATTACTGTGAAGTTGGGGAGATCAATAATGTATTTGAAAATATTGATAATATCTCCTTCTGAGATGGTTAAAATGGCAAAAAAATTGGTGCAAAGTAGTAGAAAGGGAATTGCTACTTTCAGAGCATGTTCCCAACATGATAAAGAACTAGATATTTTTTCCATTCCACATTAACTTTGTAAAAGTTTTAAATTTTTCTGATGAGAGTATTATATTCATGATAAATAATTACCTGATGCATCCATAACTATCTACAAAATGTATATATGTATATCTACAAAATGTATATATGTATATCTACATCAATATTTTTATCTTAAAACCATTTCCCAATAGATAAGTATTCTAAATATAGGAAAAATAAGATATTAAAAGACTTTTACTATATTAATAATTGCATGGAAGAATACTCCAAATCACTAATAGTAAGAGAAATGCAAATCACAAAACCTCCACATTTCACTTCACATCCTGCAAATTAATGAAGACAGCAAAAGATGACAAAAGTTAATATTAGAGAAATTTTGTGAAGATATATACACTTGATGGCACTAGGAATCAGTATGACTATTTTGTTAAGCAATTGGAGCTATGCAAATAAAGGTATTATAATATCTTTACAATTTGACTTGTATCCCAAGGACTTAACTAAAAATAGAAAGTCCCCATATACACCAAAATATTTATAGCAGCACTTTTTTAATAGTAAAGAATTAGAAAAAAAAGTAGAGGTTCATCAGCTGGGGAATGATTAAACAAATTGTGGAACATGCATGTAACGAAACATTACTTTGCTAGAAGAAATGATAAATGTAACTAATAAAGGGAATCATAGACAGATCTACTTAAAATGATGTGGAGGGAAGTATGGAAAAAGATACACAATCATAACAACCACAATATGCCAACCATATATCACAACCCAACCAATAATATAACAGCCATAATATACACAATGCCTATAACAATATAACAATTACAAAAAATGAATGTTTCAAAATTAAGGAAAAATATCAGAAGACAGTTATACCCCCCAATCCTTTGTGCAGGTAAGAAAACTATAAATGTTTTACATTGCACTTATTTTCAGCCATTTTTTGATATACTGATAAATTATGCTATTTTCCCCTTCCTTTCTCTTTATCATCTTTAAACAAACTATTTGTAATACATATATATATATATATATATATATGTATATATATATATACATATATATATATATAAAACTCCTTGGAAGGGTTAGGGTGAAGAACATGTATGAGTTACTATCAATACATTTGGATATATGATGGAACTCCCCAATCCCAGAGAAGTCAAAGTTATCTGACATCTTCCTATTTGTCTTGAGCACACTGTTAATTGGTTAATGAGGAGAATTTTGATAGTTGTTTTTGAAAAATGGAAAAGTCAAATAGAAAAAATTAAGAATCTTGGAATCATAGAGCTAAAAGTGACCTTAGGGGACTAGGGAGGTAGCAGGAAAGCAGTGGCATCACTGTGACCAGAGCTATCTATTTTCTTGACTTACTGTTCCATGTTCTTTCCACTGTTCTTTGCATTTACATTAAGAAAAAGCCCCCCAAAGTTAGTTTTTAAGCTCTTAAAAAAGACTATTCAGGGAAGTTTCATGTAGACGATACACCAAGTAACCAATTAGGTATATTTTTCCTATCTAATACTTTAAAATAGAATTCACTAATTGCATTTTCTGAGAAATAGTATCTATAGTCTCCTCTACAAGGCCCAAGGGACACAGAGATTGTTTCACAGAATGTATATTTAACCAGGTCCCTAAAATATTTCTAAACAATTATAAATTATTTTATACTCACCCACATGAGCATGGGCAATTGAAAAATCATTTCTTTTTTTTGTTGGAAAAATAAAATCAATAGACCACTAATTTATTAGAACTTAGAATATGCAAACATTGCAGAATTTGACCAATCATGTCTTCTATGCAAAAGGTATTATAAATAATAGCATCAAGGGAAAAAGAAAAAGTATAGCAGAAGAAATACAACCCTTATCTTCACCCTAACAGCAGAGGAACTTCCTTCTACAAAAGACACAGGCATTGGACTCAAGTCATTTTCCTAGTCTTGATCATGGATCTAATGAATATTTAGAAAAGCAATTTCCTGTTGTTGAGGCATAGGGTTTAGACCTCATCCCTTGTTTTATTCATTGAGGAGGAAGTGTGCTTTCTAGACATTTCTAGCCTTTGCATAGGTGTGGAAAGAGGTAATACATAGAAAGATATGTGTGAGAAACAACAATAAAGTCTTTAACTAGAACATAAAGAAGACTAATGAATAATAATGTTGTGAAGATAAAATTGTTAGCATATTTAAAAGGGCTTTAAAGAGGGAGGAGTTTGAATTTAATTCTAAAAAGAGTAGCAAAACACTGAGCTGTTTTAGGTATAGGATTATCATGGTCAATTTTGCTTTAGGAAATTTACTTTGGAAGTTGAGTAAAAGATGGATTGGAAAAGGAAAAGCTTGAGGCAGGGGAGATAAATTTGAAAACTATTACAATAGTCCAGGTGAAAAAGAATAAATGCAATAACTGCCCATGTGAAGGGAAAACATTTGGCAGATATTTTGGATATAATGATGACAAGATTTGGTAATTGCCTGGATATTTGGGAGTGGGGAAAGTGAGGAATAGGGGAAGTAGTGACTTAACTAAAATAAGGAGGTTCAGAAAAGGAGTGGGTTAGGAAATGAGGAAGATAATGAGTTTGGTTTTAGACATATTGACTTTGAGATGCCTATATAATATGCATTTAGAAAGTTGGTGATGCTGAACCGAAGTTCAGAAGAGCCTAGGGATGTACATACAACTGTGAATCATCTGTAGATATAATTAAGTCCATGGGAACTGATGAAACTAACAAGTGAGAGAATATATAGAGAAGAAAAACCTCCTTGAGGCACACTGGTAGTCAAAGCATGAATGATTTAGCAAAGAAATCTGAAGAGTATGATTACTATTTTTATTTTGGTCACTTAGAGGCAGAGGAACTCAAAGTTATGGATTTTTAAATTAATTTGATCCTTGGATCCTGTCTACTGTGAATTTGGGGAGGACCCACTGGCTATTCTTCTCACTACCTTCTCTTTTCCAGTCCAAATCCCATTTGATTAACTTCAAAAGACTTCTGGAACACAAATTCTTTTCTTGTTTGGTTGTTTGTTTTTGAAAGTCAATAGGGTTAAGTTCACACAGGTAAGTAAGTTTTAAGCATCTGAGGCTGGATTCTATTCATATTTCAAATGCATTTTCTTCTTTCTTCTCATGATGTAAGCTCCTTGAGACTGTCACCTTTTATTATATTTGCATACCCAAATTTGGCACAGTACTCTGTACATAATTATAATAAAGGCTCTCTCTCTCTCTCTCTGTCTCTGTCTCTCTCTGTCTCTATCTCTGTCTCTGTCTCTCTCTCTCTCTCTCTCTCTCTCTCTCTCTCTCTCTCTCTGTCTCTCTCTCTCACACACACACACACACACACACACACACACGCATAGGCACACAGACGGACTCTCATCCCCCTTCTCCCCTTTCTTCTCTTTTCCCTCTCTTCCTTTTCTTCCTCCTCCTTCTCCTTCTTGTTCTTCCTCTTGTTCTGTTCTTGTTCTTTTCTCCTTTGTCTTTCTCTCCCTCTCCCCCCACCACTGGAGTAGAAGCAGCTCTTCTTGGCAGTCCATAGAGCTCAGACAACTTTTTGATTGGTAATGACTATATTGTCCCCAACCAGAGGAAGAAAAACAAAATAAAACCCAGAGAAAAAATACAACCCTTCTAAATCTGATGCTTTACAAAAATTATCTCTCATGTATCTTTTTCCCTTAATCCTAATTCCTCATGCCAAAAATTACTAAATTGTAAACACATTTACCAAAATATGTATGTAAAATTGTAACCTGATTATTACCTGCTGAAGGGAGGGTAGAGAGAAATTTTGTAAGTTGGAAATATGCATGTACATATGGGTAAAAATTAATTAATTAAACACAATCAGTTAAAAAAAAAAGACATCCATCCAGGTACATATCAGTTTTGTTTTACCTGATCTTGAATTCCACATCTCCCACTACATGCTGGATATCTCTAATTGTATGTTCCATAGATAGCAAAAACTCAACTTGTCGCCAACAGAATTTATTAATTTTCTTTAGAAAAATATCCCTTCTGTTAACTTCCATGTTTCTGTCAAAAGTCACCAATTTCTTCTAGCCACCCAGGTTAATCATCCCCTAAATCCAGTAAGTTGCTAAATCTAATTAATTTTTAGCTCCATGACATTTTCCCCCCTTCCACATCTTTCTGTCTATTCACACCAAAATTGCCCTCACTCATGATCTTATTACATTTATTTAAATAGCTGCATAATTAAGTGTTCTTTTCATATGCAAATTCCCCCTCTCCAATTCATTATCAAAATAACTTCCAGATGAATATTCTCCAGGTTTGATCCTCTCAAGCTTGATGGAAAAAAATCATTGTCTCTCTATTACTGTTAAGGTAAACAACAAATTTCTCTTCTTAACATGAAAAGTCCTTCATATTCTGACCGCAGGCTATATTTCTAGTATGATTTCATATGATTTATGTTCACTTCCTCAGTGGTCCAGCCAAACTGGCCTAACTTCCTTTCCCTTATCTATATAATTCTGTTTCATCTTCATACCTTTGTATAAACTGGCATCCTAAGGCTTCATCTTCCATTCAGCTATATTACCATTCACAAAAAACTTTTTTGGGGGGGGTTCCCATAGTTATTAGTATTCTTTCTCCACAATTGTTGTTTTTGGCTTGAATCAATTCAATCTTTTCAGGTTCTTTGTGAACCCATTTTGGTCTATATTGGTAGAGATACTGCAGTGGTTTGCCATTTCCTTCTCCAGATCATGTTACAGATGAAGAACTAAGAGAACAAGTGCTAAATGACTTGCCCAGGTTGACAGAGCTAGTGTCTAATCATCTAAGACTGAATTTGAACTTATGAAGATGAGTCTTCCTGATTCCAACTGCTCTTTCTAGTATGCGACCTAATTCAATCATTTCAGGTTCTTTGAAATTACATTTATATGTTTTTGTTTATATTGTTTCCTCATGTAGAATGTAAGCTCCTTGGAGAACAGGTATTATTTCATTTTTGTTTTTTGCATTTCCCAAATCTCTTACAGTATCTGGCACCTTTTATTTGCTTAAGAAATTGCTGTTGAATTCAATAAATATTTGCTAACTGATTGGTTGATTGATGAATTTTCATCAGTGATCTATTAGCTGTACCCATTAATTTGGTTTGTGTTCTTTTTTTCATTTTTTAAAAGCATAATGAGTTTCATATCTGTGATACATTCTTTAGGAAGTTATTGGGTTTTTATTATTTACATTTCTTATACTGATTAATAAAATTTTGGCATGCAATTCAAATATTTATTATTTCTGACTTTTCTTTCTTTAATTGATCATTTTTTATAAATGGTAATTAGAAATATGTGTCATATCAAATATTCCTATTCATAAGACAAGAAAACTCTTTCAAAACTAATTTTATTATGCCATTTTCTTTTGCATCTTTTATTTAGATTTAACCCTCAAAGAGAAATATTAAAGACAACAATTATTGTCTTAGAATCTATACCTTTTTTCCCTTTTAGTTTTCATTTATGATATTAGTGCCATGCCATTTAGTACATATGTATTAAATAAAATTCTTTGTGATGCCTAAAACATAATGTAGTTTCCCTATTTGTGATCTGGACCTCATGAAATTTTATTTTTATCTGTTTGATATATGTAACTGCAGGCATTTTGGAGTTGAAATATTGTGAAGAAAATTTTTCTAGTTATTCATTTTCATTCTTCCTTTGCTTTGGTTCTTGTTTTCAGCAAATTGCTAGATTTATAGTGTTACTTTTTCTCATTATGCTTCATTTCACTGGTAAGCTTAATCCACTCACATATAAAATTATAATTATCCGATTTATCTTTTCTTCAATATAATGCTTTTGTATTAAGTCCCCATTCCCTTTATTTACTTTTTTCAAGTCAGAATTTGATTTTACTCTCCTGATTCAAGGGTTAAACAGCAGTGATTATTGAATTTCTTTGGCTGAGTATAACTCATTGATTTGTTTTCCCAGAGTTAGTATTTTCAAGTTTCTGTTTTCATTAAACCTCTCTCAGGCTCTGGAGGTCTTGAGGTTCCTACCTGTTGCTGAAATTCCTCAAGCTATGTCTTTTTACCCACTAACCAATGAAATTCAACAAAATATATCACATGTAGAAAGCATTATTATGTACAAAGCATTATGCTGAAGAGGCAAAATATCTAGTTTCTAACTCTCAGTAGCTTCCAAATGACTTGGGGGAAAAAAGCAGGTATATAAATAATTTTAATACAAACTAGAACAAAATAAATACTTAAATTCATAGAAGAAGTACAATTGCAGTGTTATGAAAGATCTGAAGAGAGACAGACTAGTTCTATTGTTTTAGAGATCAATGATCATTTTAGAAAATCATGTTGACATCATTCCTAGACAGGAAATTGGGCAGATATGATCAGGTCCTATGAATAAAGAGCAAAAAGAATAAAGAGGTAAGAAATATAGACAATAGGTCTGGGGATAACTTATTGGACTAGATGACTTCTAAGGTCCCTTTAAACCAATTGAATTGATTTTCCCTTGATTGTCTCATATATTCCTTATATAGAATCTTAGGAGGGTAAAATAATTAATTTTCATGCTTTTGGGGGTGGCTTTGCAGAAGGAGGTAGTTAATGAGGATCTATGTCATAATAGAATTTCACAATCAAAGGATGGGGAAGAAGGGAAGGAGAAATTTTTATCATTTGGGTTTTTGATTACTCTTTAATGAAAAAGAAAAGAAATGTGAGACGTTTTCAGTGAATAGTCTGTAAGAAAAGGATGAATTAGAAAGGGAAATCAAGATGGATAATGGAATACAGAACAGATAGTTAAAGTTAATTCAATTTTCTCTTATCATTTGACCAGTTTTTTATTAGTTATTATTGCTTTGAGAGAAAGAAAATCTTTCTCACTGAGTTCTTAAAAGCTTGTATCACTTGCTTGTTTCTTAAGGCATAAATTAAGGGGTTCATAACAGGGGCAACTGAAGTTGTGAGCACTGACACCACTTTATTCAAAGCTACTCCTTCTTTTGCAGATGGTTTGATATAGATGAAGATGCAGCTGCCATAGGTGATGGAGACAACAATCATGTGGGAGGAGCAAGTGGAAAAGGCCTTTTTCCTTTGCTCAACTGAAGGAAATCTGAGAACTGTCCTGATAATGTGTGCATAGGATAAAAATACTAAGAATAAAGTGATAATGAGTGTCAACACAGCAAAGATCAAAACCATCTTCTCTATGAATTGTGTATCTGAGCATGCAATCTTTAACATGGGAAATGCATCACAGCCAAAATGATCAACAACATTGGAGTCACAGAATTCTAGCTGGAGGCCCAGACTAAGAGGTGGGAGGATGATCATCAACCCAGCCATCCAAGCACTCACCAGGAGCTGGTTACTAACTTTGCTGTTCATGATGGTTGCGTAGTGCAGAGGTTTGCAGATGGCTACATAGCGATCATAGGACATGGTAGCCAGAAGAAAGAATTCTGTTGACCCAAGAAGAATGACAAAAAATATTTGGGCAAGGCAAGCATTATAAGTAATGGTATTATCCCCAGTTGACAAGCTATAGAGATATCTGGGAACATAGGCAGAGGTGAATGCCACTTCTAAAAAGGAAAAGTTTCGGAGGAAAAAATACATGGGTGTCTTAAGTTGTGAATCCATCAATGTGAGGGTGATGATGATGAGGTTTCCAATTATACTTGAAACATATGTGAAAAAGAGAAATACAAAAATAAGAATCTTTAGCTGTGGATCATCTGTTAGTCCTTGAAGGATAAATAATTTTATTTCTGTATGATTTCTTATATCTGACCTCTGATCCATCTGTGTGTAAAAGAAGAGAGAGAGGTTAGTTCTGAGGATCAGGGTAACAAAATATATTAGCCTAGGAATCAGAGGGGAAAGCCAAGCAAGTTTCACTGGACCAAATTGTTCTTGTTAAAAAACATTATTTGAGTGTTGGCTTGAGTATCTCTCACCTATAAATTAGATATAATAAGTAGTGGGTCTGTTTCACAGCATTTGGTCCCACTCTTGTCTAGACTCCCCATCTACATCCATTTATTCCATATGTATGCATATATATATACATATATGTATATGTATATATATGTATATACACATATCATTTGCCTCTCAATCCTCTTCAAAATCTTGTCATTAATTTTCCCTCTAAATCCTGCACTGACTTAAATATATAAATAACCCTTTCTCAGAAAAAAGAAATTGAATAAAGAAAAAAATGCCCAAGATTGGTGTATTTACAAGTGTATTTTAAGAAATATTTAAAGAAAAATAAAATAAAAACTATGTAGAAAAATAGACAATGGAGTTCTACCAAATTCATTCTTTTACACAAATATAGAATTAATTCGTAAGTTGTGAAAAGCAAAAACAGAAATAAAGCTATAAATCAATTTCCCTAATTAATTCATTCACAAAAATTGTAATGCAAAAAAATCAAAAAATGGAATGTCTCAGTTATAGTAATATATCAGAAAGATTTGGAGTTGTGAACTAATCCAAAGATTCTGGAGTGCAATATGAACCTATGCCCAAATGGCAATAAAACTGATCATACACTTTGATCTAGCAATACCAATAATTGGTATATATCCAGGAAAAATTTATAAAAAATGGTAAAATTTCCACATATTCCAAAATATTTGTGGCATTTCTTTTTGTTGTGACAAAGAATTGAAAATTGAGGTGATGTCCATTAAATGGGGAATGACTGGCAAACTCTGGTATATGAATGTTATTGTTCTATGAGAAACCATGAATGGTTGGACTGTAGAGAAACAAGGAAAGATTTACATGAACTGATGTGGAGGGAAGAAAGCAGAATCAAGAGAACATTGACACATAAATATCAAAATTGTGAGTTGATAAACTATGATGGATGAACTCCTCTTAGCAGTTCAGAGAGCTAGGACAAGCCTTGAAGACCTGTTATTGGCATTGCTATCCACAACCACACCAAAAAAAGAAAACCAAAACAAACCCCCCCAAAATACAAAATCTAAATGAGTATTATGTTCACTTTTTAAAAAATTACTCTTATGTTTTACTTTCTATCCCATGATTTTCTTTCTTTTCCCTTCATTCTAATTCCATATATATATATATATATATATATATATATATATATATATATATATATATATACACACACATATAGGCTAAAATGTAAACATGTTAAAAGCAAATGTACATGTACAATGTTCACTAGACTAGTTGCCATAAGGGGAGGTAGGAAGGTGGGGGAAGAAAATTGTGTAACATGTGTAACTTGTTTCTGGATATTAAATAGTATTTCTATTTTTGCAAGCCGGAAATGATATGTCTCCCTTTCTATAATTATTTTAAAAGTTTGCATTGATCATTTTGTTTGGGCTTGCAAGTGAATGAGTGTTAAAAAACTTTGTTGGAATATAATTGGAAAAATAAGATCAAATATCAATCAATAAATAAAGGTTTTGACATTCTTGTCCTTTTCTGAAAAAAAAGTACATGAGATTGTTTACTATGACCAGGAAAGACTATGCCAGGGATGCAGGGTTGTTTCAATATTAGAAATACTACGAAGTGTAATTGTCCAGATCAATAACAAAAAATAACAAAAATCATACAGTTTTCTAAGTAGATGCATAAAAAGTTTTTTACAAAATGCAATACTCCTTCCTTTTAAAAACATTTGAAGACTTAGGAATAATTAGAGTTCTCCTTAAAATAATAAGTACTGTCCAGCTAAAATCATCAGAGTATTTTCTGTAAATAGAATTAAACTAGAAATTTTCCTAAAATTAGTTGAAACAATGAACAACTTTGGAAAAGTTGTAAGTTATAAAATAAACTCACATAAAATAGGATTTCCTAACGAAATTCAATAGTAAAAGATAGTAAGAAAAATTCTATTTAAAATAAATGCAGACAATACAAAAAATTTAGAAGCCTACCTGCCAAAACAAACACAGAAACTATATTAACATATTTACAAAGCACTCTTAACATAAATAATTAAGCTCCAAGTAGAGATATATCAATTACCCAAGGTTAAGTCAAGTCAATATAATTAGAGAGACAATTTTACTTCAATTAATTTCTTAATCAGTCATATATATCAAATAAAAGCATTATTTTATAGAATTAGAAAAATAACAAAAATCACCTGGAAGAATAGATTTGCAATAATATCAAGGGGACTAATTGGGAAAAAATGTGGAGGTCAACCTAGCAGTACCATATTTCACAGTATATTACAAAGTGATAATTACCAAAACAATCTAGAACTGGCAAACAGAGTGGTAGATCAATGGAATAGATTATGTACATAATATCCAATAATAGGTGACTATGACAATTTAATATTTGATAAACCAAATTTCCAAAATTTTGGACAAGATCTCTTTGACAAAAACTTCTGGGAAGACTGGAAAGCCTTTTGGCAAACCTAGACCAACATCTTACACTATTTACCAAGATAAGGTCAAATGGGTACATGATGTAGACATAAATGATGATATTATGAGCAAATAATGAAAGCATGGAAAATTTTATCTGTCTGATCTATAGTTAAGGGAAGAATTTATAACCAAAATATAGATAAAGATAATCCTAGGAAGTCATATGAAACATTAATTAAAACATGAACTTAAAAAGATTTTGAACAAATAAAACAGACAAGATTAAAAGTAAGACAGAAAACTGAACAAGTTTGGGCATATGATTGTGATGAAATACTGTTGTGCTATAAGAAACAATGAATAGAATAGTTTCAGAAAAACCTGGGAAAACTTATATGAACTGATGCAAAATGAAGTGAGTAGAGCCAATAAGATACTGTTATACAATAACACTAATATGTTTATGAGCTGTGACAGATTTAGCTACTCTGATCAATATCATGATCAAAGGAAATTCCAAAGGACTTATGATGAAAAATGCTTTGATGAAAGAAATGATGAACTCTGAGTATAGGTTGGAGTATAATTTTTCATTTTATTTTTCTTGCAAGAGGACTAATATATATATATATATATAATATATAAATATACATATATAATAAATATAATATAAATATATGCTTTCACACATTTCCAGTCTTCTTGTTTCTATTATTATCAATTTGTTCTTCTGATCTTTATTTTCAGTAGAACTTAAGTGTACAATTCTGGTCATATGAAAACTTGTTTCTGGATATTAAATAGTATTTCTATTTTTGCAAGCCGGAAATGATATGTCTCCCTTTCTATAATTATTTTAAAAGTTTGCATTGATCATTTTGTTTGGGCTTGCAATGATCTGATCACATAACATATACATGTATCATAAACATGAACTCTTTTGTAAACAAATGTGCTCAAATTAGCCCTTTGTTTGACATTTCTTTATTGACTTTTAATTGTTTGAGTTTGTGTGGATGTTGCCTGAGGAAGTTCCAGTCTTTGATTCAAAAATCAACTCTTCACAATCCAATCTTCCTCTCAAGCTAAATAAGATTTGCTAAGGTTTTATTTATTTTACCACAATTATATGGCATATTTATCCCCTTTATTTTGCCCACAGACTTTTTATATCAACTTGGGTTCCCATCTGTGATAAATATTACAATCGCCTATTTGACCTCATTTAGTCTATGTGCCTCAAATTTCCAGGCCCTTTTCTGTGAAGCTATCAAATTAATATTCATTAAGCAAATATTGAACCATAATAATTTCCTCCTTAAGAAGCTACAGTGGTTTTCTTGTGGCTTTAGGATAAAATATTGGCCCCTATATTTTACTTTTAAAACCCTTCCAATTTGCCTCAGCCTGCCTTTCCAGGCTTGTTGTTTGTTATTCTCCTTCATATTCTCTCCATTCAGGAACACCTGATCTGCTTGGTTTTGCCTACACATGACTTTTTTGACTTTCAGTAGATTAATTCCCAAACCTGCAATTTCCTCCATCTTCTCCTCCACCCTATGGCATTTCTAGCTTTCTTCAAAATTCAAAATAGAGTGTCCTCTTGTATAGTAAGTTTCTCTTGATACCTTAGTTGCTAGTGCCTTTTTACCCAGAAATTATTTTGGTTTTATTTTATATTGAACTTTATACCTATGTATTGCTTCTTTTTAATAGAAGCATTTAGTCCATTATCCCTAAAGCTGACTCACTCTTGATTAGAGGCTAAAATTCAAAGGTCCTGCTATTCAGTAAAAAAGTGTCATCTTATAAATTATTGTTCCATCTTTCCCTAAAACACTCATAATATTTGTCTAGATCTTGTAATTTTTGCAGAGTCCCACACTTTGCACTTTTGATTAATCCAAAAATGAAGATTTGTGACATGAAAAGCCATTTTCATACTTACTTTTCTGACAGCCTGTGGACTTCATCAAGTAGAGTAGTTCTAAAGGTTCTTAGTATGACTGAATTTCTTTGCATTCTTTGTACCTCAAAGGACGATAGGTCAGGCACAAAAAAATTATAATTTCAGAATTTTGTATTTCAGATTAAAAAGTCTGCTCTGTTTGGGTAGAGAAACTGGTTTCCCCTGTAAATTTAAGATGAAAGACTTCCAACAACATTTGTTGCTTTTTTTTCTGATTAATCTGTATAGGCTCATGAGAATAATATGAATGCACAAACAAAATGGTCCTTAGGGACATGGATTTAAGTATTACTAATAAATCTCCTACGTAATCAACTCTGACTGCCACCAAAAGACACCAGAGGATGTCCTAATAGCATCAGATGTAGTGCTCAACCATTAGGGGTATTCAATGAAACAGGTTTTTGATCTCATCATTCATCTGTATATATATTATCAGGGCTTCTTAATCCAGAGGCAGTGGAGAAGCTATTGGGAATTCCCTGGAAAAGAAAAGATTTTGAAAGAATTCTAAGCACAAGGGATATATAATCTTCTGTTTGAGACAGTGGTTCTCCCTGAAGACTATTTTCATGGTTCAATATGAATAGTCCAGAGGATTTCTAACTCAGTGATGTGGGCAGTACATTCACAAAGGGCAGATTCTGGCCTATGATTCCTGCTATCAGCAATGAAAACCCAAAAGGGATAGTATCTGGATATTTATCAATGTATCAATTAGGCTAGCTAATAGTTAAATAAATTCATGATCAATGATTCTCTGAATCATCTTAGATCTCTTCTGAAAGAGACAAATGCAACTCAAACCAAATTGATGGACGTTTAATGAGGAGGTGGGCTAAAAATCTTTAGCTCTTCCTATGAGAAAGTAATTTGATCATGAGACTCAGCAGTCTTACGGTACCTGAGTGGGAAAAACTATTTCCATGCAGACCTTTCTGACTAGTTTTCTAGCCAGAGCTAGCGTTTCATGAGATGAGTTGCCCTAAATTCTAATGGAGAGGATCAGGGACTGGGGTTCTTCCCCCAGGCAAAAGTTGTCCAGACTAAATTCTATTTATACTCTAAACAGAAATAAGTATCTATATATTTGTGTGTATGCATATATATATGTGTGCACATATACATATGCACACATATATATGTATGTATACATCAAATAGCATAGTATCTAGATACTTTAAGGAAAGGCTTCCAGGGAGAAAAAGAAAAAAATATCATAGGGAAAAATGGACAACATTAGAGCAAAACTCTAACAATTATGAAACTTTCTTTCTCTTTTAGATATAGAGAAATAGAGTCAAAATATAAATAGGAATGAAATCATAGTCCTAAATAGAACTTTAGAAAAAATTAGAGATGATCTTTTCTTGATAATTGCTAAAACTGACCATATATTTGGTTGGACACGTGAATTTTACAAAAACTGAAAAATAATATGTTTACTCATCAAAAAGCAATAAAATTACATTCTATAAAAAACTCTTTGAAGAAAGAATTAAAAATTAATTGGGGACAAAATAACTTACCCCTAGAGAACTGATGGGTCATAGAACACTTTAAAGAAACAATAGAAAATTTCTTCGAAGAAAACAGAAATAATGAGACAATATACCAAAACTTTCTGGACTTAGTCTAAGTGAACCTTGGGGTAAAATCTGTATCACAAGTTCTTTTACAAACAAATTTCTTTTAAAAAAAATCAATGAAGTAAGCATACAATTAAAAATTAGAGTAACATGTTTAAAAATCAACTAAGTAAAAAAGGAATTTCAAAAATCAGAGAGAAATAAAATGAAAGTAAAACCTCCCTTAAAATGAATAAATCTAACAAAGTAGATGACAGTCAATCTGATTTTTAAAAAGGATAATCTAAATTGTTCACACCAAGATGAAAAAGTAAATTTTACAAATTGAATAAATCAAATAATCAGAACATATTTTGCCTAGTTATTTGCCAATTAAATTGAAAGCTTAGAGGAGGAAATAGATAAATAATTTTTAAAATATAAAGCAATGAGATCAATTAAAAGAAATAGATTAGGTACACATCAACAGAAAGAAATATTAAGCACATCCAAAATGAAAAAATACTATAATAGAATACTATAATACATTCAAGAAAGAATTAATTGCTGCATAATTTATTTTCAAAAATAGAAAAATAAAGAATATTTTTTATTTAATTTTATGATAGCAATGTTATTTTGATGTCTATACTCTAAAGGGACAAAACAGAGAATGTTATCTATAGATCAAGAGCCATTATAAACATATACATTTTCAAGTAAAATGTTACCATATGTCTTATACTAACATGATACATTGCAGCTAAATTTTACTTATATCAGGAATGTATGACTGGTTCAATATAATAGGCAGATATTGTAGATTATATAAACAAATAGGTTACATAAGTAATAAAAACATAAAATATATCAATGAATGTTTTAAAACTTGAAAAAATTCAAAACCAATTCTTATTAAAAACAGAAGTAATCATAGGAATAAATGATATTTTTCTAGGCATAGTGAATCATACTTATTTAGAAACAAGAATAAACATATGTAATGGAGAAAAGTTAGAGTCCTTTCCAACAAGATCAGACAGAGATAACTCAAAACTGGTAATTATCAATATTAATATTTGAAATAATTTATAATGTACTAGGTATAAGATAAGAAAGAGAAAATGAGACAATAAATACAAGCAAGAGGAATATTTTTTTTAAAAGTGATTATTTAGAAGATCTGAAAAGATCAATTAAAATGAATGGAAAAAAATACACATAAATTGCTAATGAGTAGATCATGCCACTATGCTATGAATGGTAATTCTATGGAACAGCTACATGATACATTGGATAGAGCACTGACCTTTGGTCTCAGATACTGGATACGTGCCAGCTGTCACTTGGGCAAATCATTCAATCCCACTTTCTTGCAAAAACCAAAGCAAAACAAAAAAAATGGAAATTCTACTTAAATTAATTACCTTATTCAGTTTTATTATAATCAAACTGGTTTATATTTCTAGGGGGAAAAAAGAAAATTTATCTAGTGAACAAAAATTTAAGAACTTCAGCTTTTGGAATTACCACTATAGACTATATGCCACTATATACCACTATAGACCACTACATAGGGGTGGAATCTTCTTTAGATGAGATACATATATCCATCTGCCAAGTCCATTAAGTACTCCATTAATTAGAGAGATTGTTCTGGAGGATTTAGTAGGATCCTTTCTACTTGGGAGGCAGGGCATCCTTGTGCATCTTTTTTTTTTTACGAGTAGATTCATTTTTCAACTTTTATCTGCAACATACACTGGTCCAGGGTTGAGTCTCTAGAAAATCACTGAGAAAAAAAATGGTTAATGTTTGGAAAGTTTTGAATAAGTCCCCAACTGAAGGACAGAAGGGAAATTTTGAAAGTGAAGGAATCACCATTAATCAGTGGTAGTGTTATACAACATGAATAGAGATCAGGTGTCCAGTGACAATCAAAGGGTGAAAAAAACAAAACTTTACAAAAGGAATCACCCTAAGATTTAGAGGGACTAGGGGAAGGACTATATTTCTGGTTCTTAAAATGTCCTGGTTATATCTGGGAAATCTACTTATGGAACTTTTTAGGCTGATGATATAAATTTGTATACTACAGTTTAATATGGTACCTTACATGTGCTTGATTTTCAATTAATGAAAAACATTCAATGAAGAATCACTGATTCATGAAGTAAGCAATAACAGGCATTTATCATCAGTAGAATAATCAAAGTTTTCATACTGATTAAAAAAATTTATTTCAAATATGTTAAAATGCAGTGGAAGGGGTGGCTAGTTGGTGCAGTCGATAGAACACTGGCCCTGGAGTCAGGAGTACTTGAGTTCAAATCTGACCTCAGACACTTAATAATTACCCAGCTGTGTGAGCTTGGGCAAGCCACTTAACCCCCTTTGCCTTGCAAAAACCTAAACAAAAATGCAGTGGACTCTGGCAGCTAGGTGGCACAGTGGATAGAGCACTGGGCGTGGTGTCAGGAGAACCTGAGTTCAAATCTAACCTCAGGCACTTACTAATTAGTAGCTGTGAGACCTTGGGCAAGTCACTTAACCCCCTTAACTTGGAGGGAAAAAAAGAACAAAAAGAAAAACGGAAAAGAAAATGCAATGGACTCCAACCTATTAAAGAGTACAGAAAAGAAATGATTCAAGTACTTTAAGTACACATTTTATTCTTCTAAATTCTCAAGTGGCAATTTACATAAGTTTTGATTAAAAACTCAGTATCCTTTTTGTTCAGCATAAAAACGCAGAGACATTTTCAATGCTACTTAATGAATACTTGTAAATATGAAATTATTTGAATGTGAAATCTCTATCTCAATCCTTTTGATAATGACTATAAAATGATGGCCTTTCAAATCATTTGACTTTGGTGCATAGAGCAGTGGTAAAAGTTAATTTTATTATCCATCTTGAATTAATTATATGTACAACATGATTTTAGTTGCATCTATATAGACATACATTATTAAGAATTAATTGTAATAGTATTCATCAGAAATTTCTTGAGCATATATTCATACAGCCAGGACTCCTTATAAGTATTTTGGTGTAGAGGTATACTCAGTGGCACTTTAATTAACTTTCAGAGAGGAAAGAAAAAAAATAAAGATAGAAGGTACCTTATGAATTATTGTTATATAAAGATTGTTATATAAAGCAATTTGCTTAAAATAATGTAATAATGCCATAGTTAAACATTTAAAAAGTTGATTAGATACTGAGGTATAAAATGCAATAGCTAAAAAGAGAACACAAGTTTTCAAAGTTCATAAACAGGCAATGAAACAAAATAATAATGAAAGAAAATAATAATGAAAGAAAAAAGTAAAAATACTATGAATAGAAGTGGCTAGGTTGTGTAGTGGATAGAGCACCGACCCTGGAGTCAGGAATACCTGAGTTCAAATCCAGCCTCAGACACTTAATAATTACCTAGCTGTGTGGCTTTGGGCAAGCCACTTAGCCCCCATTGCCTTACAAAAAGCTAAAAAATAAAATAGTATGAATGTATTTTTTAAATTATTTTATTTCCCCCCCTTGCAAAAACAAGTTTCAATGTAGACTTTTAAAACTTTGAATTCTGAATTCTCTCCCTTCCTCCTATCCCAACATGCCTCATTGAGAAAGCAAGTTATTTGAAATAAATTAGAAATCTGTAGTCATGAAAAATATTACCACAATAATCATGTTGTAAGAGAAAACATAATTGTCTCCTTCCAAGAAAAGAGAATATACAATCACCAAGCTATGGTGATAGCTCAAAAAAGTATGGTAAAAAGAGTATGCACTGTATTCAGTCACCATCAGTTCTGTCTTTGGGATGGATAGTAGTTTCCCCCTAAGTCCTTTAGAGTTGTCTTGAGTCACAGCATTGTTGAGAAAAGTTAAGTCTTTAACAGCTGATCATCCTACGACATTGCTGATATTTTTTATCTAGTATATTTCCCATAGAATCTGTTCATGTTTTTTTCTTTTACTGAGAGTATCCTGTTCATCATTTCTTATAACAGAATAGCATTTCAATATAATCGCATACCACAATTTATTCAGTCATTCCCTAACTGATGGATAGTATCCTTAAACATGTACATACTTTTTCCTTCCTGTTTTTCATCTCTTCTGTAGTCCAACTACAGAAACGTTGTATCACTTCATACTTTCAAAACTTTGACCATGCCAATGATGATACATGCCTGTTATAGCTGACTTCATGAATCAGTAATGGCACTGCTAGGGCAAAGGTATAAATGTATAGTCTTTTGGGTATAATCCCAAATTGTTCTACTTTATATCTCCTCCAATAGAGCATTAATCACATTTTCCCTCATCTCCTCCATCATTTGTCACCTTCTCATTCTGTCCTACTAGCAAATCCAATAGGTATAAAGTAGTGCCTCAGAATTGTTCCAACCCACATTTCTCCAATTAATGGTGTTAGGATATGTAAAAAACAATTTAATTAGATAGCATTGATAACCTCATCTGAAAACTGTTCAGAACTTTGGATCATTTTTCAATTCAGGAATGGTTCATTTTTAAAAATAAATTTGACTCAGTTCTCTATGTTGAAAAAAATGAGGTCTTCATCAGAGAAACTTGCTTCAATATTTTCTTCCCAATGTTACTATTGCTAACTGTATTTCCCTCCCCACTCTCATTATCTCTCTCTCCTTTTACCCTGCCTCTCCTCAAAATTGTTTTGCTTCTGACTTTCCCCTCCCACAATCTTCAGTCCCTTCTGTAGCCTTCTCCCTCTTTCTCCCATCCCTTTCCCTCCTACTTTCCTCTAAGGGAAGATTGATTTCTATACTCAATTGAGTATACATATTATTGCCTCTTTGAACCTATTTCAATGAAAGTAAGAATTCACTCCCCCTCAACTTTCTCCTTTTCCACTTCACTGAAAAAATTTTTTCTTCCTTCTTTCATGTGAAATAACTTACCCAATTCTACCCCCCTTTCCCTTTCTCCCAGTTCATTCCTCTGACCATTAATTGCACCTTTTTAATATATATCACTTCAAATTTAACTCCCACCTGTGCCTTGTCTATATATGCTCCTTCTAACTGCCCTAATAAATGGGAAGGTTCATATGAATTATCAGTATCATCTTCCCATGCAGGAATATAAGCAGTTTGACATCATTAAGTCCCTTATGATTTGCCAAGCTCTTTTTCTTTCTGGACTATCATATTCTAAGCCCTATGATTACTTAATGTAGAAACTGCTACACCTTGCATTATTCTGACCATGACTTCACAATATTTGAATTGTTTCTGGTTGCTTGAAATATTTTGTCCTTGACCTGGGCCCTCTGAAATTTGGCCATGAAATTTCTGGAATTTTTTATTTTGCTATATCTTTCAGAAGGTGATCAGTGTATTCTTTCCATTTCTATTTTACCCTCTGTTTCTAAAATATCAGAGTAGTTTTCCTGGATAATTTCTTGAAAAATGATATCTTGGCTCTTTTTTTAGAATCCTGGTTTTAAGGAACTTCAATAATTTTTAAATTATGACCCCTGGATCTTTTTGCCATGCCATTTGTTTTCCCAAAGAGATATTTCATATTTTCTTTTCTTTTTTCATTATTTTGGTTTTGTTTGATTGTTTATTTATCACAAATTCAATAGCTCCTCTTTGCTCCAATCTACATTTTAAGGAATTATTTTCTTCAGTGAGCTTTTGTATCTCTTTTTCCCATTTGGCCAATTCTGCTTTTTAAGACTAATTTTCAATATGTTATTTTCTTCACTATTTTGGGTACTGCCTTCACCAAACTGCTGACTTGATTTTCATGATTTTCCCACATCACTCCTTTTTCTTCTCAAATTTTACTTAATTTCCAAAATTCTTTTTGAGTACTTCCATGGCCTGAGATCAATGCATACTTTTCATGGAAGCTTTGGAAGTAAAAGCTTTGACTTCGTTTTCTTCTGAATGTGTATTTTGATCTTTCTCCTGTCTATGGTTAGAATTTTTTTCTTCTGTTATATATTAATTTCCTCAGTCTATGACTGGATTTTTAATTCTTTGTTAAGATGAGGTTCTGTTTTCAGGGTGGAGGATGTATTGTTCTAAGATTTGGGGATTTTTGTACCTCTTTTCAGAGACACTTCTAAGGATCTGCAAGTTTTCAATTCTTCCAGGGTCTTGTGATCTAAATTTTGCACTACTCTCCTGGCCTGCACTCTTCTTAGTGGGTGTCCACAAGCACTCCTTTTTACCCTTGAACTGTGAGGAAGGTCTCTGTTCTGCTGTGATCATAAGTTTTATTGTGCTTCTGCTCCTATTTCTGGGACTGTAGCCCCAGAATGCAACTTAAATCTGACTATGCGCAAAGCAACATAGTGCTAACTCAGCAAAAGCAAAGAGACTCCTGTCATTCCCTTCTGACTCTCTAAGTCCTTTGACTGAGAGCTCTAGATGCTGTTGCTGTTTTGCTGCTTCAGTGGCTCCTGATCCATATTCCTGGTCTGCTGGGGTCTGTTCTGTTGCTGATGCTCTCACTGGTCTATGCTGCAATCTCACCTCAGTGTGGTAGACTTTTCCCACTGACTTTCCAAATTGTCCTTGGCAATCTTTGGACTGAGAGGTCTGGAAACTGCTACCACTCCCCAGACCCAGGCACCTGGCTTCATATTCCTGGATAGCTGGAGCTGGTGTTCTTAGGCAAAATGCTAGCTGCTCTGTACTTCTTTCTTACTTTGGTGCAGCTGATGCTTTCCAACAATCTTCCAAGGTGCCTTCAACTGGAAAATTGTTTTACTCAGTTTTTTATGGGATCTGCCACTCTAGAATTCAGTTAGAGTCACTATTTAAAGGTATTTGGAATGGTTTGGGAGAGAGCTCAGGCGAGTCCCTGCTTTTATTCTGCCATCTTGGCTCTGCCTCAAGACTTCTATAAATCTGCCTCGAAACAAAAATGCCGGATAGTAATAAAACAAATTCTAGTCAAATATCCTATTTTGAAAAAAAAAAATATTCATTGACTTCCTTGGGAGATATCTTTGCATAGATCTGACAAACCTCTTCCCTTCCTTTAGTCAGCCCTAATCCTCAAAGTGTGAGTAAAGGTCTTCCCTGGGCAGAGCTTGACTCTTCCTAACAACTGCCTCCTTCCAGCAAAAATCGAATTCCTGGTTGTGTTTTCTTAATCTACTTTATTTACTTCTCTGTTTCTGGGTTAGAGCATTCTCTCAATTTTTGATAGCTCAGTCAATTTTCCTGCCCTGAACTTATTAACAATGATAGATTGACATTTGTAGCAAAACTTGATGATTTTATTCTCTGGTATATAGAGCTGGATTAGTTTTAAAAAGAATCTCACTATGTCACCTGATATACAATGCAAACACACACATATGTCATCCAAACAGAATAGAGTGCATCAGATTGTAAGCTGTTCCAGGATTTAGTACAACTATATTTACCCTGATTATTCATGGACTGCATACTGAGCAAATCAATGTATTTCTGAAGAACAACAACAATAGCCACTATCATTATAATGTAAACAAGAAACATATATAAATAAAAGAGTAAATATGTGACAGTAGTTCAAGTGTATTAAAGGGTCGAATACTAAAAGCTTCTTCACATAAATACAGACTTGCACCAAATTCATTTATTGCTCCAAATCCAGATTTTTCTTCAGAAATTTAAATGTGCTTATCTTACTTTAGATTAAGAAATTGCTTAATGCAGCTATTGAGAAAACTGAAAGATAGCACCCTCAGTTTTCAGATTTTTTCAGTGTTTTCTTTTTATTTAAATGGGGTGCAGAGGGTGATAAAGAAAGACTAGTGCCTCTAGTGTGAAGGTTGCTGGGCCCTTTTTAGGGCTGCTTTTCAACTCTGGTGTTCACCTGCCACCCAACTTTCAATTATGGCTCCAAAAATCTGTTGTACATTCAATGGTCACATCCTGATAAAAACCATTTTAACCAATGGACAAATCCAAATGAACCTCAAACTTGACTGTGAGTAAGATGGGTTTTCTATCCCAAGCATGTGATACTTTCCTGGCTGATATAAACACTTTGTTCCAATAGACCTCAAAAGAAGCAGAACTAGATCCCATGGAGTGATTAAATCTTGGTTATATTGAAGAGGTCAAGGTTATGCACTGCATCCTGAACTAACATTTCTCATCACTTTTGACTTGCTACTGGAAGAGAGAGTGAGACCAATGACTTTGTTCAACTCTGTTTTACTTAAATTCAATTTATGTGTGATTCTGAAGATATCACCTATACCATTTAACATTTTAACATATCTTGAAGTCCTACAGTAACAAATGTTGAAGCCATAGGAGTAGGTACACTGAAACTTTTAGTCATTCTCTGCATATAGGTGGCCCAAACCACAGGATCTTTTACTCACTAAATTGAAAAAGTAGTTGGATTTGGCAGTTCCACGATTGTCTGAGCAGGCTTTTCTGAGGATTGTAGTGCTCACCCCTCAGTGTGAGGAAGAGGAGAGAAGGGATCCTAAAAGTTGTCTGTACCCCTAAATGCTTAATCTTACCTTATTATGGGGGTGGGATCCTATCCTGTCAAAAAAAAATAAATGAGAATCTTTGCAAAGATGATTCCACTCACAATTGATACATGGAATGTGTATACTCTTATGGACAATACCAAATTCAGTAAATGTGAAAAAAAGAATAGAATTTGTGAGAGAAATCAGTGGGTATCACATCTAAATAGCATCCCTGAGTAAAAAATATTTGGCAAATAAATAACAAATTACTAAAATTGGAGCTGGTATACATTTTTCTGTAGAATTCACTATGATAGAATGCTTGTTGAAGCTGGTGAAGGTTTTGAAATCAAAATTAAGCTACTCAACAACCTTGTATGCCTCCCAAAAGGAGAGAATGACAAGGCTTAAGATAATGAAATTGCTATTTTCAGCAAAAATGCTAGTACAACATCATCAGTGCATATACATCCATCTTTTATGAGGTCAAACAAATTTTTTTATAAAGACCTGAAGACCCTCATCATCAATGGACCAAAATAAGACAAATGAATAATTCTTTAATGCCAAGGTAGGCATCAATGAAGCCAGAAGTTTTTCAGAGGAATGATAGAAAACAGCAAAAACTGGTGTGTTTCATTGAGACACTTATCACCAGTACTACCCTTGACTCACCTAAATGTTATAAAACTTTGGGGATATATCCTCATGGCAAACATTGACATTTAATAGACTATGTTACTGCAAGGAGAAGAGACAGATTGGATGTGAGAGTGAGGAAGATAATGTGTGATGCAGAGTTCTTGACCTTATTGTAGAGTTATCCTTTCTAAGTAAAACATTCATATTCTACAAGAGATGACTTTCAGAACATTGAATGTCAGTAGATTTGAAGACTATTTCTTGAGTGAACAATTTGTTGCTAACTTGGATGGAAAGCCAAGTCAACACATGGTTGACAAAAGTAGAACAGAAAAGGAGTGGTCAGCTTTTGGAAATTTTGAGTAAAGTACTGCATTTACTCATCTAGGTCAGAATACTCACATACATCAGAATAGTTAGATGAAAAGGATGGAGAAATGTAGAAGTTATTAAAATTGAGAATTGGATAGGGTTTAGCAGCAGAATAGTTTGACTGTTTCTAAGAAAACAGTGTTTAACTCCATCAAAATTATATTTCATGTGACAATTTAGGTGGCACAGTGGATAGAGCACCAACCCTGGTGGCAGGAGGACCTGAGCTCAAACTCAGCCTCAGACACTTAATCATTACCTAGCTAAACCCCATTGCCTTGCAAAAACCAAGGGGAAAAAAGGGGAAAAAAATAAATTTCAAATGAAGTTTAAAGATTTGGAGTTTTGCTTTAGTATGAAAGCAGATGAAATTCAGTTGGACCTAAGACCTATGGTTCATCTAAACTACTCAGTGCAGATAGAGCCGCATTGATTAGTGAGATATGGGAGGAACACTTCCATAATGTTCTCATGGACTTTTATCAACCAATGCTGAAACTTTTGTTCATACACCTCAAGTTGAAGGCTATCCCTCTCTAGCTGAAATTTTAACTGAAGAGAGGTTTTGAATAACATTAGGTTCTTCTCTTGTTGCAAAACCTGTTACTGATTCTAATCTTACTGAGTTTTACAAAACAGGGGGTGCCCTGTTCATACAAAAGCTATCTGAAATGTTCTGGGTTATATGACAAGAAGAGTTTATCCCCCAGGAGTTCAAGCATGTTTCTATTATCTACCTCTATAAAGAAAAAGGAAGTAAATTGTCTTGTGACAAGTATGGGGATGGGGCCATGTCTTTTTCTTAGCCTTTGCTGCCAAGAATCTTCCCAGACTTCTCCTTAAAAGTCTTATCCTTCACCTGGAAGATGATTATCTACCTGAGAGTCAATGTGATTTCAGAAAGAGTTGAGGAATTATTGATATGGTATAAGCTGTTTGACAACTTCAGGAGAAATTCCTGGAGTATAACAGAATTTTGTTGACAACATTCATCAACCTGACCTAGGACAAAGCTCTTATTATATGTAAAAATTCTTAAAGCTGACCTAGGCTTAAAACTTTCACTTTTTTACTAAAGAAAGAAGCAGAGGCTAGGGTATGGCTATTATTACATATGTCTGGCTAAAGATTTCAGAGGTTCAAGGAAATATGAAAGAATTCACTTAAAAGATCAACTCTGATGCAGAAGAATCAAACATTAGAAAGGACTTATTGCTGTGGCTAGCAGAAACTAAGAGAAAGAAAGAATATAGGTAGTTGGAGAAATTGAAAACCATTGATCCACTAAGAAACATCAAGAGAGGTATAGGATGTGAGAAATTACTAAGTGTTTGGTTTCTACAAGATAGGAGAGACTACTGTTAGGACCTGTCAGAATTTTACATTACAAAGGCAGGAGTCCCTGGTGTCCTGATTAGGCTAAAAGATTACATGTGCAGGAATGTGGAAGTGAAACAAAGGGAAAGGTGACCAATCACTGAATGAAAAGATCCCCTAACAGTCCTGAAGACTCTGGAAGTGAGATTAAACCAAAAGGAGTTCTAGTTAGTCCTGAGTTGATCTAGGGTACTTGAGTTTTCACAAGTGTGCATGCTTAATAAGTCTCTTGAAAATTTACTTACACTCCCACTGTGATGATTGAGGCTTATCACCATTATTTGTACCATTTGACCAGGGAAGGAGGAATGTGGTAGGGTGGGTGTATCTTTTAGATTGTACAAGTGAAGAAGGCCTATCAGGATTCAGAAGAGAGGGGGAAAAAACTTTGAAATCCTATATAAGATTGGACATAGTCACAATTCAAGGCACTCCCAACTGGAGGGAGTGCCTTTTCCTGTAGGAATGTTTAATAAAAAGAATACTTCAGCCACTTTGAGCTGTTTCCTTATTAGGAGCCATATGACCCCACTTTGGCAAAGGAATTATGATTTCTTTCATTTCCAACAAGAAACATGAGAGATTGGGGGAAGACAGGCCTTAAATGGAGAAGGAAGATCTGGTAATTTAGGTATAGGATGATGGAGCAGTTATGACACCTGTGATAAGGAAATTAGTAGTATGTAGATGAGGGGTGGTAGCAGGCTAGGATAGGGATCCATTGTTTTTTTTTATAAGGGCTTCTTTTGTGGAGGAGAGGGGCAGGAATTTACTTTTCCAGGGAGGGGAAAGATACTTTACCAAAAATTTCACTGACCACATCTCAATAGCTTGGACAATGTCAGTATTAAAGTAAGTACCTGATCAGTGAACAGTGAACAGGGAACAGATTAATATTAGAACATATTTGTCTTAACATTTCCATTATTTCATGAGTACTGGGAATTTAATATTTAAAGCAGTGGCCTGCTGGGCAGGTGTCTTCGAATCCCACTTCTGATACTAGTTATGTCAGCTTGAATTAAGGAGCTCTACCAAAGTAATCAAGGCAATATGGAATAAACAGAGGCATCAGTGTGCAAAAGTACTCACAAGAAGAAATGAGGGGCTGGGTTTAAATACCTTTCAACAGGAAGAGGAGTCTTGTAGAAGCCACAGTCTTGTGAAACCATTGTTTTGTATAGCAACCAAAAGTCCTTGGAAAGTTTAGGAGTGTTAACACCTGGTTGGAATGGTGTGCTCCTTCTTTTTTTTCCTTTTCTTTTTTAAAACTGGTTTCAGTGATTTAAAACTGGTTTCTCTCTTAATTGGTTCTAATAACTCTCAGGCAATTTGTTGCTCTGGGATCTGGCAAGGTCAGCTCTTAGTTGCATTTAATACCTGGTATCCAAGATTCAAATTGAAATGGTAAAAGCAATTACAGTGTGTTCATTTCTGAGTTTTTTTGTCTTTTTACGAAGTTAATTAAATTATGTTGAGAAATATATATGTGAATTACATTATATTTTTTATATTATTCTTGGATCCATCTATATGGCTCACATGGACTCCATAATGTTGGCCCCTTTCTCTGCTTGGGTCAGGATGACTCTACCCTTCATGTCAGTGTTAATGAATAAATCATCTTTTATCTGAAAGAGAAAATTTAGCTTCTCCTCTTCTTTGTATATTTAATTAAACAACAAATACATTGGATTTCATTGGTCAACAAGCTTTATTATAGTTTAATGACATAAAGGAAATAAAGGCAGAAATTAAAGTGATGGGGGTTATGAGGGAAGAAAGCCAAAGCTTCCAAATTCCTCTGGGGATAAGAAAATTTGAGTTCTTCCTCAAAAGTGAAAGAGGGAAATGGGTCTACAATGAAAGATCTTTTCAGCCATTTATTATTACAACACCGTCCCTAGCCTCTTGTCCCAGGCCATGATTTCTCATTTTGCCCTGACCTCTAGCCATCTTGATGGCTTCTCCCTCCTACAACCATATTTCAATTTACTTTCTTGCCTTCACTGTTGTTAAGAATTCCTTGTCCTCCTGCTTTCCTGTGAATTGTTTATCTTCAAGTTAGGAGGTAGTGAATGGGACCAAAAGAAAGGTATAAAATCTAGAGATTTTGAAGGGGAAGCATGATGGAAATAGAAATTAGATGAGACCAGCATCTGTCATTTCTGGAGAGTTTGTTTTTATGCTTAGATATAATTTGACCTTTTTCTTCAGCATAGTGTTGTGCTTGGGATTTGGGGTAACCAGATAACCATAGGAATTTGAGAGCCCCTGAAAGATGAATGAATGCACTCTCTGGGTTGCTGAAACTGCTCAGGCTTTTATCATGAAATATAGCAAAGTAAACAGGTTAAAAAAACTTTCTTTTCCTCCAGGATAAGTAACAGTCACTTTAGGACAGTATGAACAACAAAAGGCTAGGTGCAGTTGCTTGGTGGACAGACACTGAGACAGAGAGAGGGAGATAAAGAGAAGAATAAAGACAGTCAGAGAACAGACTGGGTTCAGACTGATCATGAGCAGAGGTCCAGCTCAAGTTTTATAATCTTACCCCTTATCTGGGCAGTCAGGGCAAAAAGGAAAATCCTCCCTGCCCCCAATCTGCCGAAACCAGGTAGAGGGTTAAAGACTGGGCATTGGAAATAAGGAAATATGATATAAATTTTACATGAAACAATGAAACAATAGAAATCAATTTACATTTCAAGAGCAAAGAACTTTCTACACCCTTAACAAGACTCCCAGACTTTAACAGCAGTAATATTACATAACTTGTTTCTGTATATAATTTTCCTACATACATATTTCTCTCATAATTCTCTGCCACAATAGGATAATTCAACCTGATTTGATAGAGATATAAAAATTTCAAAGTCATATCTAGGAATCTCTTCTTTTGGGATGTGATCAGACTGTTCACCAGAAACCATAGATAGAGGGTTCTTTGTCACTGAACTTGACAAATGGGTTCAGAATTGATTTGGAATCTAATTTCATGTATGTATACTTCAATTGATCTATTTATGTAACCATCTATGCATCAGTCTACATATTTGTTCATCCATTCATTCATTCATGTATATTTGTTTATTCATTCACTTACCTCTATATCTATTATCCATTTATCTATTCACTCATCTCTATATTGTATATATTTTAAGTCATAATCTGTACCTATATATTTACTTGTTTCTGTACATATTTATTTGTCTATTTCTCTGTGATCTATCTATCTATCTATCTATGAATATCTCTTTATTTTTGCCTAGGCTAGGAGTGTTACAGCCCCTTACATGGCTGAACCAAAATACTGATTGGCATGAAAACCTGCTTAGGTTTTTAGATTAAGTCAATTATGTCCCTTCTTTTGCAACCTGGTTGCCTTCTTCCAGCATTTATGCAACTAAGGATCCTGGGCTGCAGTGTTTTATCAATTTCCACCTCTCCAGGAGCAGGGATTACAGATGCATAAATAGGGAAGATATCCTTTATTTAAACTCAAAAAGGCATTTCCCTACAGGTCCTTTGCTCATGAGGTGTTAACCCTGCATCAGAGAATTTTGCTAGAGAATACTCCAGCAGACAATTGTTCAGACAGGGCACAGAATATTGTCTATTGAATCCCTGTGGGACTTCAGGGATATAGAAGGTAATATTTTCCCAGTTTTTTGAACTGTGACTAGTTCAGAGAACTTATTTAGATTTAATTTCTGGCATTCTGATGAGACATTTTTCAATGCTCAGGGGGAAATACTTGACTTTAAATGAATCATATTAAAGAAATTGTTTTAATATGGACTTGCTGCAAAGGGTGAAAGTTTCTGCAGCTTAGCAAGAACAAGAGTCATATCTTTAACCAGGAGATACCAGAGTAAGTTACAGTAGATCTGGGAGAGCAGCAGGAATATATTTTTGTTGTTCTTGAAAAAATAAGAAAGGAAGCTCTGGGAGTTTCTGGTGCAATACTAGTAAACTTCTGTAACTCAGTATTAATACTGGCCAGTTTCTATAGCTCAAGATACCAAAGATAAATCTTTGGTAATTCAAGTCTCCTGAGCCAGATAAGAATGATTCAGAGAGAATAGACATTTAGATTCTAGAAATCAAGCCATCAGTGATAGATTGATAAGGTTAACTTGAGGCTGAAGCAGACTTCAACTGTTCAAGGGACCACTGTCATACATAGCTCTAGTGACAATAAGACCACCTGACCTGGGGTATGGTTGAAGAAGGGTGATAAATATGAATGCATCTGCCTTTTGAAATTTCTGTATCTCCAGGCTCTATAGTTTTTGTGGGATACCTAAGCTCAATTAAGGAAAACATAAAAGAAGGCTGGCCCATATTAGAGAAATTTCAGTCAGCTAAGGACTCTTCCCCTAAGCCTCCAGGGTTCTAAGTCTGTCCCAAGAGTAGCCAGGTTGGCTAATAACACTAATAGGGCAGGGCTCATAATGATCCCATTCAGGACTTAGAGTAGGGCATTGCATTAATTAGGAAAAAACTTAGCCAGGAAAGGAGCATCAGCGGAGAGTCATAAATTGGTAAGGAGGGACAGATATGGAGCAGGGTGACTAGAAGTCTAGAGTTCAGTGATTAATTAGAGAATCTGGGAAACTGGGATCAATACAAAGTCCAAAAAAGGAATCATTTACAACTCACATAATAGAGCCAGTCAATAGTTGGGAGTTCAATTAAACAAGTTTTAAAGACACCCAAGGTGAAAATTATTCTGTTCCACCTTATGTGGATAAGGATATGACCTGGCCCTAACATTTCAGTAATATAATAAACTTCCAGGTGGGGAACATCACTTTATCTATGAAGACCAGCTGGTTCTCTGCAACATTTTAGAAGAATTCATAACTTAGCTGGCTTTGAGTACTCTTGACTCTAGGATATGTTTATACTGGGGGAAGAAGGATGCAATGGTGACATCCTCATTCTATACCCTTTGAAGTCTTCTCTCCAAGAGTCCTTAAAAAGATCCTACAGAATCAAAGTTCAGAATCCAAACAAGGAATATGAGTAACAGATGTAGACATCAAAGTGCAGGGACTTAAAATGGTGACAAAATGATTCAAAGAAATTATCTCTCAAAAACCTTTGATCTCTGAGAGTAAATATTCTATGATCATTTCAATTATATACTCACTTTCTGGAGAAAATTAAGTGAAAATTACTTTGGTTACTAAGTTACCTTTCTATATCCTTGAGTCAAATTCAGAAATCCATCATTTTCTCTAAGAAAGTTTAAAAGTATAATTAGAAGAAAAATTATTATCCCTATACAGGAACAGTTAAACTTTTATCAGTCTAGAACAATTTGGATTATATGTGGTCAAACATTTAATTAATCCATTCCTAAAAAGCTAGTAGATTTCATAAATTTAGATTACCTTCCTATGGTTGCCTTGATAACACTAGATTAATACAACAGAAGGGCCAGATGTTCCCCACCTCTGCCTTATACCATTGGCTACTGGAAAATTCTAAAAAGAAACATTTGTTTGTTATCATGGAAAGTCTGTACTGACCATTATATTTCCACAAGACATATTGTTTGACCTTCCCTGTTCTTATATAATTAAGAAGGGTCTTTTCTTCCTCCTAAGAACCAGTGAGCCTGCAATTTCTGGCCATCTATGAATAACCTCAAGATATAGATTGGTTCCATAAATCAAACATTCTTCTATGACAAAGTGAAGTGGTTACTTGCCTTACATGTGCAATAGCCTGATTTTTTTAACATAATAAATCATGTCCTGTAATCAATCAGATTATTACCTCTCACCTAACCAGTTCTGTTCTTTAGTCTATGCTTGTAAAAAGGATTTGTACCTCCTCCTCTGGATTATTAGGATAATTGAGGTATATATTTACATACTCTGTTAATAAATTTTTGCCCTGCTAATAAAATGGTAAAGCTATGCATTCTGCCCCTTATTTCACCTTTATTAAATCCTAAAGACTTTCTCTTTATATCTATACAAATATATATGCATATATATCTATACATACATACACATATATACAAATATAAATATTGTGCATTGTGCCATTGTCAAGGACTAATCATAGAATGAACTTGAGTTTACACTTAGGAGCAAATATCATGGATTGGAGCAGGTGGATCATGTGTCAGAGAGAAGGATAGAAATTAACTAAAGGAATTGGGGGGAGGAATAGAAGATAATTGATCATTCTTGGTTTCCCAGAATATGCAAAGGAACTGTGAAAAGGTTGAACTTACTAGACTTTAACTAAAGGATGATTAGCAAGAGAAAGGAAACAGGTTACTTAATCCTTCCTGGATAATTAGTTCACTTTTGGTCTGCTACTGCTTTGATAGAAATGCAATCCTTTTGATTGTGTCTTTAAAGGCTTGTATGACTTGCTTGTTCCTCAGAGTATAAATAAAGGGGTTCATTACAGGGGCAACTGAAGTGATGAGCACTGATACCACTTTATTCAAAGCCACCCCTTCCTTTGCAGAAGGTTTAATGTATATAAAGATGCAGCTACCATAAGAGATGGAGACAACAATCATGTGGGAGGAACAAGTAGAAAAAGCCTTTTTTCTTTGCTGGACAGTGGGGAATCTTAGAATAGTCCTGATGATATATCCATAGGAAAGAACTACCAGTACTAAAGTAATGATAAGAGTCAACACAGCGAAAGCTAAAATCATCCTTTCTATGAATTCTGTATCAGAGCATGTGATCTCTAGCATTGGTGATGCATCACAGCCAAAATGATCAATCACATTGGAGTCACAGAATTCCAACTGAAGGCCCAAGCTTAGTGGTGGAAGAATAATCAGCAATCCAGCCACCCAGGAACTTAGAATAAGCTGGTTACAGACTTTGCTATTCATGATAGTTGTATAGTGCAGTGGTTTGCAGATCGCCACATAACGGTCATAAGACATGGCAGCCAGGAGGAAAAATTCTGTTGACCCAAAGAGGATGACAAAAAATATTTGAGTGGCACATCCATTATAAGTAATGGTATTGTCCCCAGTGGACATGCTATATAAAAATTTGGGAATACAGGCAGATGTAAAGGACAATTCTAAGAAGGAAAAATTTCGCAGGAAAAAATACATGGGAGTTTTCAGGTGAGAATCAATCAAAGTGAGGGTGATGATGGTCAAATTTCCAGTTACACTCAGCATATAAGTAAAAAACAGAAAGCTAAAAAGCAAAACCTTCAATTGTGGGTCATCTGTCAGTCCCCGAAGAATGAATAATGTTATACCTGAATGGTTCTGCATTCCTGGTTTTTGACTTGTGGTGGACCTATGTATAAAATTACAGAGATTAGATCTGAAGGAAAAAGATGGCAAAATGAGCTAATAATGGAATTTGATGGAAAAGTTAAGTAACTTAAGTACCCTTTCTTCTTTAACATGATAGAAAATCCTTCAAATGACTAGATCAAATGCTTTCACAAACTATGATCAAGGAGAGTTCTTAACTAAATCTGAAATAGAGGAAATCATAAAAGATAAATTAGATAGTTTTGTTTTACTACGTGTAGTTACTATCAGATTTTTCTATTTTTTTCTAGTGAGAAGAAAGAGAGAAAAAATGCTTAATAAAAAAATCAAGCATCATCCTAGAAGCTCTGCTTCTTAGGAATCTATAGGCAAAGGGGTTAAAATAACCAAAATGTCTTCCACTCAATTCAGCACTACTTTGAATTATCTTTCTCTTATGTTCGGCCTACAACAATGAAACTTTTGATGTTCATATTTCTAATCAACTGTCACTGTTTTTATATTATCTTGGTAGCTATTCTGGTATAATAATGATTTATAATCTTAAACTAAAGGGACATTCATGGAAAAACAGCTCTAATAGCTTACATTAAGAAGATACCTCTCCTAGCCTACTCCATACTATCATATTCACTGTAAGTGAACTTGATGTGTCAATAGTAATACTCACACTTTTGAAAAACTCAACTCTATTTCTAGCTATTAATCCCTTAACTCCATGGTAAATTTCTTTTGGGTTATTTCTATTTGTTCTACTTTCATTGACGGAATTAGTTTGATTATACCCTTCTTCAGTGCTTACCTTGCCAATTGTACTCTTCAATACGTTCTGTGTGTTCCCAAATTTCTTCTGTGTAATCACTGAAAGAGACAAGAAAATCTAACTTAAAATGAATAGTATGATTGACTAGAATCAATATTGGTCAGTCTGTAGACAAAGGTTGCTTTTGGTATCTTCTATGGCTACTTTTAGGATCTCTCTCTTCTAAGAACTCCATGACACCAATTTTCACAGACTTCCTGATATTTTCTCCTCAATATCTAGGGCTTCCATGAGACTTCCATTTACATAATCTTTTCCTTTAAAACAGCTAATTTGTCTCATTCTGTGGGTAGAATCTCTTTAATAGCTGTCTGATTGGGGAGAATTAATGAATTAATTTAATATTTAATGAATTAAAATATATAGTTTCAACATTAGAAGTTTCATGATGTGACTTTAGAATACCATGAAGTGCTCTGCCCACTTCTAACTCTTGAAATAATGGTTCATTCTCTTCTTAAATTAAACTATCATTTGAAAGGTGCCACTCCATCTAATTCCAGCATTAATTTAAACAAGGGAACAAATACCTATTTTGGGGTGGGAATGATGAGCAACCAGCATCCCTTAAATTACACTTCTTTCAAAAATCTCCAACCTGTTTATTTTCTTTGATCTATAAATCTCATCATTGAGCAAATTGCAGTCAAATTCTAAAACTATGCAAACCCAGCTCTTGAAAATTGATTTAAGTTTTTAGTATGAGCATTTATTTATATTTTGGGAACTGACAAGTGCTACAAATGAGGGCTTAGTTGGTTTAGTGAATATCTAGACCTAAGAAAGTTATGCACAAAATGTTAATAGTGAAGATTAAACTTTAAAATGTGTCCTATTTTTTTCCTCTTAGAAAACTGGTTAAGACAGTTACTAGTATTCCCCTTTCATAAATCCCAAGAAGATGAATGACAGAAAGATAATATTTGTTAGAAAATATTTATAATAATGACCTTTTGTGGAACAAAGATACTGGAAAAATTAGCAGAATGGCTGAAAAATTGAGTGTCTGAATTAAAAGGAATATTATTGAGAAATGAGAAATATTAAAAAAATCAGAGAAAAATGAGAAGACTTGTATGAGATAAAACAGAGCAAAAGAAAAAATCAAGGAGAATAATATACATGGCCCTAATAATGTAAATGAGAAATATTTGAAAAGGCAGTTGAACTTAGATGATGTGAAATGGCCAATTCTCATTGTAGAGAAGTGATAGAGAAATAGCAGGTAAAAAGTGTCATATAAATGGTCATATAAAGTCTGACAAAGTCTCTTGGTTTTGCTTAGCATATTCTTTGTTATCAGGGAATCACCATTGTAGTGTATTGTGTGGATATTGGGGGGTGGGGAAGTCACTTAACCAGTAAATCTCCATGATCCTCAAAAGGCAACAATAAAATACATTTTAAAAAGTCTTCTCTCCAAGTTTCTGCTCTTGACAGTTCCTTGGTCTTCCTAAAACTATCCCTTGACTACCTTTGACTTGCTAATAATGGCCTTGTACTTTGCTTTTTCCATTACTTTCTGTTAAAATTTATGCAATGTCTATTTCTTTCTTATTTTTGCTTTTGGATAATTGTCAGGATGAAAAAGATTTCAATCAATTTGACTAAATGCAACCAACTATTCAAGCTACCAATATGTTCAAATGTCATTCTATGTACTGGAGTCAATAAATTTATTGTAGAATAGAAATAGATGATGATGATGGCACATTTGAATTCATACTTTAAGAAGGGAATTAACCATTAATTTAGGGGGGTAGAAATGAGCAAAGCATTTCATAGTACTCTAAAAATCACCCTATAGAAACTGTCTATCCACTCAGCCCATTCAAAAAGTTACCTCTAGTGGAGAAACAACATAGAATAATGAATAGGGCACAGGATTTTGAATATGGAAGAAATGGTTTCAAAATCCCATTCCATCATTTACTAGCTATGAGTAAATTCCATTTAACTTTCTGAGTCTCAGTTTCCTTACTGGTGAAATGAGAGTTGGACTCAATGGTCTCCTGAGTTCCCTTCTAGCATTAAAAAATGATTCCATGACCAAAGGGTTCTGACAGCGCCTCCCTGCTGTCCATTTCTTTCTCCATTAATTTAATAAAAGACTATTTTAAGTTAAAGAAAAGGAGGTTGTATTCAGAACTGGAGAGTCTTGCAGATAGAAAATCAGAAAATATTCACTGTAGGTGATTAGGTTTTGTTTCTGAAAAGAATTTGTGTCTTTAGTAGCAAAGAATAGAATTCTTTTGTTTTGCTCCATGAAGGTAGACATTGACTGTGTGATGGTACAGGAAAGAAGACACTGGGAGGCTAGGGCAGCTAAGTGGTGTACTGAATAGAGCACTGGCCCTGGAGTTGGGAGGACCTGAATTCAAATCCAACCTCAGACACATACTTAATACTTACTTAACTGTGTGACCTTGGCCAAGTCACATAACCCCAATGCCTTACAAATATATTTAAAAAGTCACAACATATTGGGAGAGTGCTTTGATTATTGTGATTTGGGTCACTCTGATAATTTCCTTCCCTATCCTGTTCTCAGGAAGAATAGGTTCATCTGTCCTGTTGGCAGCACAATTGGCCACAGAGAGAACTAGGCATCATCTTTCAGTGCCTTTTGGTTGATGGTGCCTCTGTTTTGTCTGGCTGTACATGTGATTCTAAGGCAAGGGCACAGTAAATTTCCTTCTGGTTGGGATAAGACCTGATCACAATTGTTTTAAATTATCACTAATTAAAAAATGGGAATAACTAAATAAATGTTCCATCTGCTCTTCAGTTAATTTTTTTTTTCCCATTCTGCATGTGAATAAACTTCCTCAAGAGAGTCCAATTAGTTAAAGGGATAGGTTTTGCTAGACAGGTATTATATTATCAATCAAGAACCATGAGCAGTTTTTCTACTGAATTTGGTGAAATGAAGCTTCACTCTGGCAGCTAAGGTGGTATGAGTAAGCTCTGCCTAAGTGCCCATGTCACATAATGCAATATCCAATGTTAAAGACACAATCATAAACAATGTACTCTGACCTAGGACTCATGATTAAATGAGAGATAAAATATTTCTCCCATCACTAGTGCTTTAAAAAGATCACAAAAAGACTACCTTTGCTAAAACTGTTCAAAAAGATCACGAAAAGACTATTTTGTGAAAACTGTAGCCTCCAAGAGGCTTATCTCTGGACCTGCCTATGCCCTCTTTCTATAAGCCCCATTCTCATGAACCTAGAGTTCTCACATTTAACTACTGTGGACTCTACTACATTTTCCCCCTCCCTGGATAGTGAATGTACTATTTTCAAATTGTCCTTTCCTTCTTCCCTCCATGTCTTCTGTTTAAACTCTGTTCCAAGCTGAATATTGGAAAGAACACTTATCTATTTACCTATCTAAAATTTATCTTTGTGCAATTAACAAATTACTTAATATTTTGATCCTCTCAGGGGTGCTTTATTAATTCAGTGAGGAAGCTTGCTTATTCAAAGGAAATATCTCTAATTGTGAAATTTTAGGAATTGTTTAGCACAATCGTGGGGAGATAGCTTTGGGTGGAAGTCTCTCATGGAGCTTTCAAATTGCAAAGGGCAGTATGTAATACATGCAGGTATGAAGCTGCCTTTATGAAATTACTCTCAAAGAGTGTGTATATATATATATATATATATATATATATACACACATATATATATATATATATATATATACACACACACACACACACACACACACACACACACATATATATTTTGAGGATCTTGTGATACAAAATGAAAATATCATCTCAGAAATGATTATTTTCAGCCTGACAAATATATTTTAACAAAGGAATTTCCCCCCCCCCCCCCTTATTTTGAGACAGGTCTGATTTCTGTTTTCCTGTATAGGGAATCAACCACATTCATTCTAGCCCTACAGTTTTAAAAAAATAGGGGAAAGTGTGATATGATAAATCTTTATCTTACTTACTTTCTTGTCTGTAAGTCAGGTATCAGCAAACAGTTTTAGGTAAAAGTCCCTGAAATAACTCTAAGGCTGAGCAGCAATGAATTAGTGTAAAATCAAATATATACTTGTCACAATATCTCACAATGTATGACCTAATAAAAAGAATGGAATTCTCCTAGGTTCCCATCTTCTAGAATACAATAATCTGTGCTTTCTTTCTCTTTTCCAACTTAAAATGATGCTGCCTCAGAGATCTTTTAGTTTTAAATGCATAAAATATTTTGATGTATTTTGCTGAAAGAAAGAGAACCATTAGAAGGAGAATGGACCCTGAGGTTAAGCCTTTCTGCAGATCCCCTATCTGACCTGTCTGGGCAGGGAGATAGATTTCCCTCCAAACTCTACACTAACACCAGAGGATATTTGTTTCATCTGTCCAATGTACGATAGGTGCATGGGGATGAGCTGAGCTCACAAACAAAAAGCCCCTTGGGGACCCAAGTTACAAAGTCACTAATGAATCTCTAATGTAATGAACATTGGCAAAAGAGATAGAGATGGAGCCAGTACCCATAGGAATGGGATAAGTAGCAATAGCATCAGAAACAGGCTGGGTATACAACAGTGAGTCAAATGATAGAGTGACATCTTATTGCTCCACCCCACATGGTCTCTAATATTATTTGAACCTTCACCTCCATCAGTTAAAGAAATAGTATATGCATGCTCTCTCTCTCACCTGTGTGTGTTCATGTACACACACACACACACACACACATATTAGGCACTGTATTATACCTTATTAATATATTAGGTAGTCAATCAACTAGGCTGAGTGCTGTGACAGAGAAAAACAAAAATACTATCTCTGACTTAAAGTAGCTCACATTTTAATGGAGACACTATTTAAATAACCCTACTGATAAAAGACATAATGCAGTTTTTGTTCCATTGATTCAGCTGTGTCTGACTCTCCATGATCCCATTTAAGATTTTCTTTCCAAAGATACTGAAAGAATTTGGCATTTCCATCTCTAGCTCATTTTACATTTTCTTCTATTTTTTTCTATTTTTAAATTTTGCTTAACTGGCTGATGCTGTCTCATGGAGTCATTAGTTTCTACAGACTCCATTCTTTTTTTTTTTTAAAGAGGAGTTTTCTTCATTAACCTTTTGCAACTCCATTTCCAACTGGTCAATTCTACTTTTGAAAGAGCTTTCCATTTGACCAATTGAGGTTTTGAGAGAATTATTTTCTTTTTTTATTTGTCCAATTGTATTTTATAAAGATTTGTTTTCTTGTTTCAAGGTATTAATTGTTTCTCCCAAATTTTCCAGTTGATTTTTAAACTCCTTCCTTATTTCTTCAAGGAAGTCTGTGCTGAAGACAGATCTTATTCTCCTCAGAGTTTCTAGGTCTCTCTGAGTTAGGGTCTTTTCCTTCCTTCCAAGAATTTTTTTTTATGGACCCACCTTTCTGCTGAGCCTTCTTCATTTTGCTAACCTTGAGTTGGGGAGGCGCTGGTTCACAGGGGCTTGGGATCACTAAGAGGCTTTACTCACTGACTGCAATTTCTCTGGATGGCCAGTAGGAGGTGCTGGTTGCTTTCTCTGGAGTGTCTGTGACCTTGATTGAGGCCTTCTCCCTTAGCTTGAAGGGACAGTTAGAGCTAATGAATCCTTTTGCCTTCAGTCAATGGTGAGCTTTACCCTGGGGTGAGGTCATTCCTCTCCCTATTCTCAGCTGGGCTGGTTCTTCTGCTCACCCACCTGCACCTGAGGCAGAAGTAATCTGCTATTGTTTGTTCTGGGAAGAAGCCTCAGCTGCAATGGAGGTGTGGACTCAGAGTTCCTTAGACCAGAGAAGCCCAGGGATGGTGTCCGCAGCTCTCCTGCACCGGAACTCTCCCCCTAGCCCTATTTGCAAGCTGCAGAGGGTCAGCGTGCCTCTACTCCCTAGTTGACTCAAGCCCTGCCATCTAGTCTCAATGCTGATCCAGCAGGTCCAGCTCTTGAGCCATCAGATTCCCGGCTCCAATTTAGCCACCAATCTAGCTCCACGCCCAGACTAACCCACCTGAATTCATCCAATGCTGCTGAGGGAGACAAATCCTAAGGTAAATGTTCTTTCTCCTGGCTTTTCTTTCTGAGTTTTGTGGGTCTGATTTCTGTTAAGAGGTTTGTTTCATATGATAGATGGGGAAAAATCAGGAGACTTTAGAAATGTGCCTGTCTTCTCTCCACCATCTTGGCTGGAAGTCCAAACATAACTTTGATAAAATTAAAAAAGATACAATTTGCAGTCTAATTAAACTAAAACATTTCTCCACTTCATATCTATAGCCATAATTGCAATTGGTAGCATTCAGGAATGTGTTTCTCATGTCAATTTACCTGTTTCTGTTCTAATTTTTATTACTCCTTTAAGTCATATGTTGTGTCCCTTTCTGGACTCTCTTATCTTCCCCAGGGAGTATTAGAGGGGAGACAAGGAATACAAGTTTCTCCCTATACACCAAGGTCTTGATTTATTGAACCAAATACAAATGTTTAAATACCTCCCCAGTCTCTCATGCACTCCCACTCCCCAGGCACTTAGTAAGATAAGGCTCTGGTGCTCAAGGACATCAGGTGAAGGTAATTTACAGTGCTCCCACACAAAACAATCCCTAATATATTCCACTTCTTGTCATTTTTTTGAAACAAAGTTATTATATGAATGCCACATAAATTATAACAAAAGTTAAAATGTAGTATAAACAATAGTAAAAACCAATATTCCAAAATTTCTTGAAATACATTTTATCCGTAACTTAAAGTTTACAAAGTTTCTTTTTCTTTTGCCAACAAAAAAAAAACCTTTCAAAGCAATCAAATTCAAAATTCAAACTAAAAGGAGTAACATTTAACTTTACCCAGCTATTCCAGAGTTTAGACACTAACATTCTCAACACAGAAAACAACTCTTTTATATTTCAAATTTATCAAAATGAGATTGCTGGACACCCTGGTCTGCACCAAAATTTCAAAATATAGAAATATTTTCCCACCTCTCCAGACCAGTGGAGAGATGTAAAAATGTCCTGTTGATGATTAAATACACATACACACACATACACACACCCCCCAAAATATTAGCCATAAGCACAGGCTTCCTTCAAGAGACAAAATCTAAATTTCCAAATCCAAGAAAAGAAATCTTCCCCTTTTCTCTTAAGCTTTCCAATCAATAACCTATTAGAAAAATATAGTCATTATCCAAGCCCCCTTCGTCCTCAAACCAAGAAGATGACATGGGGGTCCCTTTATTTCTAGAATAAGTTTTGGGAGGGGTCTTGTCCTTGTAGCAAAGCCTGTATTCCATCTGAGACATAAGTTTGAGTCTCAAAGTTCCAAAAAGGAAGATTTCCCTTCTCCCTCCTCCTCTCCCTCTGCAGAGGATGAGAATGGCAGAGAATAAGAGAAAGCCTTTGAAATTACTTGAAATGTTGACAGTACAATCTGGAGTTGTTGCACAACAACTGGAGTAGTTGAACAACAGTCAACAACAGTCAACACCATTACATAAAGTGAAATTCATAGTTGGTGTCAAGGTCCCCATCAGAGTTTGCATCAGGTTCCAGTCAGCAAGGAAAGGTCTCTACACCTAATCACAAGTCCAGGGGCCCAGACTGTGCACAGAGCACACAGAAAAGTTAGGCAGGCAGCCTCCTGCAAAAAGAAGAGCAAACAGGTTTTCCTTATCCTGTTCATGGAGCTGGTGCTCAGCAGCAGACTGCTGCTTGAGGAAGAAGCTCTGTCCCACACATCCTCAGAGACTCCACCTCCCTCTGACTCCTCAATGTTAAACACTATTTGTCTTTTCACTTTCATTTTACACTTCCTTGATTAAAATCAGCCTCCTAGTAACAAATCAACCTGTTACTTCCTCCACAGTCCTCTGCTCTGGAATGTCACCTGGTTCTCTTGCTTGTATATGCTGTGTCCTTATTCTGAACTTCAATTAGACCTTCCTGTCCCTTTCCTGGACATCATATCTTCCTCAGTCGAGTGTTGGAGGGGCAGGAGACAAGGAAGACAAGTTTCTCCCTATACACCAAGGTCTCAGTTTATTGAACCAAATACCAGTGCTTAAATGCCTCCCCAATCTCTAATTTAATCTCTAATCTCCCACTCCCATGGCACTTAGTAAAATAAGGGTCTGGTGCTCAAGGACACTGGGTGAAGATAATTTAGAGTTTTCCCATACACAACAGTCCCTAACAGTCATAGTTCTAAAAGGTAATTAGTTTTGATATGACTTTTCAAGTCTAGGTATAAGGCTTTGGTTTAAATCTGATTTCTGTCACATTGCTTTCCCAATAATTTTGTGAATAGTGAATACTTTCACCAGTAATTATGATCTTTGGGTTTATTGAACATTTTACAACTTGTATTCCTTTGCTTCTATATGTTATGTACATCATAATCTGTTTCATTGATTGATTTCTTAAAAAAATATTCAACTTCAAATGCACCTCAAATTATTCTACTTGTAACCTTAAACTCAAAGTCTATTTTTATGAGACTCTTCTTATTGCTGTAGATTGCTTAATAAATGTTCTGGCCTTGCACAAGGAGCAGAGTTGATAAGAGTTTGGGAGAAAAAAAAATCTCATTTTGATTTCCAGTTTACAGAAAGAAGACATGTGTTTTCAGATTTGCTTAATGTCCCTAATGGGAAAGAAAGACTTCAGGAAGAAGTCACCATGGAGAAGAGTTGAGAGATTGAGAGTGTTCTTGTCCCCTGTTTATCACACCAGAGAATTTGGAGATTTGGAACTTTCATTGTTGAACTCAGATATCTCACCCTCTACGGAAGAGCTCATTCATTCTCCATTTCCTGACTTATTCTCATCTACCTTCCTTGATTTCTTTTTTTGCCTTTAAATTGGATAAATATTTGCTGTGTTCTATGTGTGAAAGGAATCAAGCTTTTATCAGACAAATTAGAGTAATTCTTCATTAAGTGAAAATAACCAGAATCTCAGCTTGTACTTAGTGTTCTAGAGTAATGGTATTTAGTGAACAGAAAAATATAATTCAGAACTGTCACCTTTTCTCTAAGGAGATGGAAACACTCAGCATCCTGCCTCCACCCTTGGAAGGAAACAGTTTCCCTTACAGAATGGTGGCTGGAAGAGACACTAAAATATTTCTTTACCTCTCCCTGTGAATATCTAGACAAGCTTATATTCTTTATTAGCAACAGACAATTTCCTCTTGTATCCTGCTCCCAAACTTGGTCCTTTTGCATTTTTACCTTTTTTTCTCACCATCATTCACTTCAGAAATTTAATCCATAATTAGTTATTCAATTAAAGGTTATTCTCTACTCTTGCCTCATTATCCTATCATCACTGATGCCTTGTGAAAATCCAACCTGTTTAATCCCCATAGTCTTCTGCTCCTCCTCCTCATGTATTGTTTCATGTCACTTCAACTTGCACAACTGTGTACATGAAAGACACTACAAATTTATATTATTTTGTAAAAAGAATGTTTTTCTCAAACTTTTTGTGTCATCTCAGGACTGTTTTTCCACTCTCAATCTGTGGGTACACAGGCTATTCTAACAGCCATGACACAAATCATTCTCAAGTAAACCACCACCTGGACAGTCTCATGAGCTGGCAAGCTTCCCTGAGAGATAAGGTGAGCCGGAGTCCTTGGGAGTCAAGAGTCCTTGGGAGCTGAACATTCCTCCCCAGAGACCACTAGACACAGCTGTGCCTTATCATCTCCTCTCTAACATAGCCCCCATCCTGTAATGCAAGACGCTGCATGTATACAACTCTTGCACCCCCATTCCCTCATTATTCTTTGTTCTACCCCGGAAGACCTAACAGTATATATATAATAGCTAAGCAGTAATAAAATTGAGCTGGAGGCATAAGGAAGTAGTGGCTTGACTCCTTATTCTCAGCTCCCCTCCGAGAGGGAGGGAGGTTGCTGCTGTGGGCCCCAAGGAAGCAAGCCACAACATCAATCTGTCTCCCAGCACAAGAACTTACTTCTTACTTTTCCAAAAATAAATAATATCCATTTGAGCTCTCTTTTCTCTTCTAGTATAAATTTAAAAGTCCTATGACATTGTCATTTTTCTCCAATCCTCCTTTGTCAACATTCCCCTATTTTGTTGTATCCCCTTCTATTATAATATAATATAATAAAAGGATCTTTTCTTTTTTTCTCATTCTTCCTTACACACTTCTCCATTTCTTCCCATCTTGTACACTTCTTTTTGCTCCAATCTTGACCCATGATTAATGAGTGCAACTAAATATTATTCTCTATATATATGCCCTTGTCCTTCTACCATTACTTTTTTCCATCCTTCTTTGATTCCTTCCTACATTCCTTCCTTTCTTTCTTTTTCTTCTTTTTTCCCCCTCCCTTCCATCTACTTTCTGAAGAAGAGAAGTTTTTCCTCTCCTTATAAGGTCATACTCCCAACTTTTGCTTTGACCCTATCTTTTTCCCTTTGTTTTGGGAACTCTTTCCATAATGGCCACTCCTGTAACCTATATTTTAAATCTCTATTCACTATCTCCTTCCTTGATGCCTTAAAACAATTTATGACTTCCTGTACTTTCACAGCTTTTCATAATGCATCTATAGAAAGTCATCTACAGTCATTGGTATACATTTCTTCTCATTCCATTCATTTTTCAATGCCTTACAGTTTTGCTTGAGGCTTCAATAATCAACAGAATTTTCTTTCTCCAAGGTTGTCAATAGTCTTTTTACCTTTTTTTCAAATTTAATTTTTATTCTATAATTAAATATCACCAAACATGAATATTTCCATATATAAAGTATACATAAAAATAATCATCTATGAAATTAAGACTCTGTCATGTATAGCTTCAATTTTTTTTCAAGTATCAGTTTCAAAATCCTACTGCTTGTATCTCTTCTTTAAAGTTCTTCTGTGGATGCTTAAAATGCTAAAATGATTCACTTTCCTTTCTTTTCTTCTTTTAATTCCTTTCTGTATCTTTCTATTTCTATCTGTCTCCCTTTCTTTCTCTAGTCTATCTCTCTGTCTCTGTCTTTCTTTTCCCCAGATTACTTCTTATAAATTTTTGGAAGGGAAAAAAATTTCTATTTGATAAATGGAATAATCAAGCAAAATATATTCATACATTGTGATGGTAAATGTTCTTTTCTGAACCCATAATTCATCAATTCTCTGACAAGAGGAAGGAAATATGCTTCATGATTAGGTTTCTAGAATTAGTTGCTTATTGATAGAATTCATTTGTCAGGTTTCCTAAGTCTTTCCAAGGTGTTTTTTCTTTGTTTTAATTCAATCATAAAATTATTCTTCTGAATCAGTTTTTTTACATTCTGCATTAATTTGAACTATTTCCCATTTTTTATTTTAATTTAATTTAATTTTAATTTAATGTTAATCTATTCCTTTCATTATTTCTTATATTACAAAAACATTCTATTAAATTCTCATGCTATAATTTGTTCAGCCATTATCATTGATCCCCTTAGCTTTCTATTGTTTGCTAAAATGGTAAAGATACTACTATAATTTGAAATATTGTTGACCTAAGATTTCATTCAATTTTAGGTACAATTCTAAAAGGTTTTAGAATGACTGTAACAATAAATGACTGTGGCATAAAAATAACACTGATGTCCTCCTGCAACAATTTCTATAATTGCTACAATAATTGTCATTTTCTATTTTTTTGGTTCAGTAGCAAAGTTGAATATATTGGTGGAAGCCAAAGAATTATGGTTTTTAGTAAATGCAAACCTAGAGAGTTCCTCAAACCTAATGTAATCTGGTTTTGGAACCTATTTTGGTAATTGGAGAGATACCTCTAGGACTACCCAGTAGCTGGTAGTCTCATCCTCATTAAAACTTACCAGCCTCAACATTATTAGTAAGGTTCAGGAGACAATTAGTTCAAATGTATTCAATGAGAAAGGATAGAAAGAACAATAGAAATATAATATTGTCTACTTTAAAATGATATAATCTGTATTTGCAGGCTGTATTGATGCCTGCAGACTTTGTAGGCTTTGTTGATGTCTGCAAGTGCATATATATAATATATGTATGTATGTATGTATACATATATATATGGTTTGTGTGTGTAAATATCACAACTCTAATCAGAACTTTAGAAGAAATAATACATGTAAATAAATATCATTGTAACTTTTTATTACTTAACTCATGGAAAAGGAGTTAATTATTATCAAAAAAAGACATTTTCTCCTTTATGTGTTTACAGAAATGAAAAATTCTTTATTGAGGGGGAAAATACTAATAAAATTTTCCTATAACCCTTATTTAGTCTCTTACAGATCTGTACAACATGGTGCTAGAAATGAGTGAATCTGAAATTCAAGGAGAATGAGAATTATTTTTAGGAGGAAGACACAATCATAGGTTGCAGCTGAGGGAAAATCACGTGTACATTAAAACATTGGAAGGTGATAATTTCTGAATTATTATTTCAAGGTAGTCTCCAGACATTCAGACTTAAAGATGTCTTTTATTTTAAGACTTTGGCTACTACCTTCCTAGACTTTAAGCCAAAAGTTCCATATGACAATTCATCCAGTTTTCATTTCTGTGTTTAGTTAGGAGAACTCAATATTTGGGATTTTGCATTTTATAATATGGACCATCAGGCATAAATTGGTTTCTTACTTGCCCCACTACTTTTTTTTTGTAAGGCAATGGGGGATTGTTAAGTGACTTGCCCAGCGTCACACAACTAGGTAATTATTAAGTGTCTGAGACTGCATTTGAACTCAGGTCCTCCTGACCCCAGGGCCATTGCTGTATCTACTGTGCCACCTAGCTGCCCCCATTGGCTACACTACTTTTGAGCCTTCTTTTGCTGTCAAAGCCACCATTCCCTCTCCTGTAGGATTTCCTCAGGCTTGGTAGTCCAGTTCATCACTACCCTCTTCCTATGATGGAGTCATAAAACAAATGTGCATTGAAAAAGTTGAGCACACACATCCCCTCATTTCTCACCTGATTGGACTGTTTTGGGACTTCTCTTACTGACTTCTGAATCATGGTCTCATGCAGGGTACTTCCCTCTCCCTCCCCCTTATCAGTTTTCATTTGTATGATTTCTTTCTAATTATATTTTAACTTCATGTAAGGAAGAGATTTTCTTTATCCATATCTCTATCTTTATACTAAAAGTAGTCCTGGGTACAATATAGTTAATACATATATATTGACTATTCAGTAGGAGTTTGGAAAATTATTTGATAATAAGTGGCTTATACATAATAGTTTCATATAAATAAATATTCATTGGATTTTATAAAAATGAAGTGACAAGTGAAGCAGTTGAAAGAAAGTTAAATCCCTAGAAAGATGGAAGGAGTAAGGAGGGGAAAACTTCAATCAGGGAGGATTTTTGGATTGGACAGAAAAGGACCTGTAAGATTTTATACCTGTGGTTAAGGATATCTATATTAGAAAGAGAATAAAGTTGAGTCATAGGACCTAGAGTAAGGTGTTTAAGATGCTTCAGGTTTTCCTTTATTAATTTTATATTTTTTAATGTCAATTGCCTCTTATTGCTTTGAAATCAGTACAATCTTTTTGAATGTGTCCCTGAAAGCTTGTATCACTTGTCTATTCATCAGAGTATAAATAAAAGGGTTCATTACTGGTGCTACTGAGGTTGCAAGAACTGAGACCACCTTATTCATAGCCACTCCTTCTTTTGCAGAAGGCTTGATACAGATGAAGATGCAGGTTCCATAAGTCATGGAGACAACAATCATATGGGAGGAACAAGTGGAAAAGGCTTTTTTCCTCTGTTCAGCTGAGGGAAATCTCAGAATAGTCCTGAAAATACTGGCATAAGACAGAACCACTAACACTAACATGATGATGAAAGTCAACACAGCAGAGGCTAAAATCATTCTTTCTATGATCTGTGTATCAGAGCAAGTGATCTCCAGCAATGGTGCTGCATCACAGACAAAGTGGTCAATGATATTGGAGTCACAGAATTCCAGTTCAAGACCCATATCAAGTGGGGGAAGGATGATCATTAACCCAGACAGCCAACAACCCAAGATGAGCTGGTTACAGACTCTGTTGTTTATGATTGTTGTATAGTGTAGAGGTTTGCAGATGGCTACATAGCAGTCATAAGACATAGCAGCCAAGAGAAAAAATTCTGAGGCCCCAACAAGGATACCAAAAATTATTTGGGTGAAACATGCATCATATGTTACAGTATAGTCCCCAGTTGACATGTTGTAAAGGAATTTAGGAATACAGACAGTTGTAAATGACAATTCTAAGAAGGAAAAATTCCTAAGGAAAAAATACATGGGGATTTTAAGGTGGGAATCCACTAAAGTGAGGGTGATAATGATCAAGTTCCCAGTTACACTCAGCAAGTAGGTCAGAAACAAAAAGATAAAAAGCAGCACCTGCAACTGTGGGTCATCTGTCAATCCCCGAAGGATAAATAAAATTATCCCTGTATGGTTTCTCATTTGACTGGACCTGTGAGAAAGACATACATGCACACAGACTGACAGAGAGAGAGAGAGACAAAGATACAGAGACAGTGATAGAGACACAAAGAGACATAGAGAGAGAGAGAAAGCAAAAGGGGAGGGGAGGAGAGAGAGAGAGAGAGAGAGAGATTGGTTGAAGTTTAGAAGAGCCACCATAAAATATCAGCAATATAGTCTTAATATAAATACTCAAAAATCACTCTTGGGTTCTTTTTTTGACTAAATCAAAATCATACCAACATTGCCTTATTCTCAATGACTTTGAGTTATATACCAGTTACTGTGCATCACAATTTTAAAGACTTTTGTCCTGAATCTATCTTTTTTTTAACTTTGAATTACCTAAAATATATATGTGCATACTGCAAGCTTTTTGAAATTAACTATCTGGTTCTATGTATTCATGTGCCTCCTCTACAAGCCCTATTTCTTCTCTTCAATTTTATACCACCTCTGGTAGCTATTTTTTCTCTATCATAAAGTTAGGCTCCTATACAACCAAACTACATATCCTTTACTTTGCTTAAGATTCCTGTGGCTTCTCCAAGAACAGTCTCTATTTTCCTTAAAATGACAGATCTCAGAACAGGGCATCATAGACATCTTATTTGTCCATGGTTTATCTATGTCCAAGGCAATCCTGAGATTATTTTGTGGGAGTGAAGGTGATAGCAGGAGAAATCAGAACAGGGACTTAAATATAGAGAATGAAATGTTTGTGGAAAACAAAAGTGCCCACCAGACCTAGTAACCATTTTCTCCACAACCCCAAATCTTTTAGGGGCAAGGATCTAAAGAAGCTCTAATCTCTAGGTCAAACATTGAACCTACAATGCATTATCTTGCATCAATGTTCATTGTTGCCATATCTAATTCCTAGGATCTCCTAGTTCCTTTCTACTTTTTCTGATCATATGTTTTCTCAAAATGTACTTCACCAATACACTGCCCAAAGTTCCAGAATAATAGCAGTCACAAGACATAGCAGCCAAGAGAAAAAATTCTGAGGCCCCAACGAGGATACCAAAAAGTATTGGGGTGAAACATGTATCATATGTCACAGTATAGACTCCAGTTGACATGTAAAAAATTTAGGAATACAGACAGTTGTGAATGACAATTCTAAGAAGAAAAAATTCCTAAGGGAAAAAAATACATGGGCATCTACAATGGGAAGGAAATTCATTATGGTGTCTAGTGCAAATTTCTTTTTGGAGATGGTAGTGTTGGAGTGGAGGAAATCTTGCAACAGGTGATTTGAAGGGAGGGGAAATTTTTCTTATAGGAGTTTCAATTATTAACTTCTTTGATAATTAAGCTCTTTGACAGTGGGGAGAAGAAGAAATCTAAGGAGAGGAGGACAAAGTTAATAGGACCCAGGGACCAGGTATGGGGTATGGAGGCAATTTTACAGCATGTTGCTCTAGGAGCATAAGGTGATATGTGGGGAAACAGTAATTGTTCAGGGAAGAAACTCAATCTCTTGGAGAGCTAGCACCCATAGCTAGGGAAGCAATATATCTATTCAATCTACACCCAACTGATTTGACCTAACTCCATTCATTCTAAGAAAACCTGTGCTCAGAAGGTATCTCTCCACTCAAATGTGGATTCACAAGACCTTCTCAACCACTCATGTGGTTTGCTTGTCATCTTTGTTCCAACTTGTATTGGGAGTGAAAAAAATTACTCGCCCCTGGACAACTGTGAAATCACTTCCTCTATCCTCACAGATTCAAAATCTTAGACATAACACTCTTGATCCTTTGCTTTATTTCTAGGTTCCTTATTATTTAGATTATAAACAAACTTTTCTGCATTTTTCTCTCTTACCTTAATGTCAGTAGATAGAGGACTGAGCCTGGAGTTGGGAAGAGGAATTCAAATCCAGCCTCATACATACTCCTTAGTTGTGTGACCCCAGACAAGTCACTTAGCCTCTGTTTGAGACAAAAGGAATCACAAGGGAAGGAAATTGCAGCTCATTCTGCTTTCTTTTTTCTTTTTGCTTCTGCAGAAGATCAGATCTGAGTGGGGAATACTGCTTGATATTTCTATTTCTTTGCTATCACTTTTCCTATCTAATAACCTAACAGATTGTTAATAGTTCTATTCAGAATGATAGTTGTCACTTCAGAGTCAGGAATAGCCATAGAGGAAATCACAATCTTTTGTGTCTTTTGTTTAGTGGGGTTGGGAGATTGAGGTGGAACATTTGCTCCATTACAATGAAGCATTGCAATGAGAAGTAACCATAGGTTACTTTTGCCAGTGATTATTTGCATTTTTATAGATGCTATCTTTGGTCATTCTGTTTCTATGATTCTAAGATTAAAGGGCAGGCAATCTAACTGGCTTTGAGCAGGATTGGGTCAATTATTTCTCCCTAATCACTAGTTAATTCTATTAAATAGCTACACAAATGATTCCCATCTGTATTCAAGTTTTCCTTATTCTTCCCAGGATTAGGTTCCTTAGGAGAACTCAATTGTAGAATTGATTTTTGCTTGGTTGCTGGTTCCCCTAATGGGAATTTTTGGTAGGTCTGGAGAAGTGAGGAATCTCTACCCAGAATGACCAGTTCATACAATGCAGAATCCAATGTTGCAGACACTATCTCAGGCATGGAACAATGACATTGGTTCCCTAAATATATGTCTATTGGAGAAACACTTTCTCTTTTCTATAAATGCTCTAGAAAAAAATTCCAAAATGCAGTATTGTGGCCTCCTAGAAACTTGTTTCTTATTTTTCCTAAAAAACTCTTTCCTGGGACCTACTGTGCCAAATTTAAAGAATTTTTTTTTCCTTTTCTGGGAAGTATTATTATTCTTTTCCTTTTACTATATGTTCTTCCTCTCAGTAAATTAAAGTTCCAGGTCTGAAAAATTATTATTGTCAACTCACTTATATTTGTTTTCATTTTCACATTTAAAGGAAGTAACTGTAATAGAGCAAGAAATGTGCAGCAAATGGTCATAAAAGAGAAAGATTCTTGTACTCTTGAGCTCACATAGGTATTTCTTCTTTGTAAAAAGTTCTAATACTGACCCCACTTTCATCAAAAAGTAAAAGTCAATGTCAATGTAATTTCAAAGAATATCTCAGATATAGATATTGGATTTCAATCTGGAACACCCATAGTACTTCTTGAATTTTTAAAATAAAGTTTTTTACTGAGCTAAGCACAGAATTCTCTTTTTTAAAATTTCCATGGAATTTGGGGATGACCTGTCTCATTGTACTATAAAGAAGATTCTGTAAGTGTGCCTATTCTTTTCACTCAGGTCACTTGTCTGAAAATTTTGTTCTCTATCCTTTTCTCAGCAATATAGGCTTGATAATAAGGAACAATAATTGGCCATTGAGCTAGTTGGGTATCTTTTTTTCTCTGATGATTTTGTTTTTTTCTTGATATTGTCTCTATTTAGTCATGTATGTTTACATATATGTTTAAGACCAAAGGAAAAAAGAGAATTTCCTTCTGCTTGCAGTAGGATCCCATTGCAATTGTTTTTCTTTTCCTTTTGGAAGGGGGGTATAGTGGGAGTCATTGGGTCTAAAGTGACTTTCTCAAGCATCTGAGGCTAGTTTTAAACACTAGGTCTCTCTGTCTCCAGGGCCAGTGCTCTATCTACTGTGCCACCTAGATGTCCCACAATGTTTTTTCAATAATTAGTAATTAATGATATTCAAAATCTAAACAAATATTTCAGTTACTATATTTCCTTTCTGTATTCAAATAGGCTTCCTCAAGAAACTCCAATTAGTTTTATAGATTTTGCATGATTCATAATATATTATCCAATAAGAACACTGATTTCTTTTTTTTAGTTTTTTTTCCCTTGAGCTTGGAAAAGTGGTTCACTATGGTAGTGGATCAGGTCTGGCTAAGTGTCCATGTCACATAATGCAGAATCTAATGTCAAAGGAACATTCATAAGCAAAGTACACTAACTTAAAGTGAAGAGGAGCCATGATTAGATGAAATATGAAATATTACCCCCATCACTAGAGCTACAAAGGATAAGACCACTAGTGTCAAAACTGAAAGATTCACAGGGTTTATTTCTGGATCTGCCTACACCAATCTGCCTTTCTGTAAGCCCAACCCCAGCAGCTTATTGACCTCATACTCCCCATTATAGTCCCTTCTTCCTGCCCAGCTTGGGGAGTGAATGCCCCACTTTCTTTTTTTTAATTATTTTTATTTTTATTTTGAAAAGAAAGCATTTCTAATATCATATCACATAATAGAAGAGAAAATTGGTATGCTTCTTTCAAATCTGATTTTGTAAGAAAAGATTAAAAGTATTTTATATTATAAATAATGTTTGTTCAGTGATTCCATTATTTTTTCCTTCTATCATGCATGTCTTACTCTTTAAAAAAAATTACTTGAATGCTCCACTGTCAAAGTCAACTTTCCCTTCCTACTTCTCTTCCCTCTTTCTTACTGAGCTTTGTTCCAAACTAGAAATGATCTTTTAATAACTCATTCTGCTGTGTAATTGGCAACTTATTTCATGTTTTATTTTTCTCAGGTTGCTTATTTTTTCAGTGAGGAAGCTTGTTCATTCAAAGAAAATATCTCCAATCATGAAATTTCAGGAAGTGTGCAGCACAAAAGTGTGAAGATATCTTTTGGTTGGAGACTAACAGAATTCTCAAATTGCAAAGAATTGTATGTAATCTGTGCAGGTATAAAGATGGCTCTATGAAACTATTCTTACCAAAGAGTACATATATGTCAAGGGCCCTGTGATATAGAATGAAAGTAGTAGTTCAGAAATTATTATTAACTTTCTGTTTGAAATATATGTTGTAATAGATGAATTTCCTTTATTATTATTTTTTTTGACTTAGGTCTGCTTTCTGTATTCCTCTATAGGGAATCAGTCACATCCATTCTATCCTCACAACTTAAAAAATAGCGAAAAGTAGTGATACTATAAGCCATTATCTTACTTACTTTCCTGCCTGTATTTCAGATCCCAGTAAGCAGTTTAGGCCAAAGTCCCTGGAATGACTCAAAGTTGAGTAGCAGAGAATTAGTGTAAAATCACAGATACACTTATTGCCATGTTATCTCAGTACTCATTATCTGATACATAAAATGAAATTACCCTAGTTTCTCTTATTCTAGAATAAAATAAATTCATGTTCTTTCTTTTCCAATTTAAAATGATGTTGCATCAGAGGTCTTATCCTGTTTTTAAATGCAGGTAATGTCTTGTTAATGAAAGAGACAGAACCATTGGAAGGAGAATGGACTCTCAGGTTCTATCTTTCTTTGAATCCCCTGATCTGACATATCTGGGCAGGGAGACAGGTTTCCCCTCCAAACTGTACATTAAAACAAGAGGATATTTGTTTCATCTGTCCGACATGCTACAGGTGCACAGGGAATAGCTGAGTTCACAAACAAAAAGTGCCTTTAGGGACCTAAGTTCAAAAGTCTCTAATGAACCTCTAATGTAATCAATATTGGCAAAAGCCTAAAGCAGGTAGCTATGGGACTGGTACCCATAGGATTAGGAGAAGTAACAATAATATCAGACACAGGCTTGATACACAGCAGTGAATGAGGTGATAGAGGAAGAGCGGCATTTCATTGTTCTACATCACATTGTCTAAAATAGTGGTCTCCGATATTATTTTGATTTTCATTTCCATGAATTAAAGAAAACTATACACATACATACATATTAGGCAAAATACTACTTTATTAATGTAGTTGGTAATCACATCATAAATTTTTAAATGCTTAGTCTATATCAGACACAACATTGATACTTGTGGTAGTAAGACCAAAAAATCCATCTCTGCCTTAAAGTAGCTCACATTTTAATAGAGATGACAAAATATAAAAAAAGTTGTCTCTGACTCTTCATAGCCTCATTTAAGAATTTCCTGCCAAAAGTACTGGAGTGATTTGATGTTTCCATCCTCAGCTCATTTGATAGATGTGGAAATTGCCTCAAAGTGACTTGTCCTGGATCATAGGTTAGTAACTGCCAGTTTTGTATTCTGGAAGATGAGTACACAGCAATTAATGAGGTTGATAGACTTCAAGTCCAGCAATGCAATTCACTGTCCTACCTAGCTTCTCCATAAACAAGATAGTTATGCAATAAACAGCAAGTAATATCAGAGGAAATATGCCTATCATGATGTAAGAAGGGGAAAGATTTCATATAGAAGGGATTTTAGTTGGAACTTCAGTAAGCCAAAAAATGGAAATATGGAAATTCCAGGCATAATGAACCCAATATTGGGAAATGGAATATGTTTGTGAGGGATTTCCAGAGACCAATTTCACTGTAACATAGAATAGATATTTATATATGTAGTTTTTGCTATATAGCTAGAGACACATAGATAATAGGTATATAAAATATCTCTCTCTCTCTCTCTCTCTCTCTCTCTCTCTCTCTATATATATATATAATATATATATATATATATATCAATAGATAAAGAATATCTTTTTAAAAGACAGGATTTTACACTTGATTATGGAGGTAATGAGAAGTCTTTAGATTTAATTCAGAATTGGCAATGAGGAAGCAAAGCTTTCACTCTTTGCAGATGATTACAAAGAACCCAAGAAAATCATCTAAAGATCTCCTTGAAACAGTTAACAAATTCAGCAAAGTAGCAGTATATAAAATAACCCCATAAAAATCAACAGTATTTCTATATATGAACAACAAAGCCCAACAGCAAGAGATAGAATAATTTCATTTAAAGTAACTATAGACAACATTAAATACTTGGAAATCTACTTTCCAAGGTAAACCCAGAAACTATATGAACACAATTATAAAGCACTACTCACCTAAATAAAGTCAGATCTAAATAATTGGAAAAATGTCAATTGTTCAAGGTTAGGTAGAATGATATAATAAAAATGACAATTCTACCTCAATTTAATTACTTATTCAGTGCCATAACAAGCGAACTGCCAAATAACTATTTTACTGAGCTAGAAATACTAACAACAAAATTCATCTGGCACAACAAAAGGTCAAGATTAGCAAGGGGACTGATGTGAAAACAATGTAAAGGAAAGTGTTCTAGGTCTACCAGATCTAAAATGATACCATAAAGAGGCACATCAAAACTGCCTGGTACTAGTTAAGAGATAGAATAATGGATCAGTGCATTAGGTTAGGTTTAAATGGAACCTCAGTAAATAACTACATCAATCTAGTTTGACAAATCCAAAGACTTTAACTTCTGAGATAAGAACTATTTGACAAAAAATGTTGGGAAAACTAGTATGGGGAAAAGTTAGCATAGATCCACATCTCATATCCTATACGAAAATAAGGTCAAAATGGGTACAGAATTGAGACATAAAGGGTGACACCATAGATAAATTAATAGCCCAAGAAATATTCAATCTATCAGATCTATGGAAAGGGGATAAATTGATGACCAAACAAGAATCATAGCATATCAAATACTGCAAAATGAATGATTTTGACTATATTAAAGAAAAAGGTTTTATACTAATAAAATCAATACTGCTAAAATTAGAAGGAAAGCAGAAAGCTGGGAAACAATCTTCAAAACTAAGAGCTCTGATTTCCCATATTTCTAAAATATGTAGAGAATTGTGTCAAATTTATATGGTTCCAAGTCATCCCCCAAATGATAAATGGTCAAAGAATATGAATAGATAGATTTCAAATGAAGAAATTAAAGCCATATGTATACATATATATGTACATATATATATATATGATCATGTGAAAGATGCTCCAAATCATTATTGATTAGAGGAATGCAAATTGAAACAACTATGAGTTATCAACTCACACCTATCAGATTGGCTAAGATGAGGAAAAAAGGAAAATGATTAATGGTGGAGAGGTTGTGGGAGGATTGAGACACTGATGCCTTGCTGGTGGAGTTGTGAATGTATCCAACTATTCTGGAGAGCAATATGGAACTATGCCCAAAGTGTAATAAAACTTCATACCTTTGATCCAGCAGATCCAATTCTAAGTCTATATTCAGAAGAAATTACAGAAAAAGGGAAAAGTTCTACATGTTTCAAAATATTCATAGCAGCTCTTTTAGTAGTAGAAAAGAATTGGAATCTGAGGGGATGCCCATCAATTGGAGAATGGCTCAACAAGCTATGATACATGAATACTATGAAATACTCTTGTTCTATAAGAAATCATAAATGGTCAGACTCTAGAGAAGCGTGGAATGAGTTACAGGATCTGATGCCGAGCAAAGGGAGCAGAACTAAAAGAACAATGTACACATTAATAACAACATTATGAGATGATCAATCTTGATGGAATCCACTCCTCTCTGCAGTTCAGAGAGCTAAGACAACTGTATTAGACTGGCCATTTAAAATGGCATCCCCATCCAGAGGAATAAAATCAAAACGACCCTCCCCCCCCCCAAAAAAACCCTTCATGATGAACACTTTAGAAAAAATTATCTCTTACATATCTCTTTCCGTCAATCCTAATTTCTCATACTGAAATGACTTGTCTATAAACATGTCTATTAAAAATATATATGTACCATGTTAAACTGATTGCTTGCTACTGAGTGGAAAGGGGTATGAAGGGAGGGTGGAAGGAAATTTTGTAACTGTGGGAACACAGGCTATTCTAACAGCCATGACACAAATCATTTCCAAATAAATCGCTATCTGGACAGTCTCAGGAGCTGGCTTGCCGCCCTGAGAGATAAGGTGAGCAGGAGTCCTTGGGAGCTGGACATTCTGCCCCACAGCCCAAGGGCACAAGACACAGCTGTGTTTTACCACCTCCCCCTTAATGTACACCCTTATCCTGTAACGCAAGACTCTATATGTACACTCTGCTTGTGCACCCCATTCCCTCATTTTCTTTGTTCTGCCTCAGAAGACCTAACAGTATATATGCAGAAGCTAAGCAGTAATAAAATTTAGCTGGAGGCATACGGCAGTGGTGGCTTGACTCCTTATTCTCAGCTCCCCTCCGAGAGGGAGCTCATCACTGTGGGCCCCAAGGTAAAGCAAGCCACAACATGTAACTTAAAAATATACATATGCATATGAATGGATGTTGAAAAGAATCTTTCATAACATGTATTTGGAAAAATAATATATCAATTAAAAAAGATGAAATTATGTACTAAAATGGACATTTCATGAAGGTATGTGGGGGGGGTGAGAATGTCATAAGCAATATAATTTCTAACTAGAACTTAACTTGTAGAGATTTCTAGAGTACAGATACATTTTAGAGATCACAGCAAAGCTACTCACTAGTCCAGGTCTACCACAAGATAAGATTTAGGGATTTAAGACTTCTGGTAAAGACACTGACTCCCTCATCCTATTTAAAATGCAACAGATTGAAAGAACTCAGAGAGAGCAAGTGATTAAATGGGGACAAGACTAATGTAAGATGTTCTAGGAGGACCCCTCTCTCCCACCATGAGAGAGGTATGCCATTTGTTAAGACATCTTAATAAAAACCATTTCAATCATTCTGGACTAAGTATTCTCCAGCTATTTATAACAATTTGGGGGCTCACCTTGAGATATTAATGTAAATCTCTTTTCCTGGTATTTTTTCAGGAAGAACACAAGAATGTACACAAATGACTTGATTTCATTCTTGGTATTCTTTGCTGTGGAAATATCTCAGAGATTCCTGGGAAGATTGGTCCAGGTTTGGAGCCGAGAGTGTTTAAAATGTTTGGGGGTAAAACCACAGCAAAGGGGCTATTTCCAGTGATGGCCAGAACCACCCTTGACTGACTGAGAAGTCCTCCAGATGGGAGAGCTATGCTGAAGGAGAGGCCATAGGATGATAGGGTGCCTCAAAGGAGGGGGATTTAGGTTCCCTCTCCTGAATTTCCATGTGGCCTGTAGCTGGAAGCCAATTGGATCTAGTGCTGTGTGAGTTCTCTTGTTCCCACAGAAGTTTGTGTGTTTATTTTATGTCCCATACTGTGTGTCTGTATTAGGCATTCCAGGGTCTGGGGACTCAAGCTTGAGTTTCAAACTGGGGGAGCTGGGATAGGGGTGGAGGAGTTTCAGAAGGTGGGGGAGAAGGAAGTAGGTGTGCTATGGTCCCCACATGGAGATCAGCTCCTCCCTCACTGAGCTGGTGGGAGCTGTGTTGGTGTGTAGTTAAAGAGAAAAGGGGAGGGGGGATTCTTAAAGAGAAAAAGCTGTGTTTTGGGGAGGGTTTAGAAGAGAAAAAAGAACTTTTAAGGGAAAGAGTGAGAAGTTATAGGAGGGAAGAGTTCTTATCTTTATGAGTGTCTGGGAAAGATTCCATGCTTTATTCCTTGGAGATATGGGGGATGGAGGGGTGGGTTGGACATCTCGTAGTCTTGATCCCATCCACCATCTTGTTAAGATTTGAACTCTAGATTGAGTCCACCTAAGGCCCCCCACCCACCCATGGAGAGAGGAGGGAGGGAGACAGGAGACTTCAAGTACTTAAGTCTGAAAGGGAAAGAGACTTCTCCACAGGTGGGATATATGATTGGGAAAGGAAGAAAATGTAAAATCAGGAATTGGAGACACATTTATTGAAAAGAAATCTTGATTCTCTGTTCTGGCCACACAGCCTAAGAATAATGACTCTCACTGTTTTTTTTTTTTTTAATTTCTGAACTGGATTGTTGGGAATCACTCTAAGTGTTTTAAAAGAGAGATATTAGTGTTATTACATTCTGACAAAATTTGTACAGAATGGGTGGAATGAAATAACCTAGATTTTTAAAGTGGTTTGGGATTTTAAACTTTATTGTAACACCTTTGGGTTAAAGAAAAGTGGTATTGTGTTACTAAAAAGAGAAACACCTATATTATCAGGGATATTTACTGATTTATTTTGGGAAAAAGCTCTAATTCATTTTAATGTTAAGCCTAATAATGCTAACAACTGTGTTTTTATTTTGGATGGAACTTCCAGAGTGTGAGTGCTGGGTTCTCTGTATAAGGAACTCTAAAGATTTTATCAAACCAAACTGTTGGGAAGTTTAGTTATAATTTCATTGGGGTTTTAAATGTATCACATGTATGAGATTGGATTCTGAGAATCTGGTAAAGAGGTCTGAAAGACAAAAGTGTAAAGATAGTGGGATATTCACTTTGGACTTATTCTAAAGGGAATGAGATGTTTAAATAAGAATCTGATGATTATTGTATATTAACAATGTATGTTCAATTTTAAAGATGTCAGAGATGAGGACTTGTCTCTTGGTAACTGCAGGAATCTAATGGGGGGGACTCTGAATAAATAGCAATTGTGTGGACCCCACTGTAAGGTAACTTAATTATGAATAAGATGTATTTATCGGTTATCTGATATTCTTTTGTAACTATTTAGTTATCTCTTGTGAATATATATTATTTAAATACTACGTTGTTAATGCCTGGAATTAATGTGTGATTGCTTTGAAGATCAGTAAGGGAAATATCAAAAAATTATGACCTGTTCTGGGAGAGATTTGTGGGTTCATGAATAATGTAATAATGAAAGGATTGCTTTATACAATCTAGTAATATGTGTCTTATTCTTATTGCTATTTTGCTATATTGGAATTAATAACAAATGTTGGAAATTCAAAGCCACCTAAGATGTTCTAATGGTTTTAAAGAATTCTGAAAAGTTATTTGTATGTTGGAGGCAGCTAGGTGGTACAGTGGATAGAGCACCAGCCCTGGAATCAGGAGTACCTGAGTTCAAATCAGGCCTCAGATACTTAATGATTACCTAGCTGTGTGACCTTGGGAAAGTCACTGAATCCTTATTACCTTGCCAAAACAAAAATAATGATTTGTATGTTGATAATGGCTAGTAGCTAAAAAAGTTTAAGTATAGATGTTCCTAGCTATGTAAGTGAATTGGAAATATTTTATACATATATATATATATATGTATATATATGTGTGTGTGTGTGTGTGTGTGTATGTGTGTGCATGTATATATATGCATATATATATCCATATATATATATATATAATATAATATATATATGTGTGTGTGTGTGTGTGTGTGTGTGTATTCCAAAGCTTTGAAGTAAAAGCACCATGCAATATGAGAAAATAAACACAAGATAATTTGAGATTTTTCTGTGCCCATTCTCCTGGACAAAAGAGGTGTTTATTTGTTGTGAAATACAACAGACTAGAAGGAGGGTTCTCTAGCAAAGGGGAATCTGATATACCATCTTTATTTAGAGATAGAGTAGATATGATTTCAGACAAAGGGATATCTCTAGTAAGAGGTAGGAGATGAGGCCTGTAGGAACAGTCACAGTTAAAATGTCTGATTTTAAGCAAAGACCCAGGAAGGACACTCAGAGTTTTAGGTAGAGACTCCATTAAGACAATAATTGGAATTCAGTGAATTGTAGTCACTGGAAGTATAATTAGGTAAAACAACTATTTTAGATCACAGTATTTTTTTTTATCAATTTTCCCTTTTTATGTTAGATACCAGGATGGTCACTACTGGGTAAATGTCATGTTCTTGGAGCCAAGGAAGCCAATGGGCTAAAGATATCAGATGACAGAGATGTGTAGCCAAAGGGATGACTTCTCAGTTGGCCTCTTTTGACTTGATTTCCTCAAAATGACATTTGGATAATGATTGGAAGGGTAAATCTGGCCTAAGACATTTGATTACTCATAGGCCCTCTGCATGGGCAATGACATTCAATACTTCTGTCTATAATGAATTTTCCTTTACTGTCCTGGATCTTTATAGTTACTAAGCAAACCAGAAAAAAGAAGTTTTAGGTGAATTGGATCTAATAGCCAAAGATAGCTTAGATACATGGCTCTGACACCTATCAGCTAACATGTTAAGATAGGATGTTTCCTTAATTTCTATTTAGAGGGGATATTTAAGTAAGAAGAAGAATGGGAAATTCTTAGGATATTTACAGTTTCAAGGTCTAGTTTAAGGAAAGGAATGTAAACCAGAAAAGTATATCAGGAAAAGGAAAATCTATGGTATATATGCAAATATTTTGGAAAAAAAATCATTTTAGTTAAGGATGTTTGAATCATTATTGTAATGAAAGCAAAGGATAAGATTGTTTTATTTTAAACCATATGATGGGTACTCTTTGAACAAAGATGACTTTTGAATATATATGTTACAAGCTTAAGTCAATGTGATAATTTTCATTGGGAGTTAGCAAATGTAGTAAAACACTAATAGAAATTTATTGTGTTAAAGTGAAGTATGTGCATCAACATGGCAATAAGGCAAATGTAAATTGTAATAAGCTCTAGAATCTCATTGTCTTGTGATGAAAACATGTATTTTGACCTGAGAAAAATGTTAAGCAGGTTCATTACCATAAGAAAAGGTCTCAACAAGTTACCTGAGCTGAAGATGACTTTTTGGAAAAGATTCAGAAGATGCAGAAAGATATTGGAAGTCTCCAGGGGAGAAGAGAAGAAAGAAGAAGAGACACTGGACCAGTTCATCTATACCATCTCTCAGCTTTGTGTAGATTGTGTAGTCAGGGGGTCTGTACCTGTACCTGTCACATTTTGTAAATGTGACAACCCTCCTTATGCCCCTCTCCTTATGGAAAGGAGGAGGAGAGGCAGGGTGAAGATGTTCTACATTGAGAGAAAAGGAGGGAGATTACTGGGTGGCATGATTATATCCTACATGAATCTCTATATCCTATCTAGGGAGAGTCCTGTCTCTGATTTAGACTACTGGGTTATTAATAATGGTGGGAGGAGAATCTAGCTAACAGAAATCAATGCCCAGTCTTGTGATCTGGCTAACTGTTCACAGCAGTTTGAGAATTGGCCTTGGGTGCCAGTCCCCCTAGGTCTGGTCTAGATTCTCAGTCCCTGGTCAGAGGTGCATTGTGGCACAGGATTCTGATACAGAGGAAACACCAGTGGCATATGACTGATTCAGTCTAGGGTGACTGTATATATTTTCCTGGGGAGAAGAAAATATAGGCAGATGTCCAGAAGTAGGATACATATATTCTGGACTGTACAACTTAAAGAGATAGGTGGAATGAGACTCATGTGCGATGTAATTGTGGTACTTGGATCTCTTGTAAAAATATATAAACTGGGGAACTTGTTAAGGGAAACTGGTTATGAGTTAGTATGGACTTGCAAGAAAAGTGCTAAAATGACATTTTCAAGAAAAATAATTTAAGGAACATCACTAGATATATTAGCTATTCTTTGGGTAGGTCCAATGACACAAAATCAGGGATTTATTTTGATCAATTTTGGAGCCTATCTAAAGACATTGGTATAAAAACTTACCAGTGGAATAACTTTGAAAATGAACCTATTATCATTATGACTATATGGCTTATTTAGGAAGGCCTCTTGGAAGTAAAGATGAACAGTATTATCCATTTGTTGGAACCTGGGAAATTATATTCCTGGAAGACCAACCAGCACTAAAGTGACATTATTGGATTTGTGGGACTATACTGCCTACACCCATTTGTCCAAAGCATTGGGCAGGGAGTTGTTACCTAGACTAAGGGCCTACTACCTGGGAACAGGATGAGGAATTGGGGCCATGGAACCCCAATTTATATCCTGATTAGATTCTAAGCTGTAGGTCCTTGACTTGTTGGCTGGCTAAGCCATGCAAACAAATCTGTTGATTTGAATCTATCAAGATAGATGCCAGTAGGCAAGAAGTAAAAGACATGAGAAAATTGACACATGCTCTTACACAAACCTAGAAAATAGAATGGGTCCACATCTCTGATAGTGAGGAAGTAAAAATCTTGAAAGAAGAAAATCAATAGTTATGTCAATATCAAGGGTTGTTATTCAAGAAAGAAATCACTAATAAGTTGTGGAACCCAAATTCTTATTATAAAAGAAAAGGGGGAAATTGTGAGGAAAATATGGGTGTTTGAGTTCCACAAGAATGTGAAGTGAGGATTGTAAATCTACATTACAAAGACTAGGGTCTGCCTATATTATTATGAACAAGTCTTCAGTTAAGATAAAAGATTTAGCCTCTATTTGATCAAAAATGGATGAGAATAACCTTGAGCATGCTCAAGGAACTCTAGCATTCTTGCTCATTAATATAATGGGGGGAGGTGGCTGCCTGTATAGGAACCAGTGTATCAATTAGATTTATAACCTCAGCCTATGACTGGCACAAGGGGGGCAGGAACAAAGCCTTTCAAAGTGCATAAAAGAGCTTTTATTGTGGGATTTCCCAGATCCTCTCTCCCAATCATGAGAGAAATATGCCATTTTGTTAAATCACACAAAAAAGATGTTATAGGGTGATCTTTAGTTAAATGTTAGCATGGATCTTTACTCATATAACATATGTCTTGCATCTAATTCCATATGGTTACTGTAATATAAGATATTAACTGCATTTTTCAGTATTCTGAAATTTTTTTGTTCATATTTATTTACTTCTGAATTAATTCCATGCAAACACTGCCATTCAGCTGTCTGAAGCTGTAGTTTGATATGTGCTGTTATTCAATATTTTATTTTTATTATCATTTTACTAGGTATATTTGCTATTAATGTTTTTAAATTAATATTTTCTTCTATATTGTTATTATTGGCACTTGTCATTTGAGAGGATCTCTTTCATTTTTTTATACTGATATATGTAGTCTCTAGCCTGGCACAGAATAGGAACTTATTTTTTTATATATTTTTAAAGTTCTGTCATAATTTTAAAGTTTCCTTTCTTATACTATTTGGTTTAGATTGCATTGACTATTTAATGATGAAAGTGTACTAATATTCAATACATTTTCTTTTTTAAAATTTTATTTCTTTAATTCTGAATTTGATAAATAAAGCAAGTATTTCCATAGCATAGTAGAAGAAACTCAAATCTTTAAAAACACAAGTGTTGGGAGACTAGAGGCTGACTGTGTAGTTCCTCTTGAATAAAGATGAGACCCTGGGGATTTGCTAAGGGATATGTGAATGACCTTTGTCCTTGTGTTTTGAAACACAGGGACAGGGTAGTACAGCATGCTCTACATGTAGGCATCTCCAGTGTGTGTTCTTGGTTCAGGAAGTGAGCTCCAGTCTTCCTTTTGGTGGTCTAACATTGTTTGCCTTCTTCTGGCATGCAACAGGGCAGTGACAAACATTTTTCTAATTGGTGCACACTTGAATCATGAGTTGTTTGCTGTTCCTTGATTGGAAACTCTTGCTATTTCATGTGGCTTTTGCTGATAGCCAAGAGTATAATTGCAAAGGAGCAGGAGGGACGAGGTAGAGGATTCGGAGATGTAATTATTGAAGTTAGAACAATAAAGCTGCCTGTTTGCTTCTCCTCTGGTTTGTGACTCTCTTTGTAGAACACGCTGGTTGTGTGCAGATGCGCACCCAAGACCTGGAAAATGTAAGGCTTGGCTGCCCATGGAGAAAATATCCAGAAATAGAAGTAATTAATAAATGGACAGAGGGTAAGAACTGGCAGTTTTCCAAAGAAGAAATCAAAATAATTTATAGCAGTATGAAAAAATTCTCTAAGTAGTTATTGATTAGAAAAATGTAAAATGAAACAACCTTGAGATATTTTAGACCTATCATAATGGCTAAAATAATAGTAAGCTAAAGTCACAAATACTGGAGTGAATGAGGAAAAATTAGGACAATAAGTCAGTGCTAAAGATTGTGAGCTGATTCAACTATTTTGGAGAATAATCTGGAATTTTCCCAAATAGTTATTAAACTATCCGTACCTTTTTGACACAATAAGAGTGAAATGAGCCAAACCTAGAGAACATTGAATATAGTAACAGTAGCATTATTTTAAACAGCTTTGACTAAGTCACTTTGATTATTATATATACTTTAGTTAACTAAAAAGGAATTATGAAGGAAGATACTATCTATAGTCAGAGAAAGAACTAATAAATAAATGTATATATAGAATGATTTTACATATAGAGACATATTTGTGTCTAATGGTAGCCATCTATAGGATGGAGGGGAGGGGAGCAACAAAAGGAATAGAAAAGAACATTATAAAATTATTGTATATTTAAAAGGAACAAGTTGTACATAATAGAATTGCAGTTTCATAAATAATGGGAGCTTAATAAATACTTGTTCATTGTTTTGTATAGATACTGCTGTTTCTGCATATTATGTAGAACTACTGAGGTAATTATTGCTGTGATTTTCCTTTTATTTTATTCTAGGACCAATTCAGGAAAATCCAGAAATTCATATCTGAAGTTAGAATGTACTCCATAATAAAAATCTAGAAATATGACTTTACTTATAATAATATTGAATAGGATAATATTATTAATTTAATTCAAATAAAATATTATTATACTCCATATCCACATTCATATTTTCAATGGATAATACTGAAAAATGTGCTATTCAAGTCAATTTATTTGTTTTCTTTCTATTTTTTTACTGTTTTGAACTTCCTTGTATAAAATCTTGTAAATTTTGCATAATAAATTTTTTTTCATTTTATATTGTGTCATTCCCTCTATGATTTATTTAATCATAAACTCTTCCTTTTGCCATAGATCTGAATACTAATTTCTACTTTTATTTTCCAATTGGTTTTTGATGTGACTTTTCATATCTAAGCCATGTATCCATTTGGAGCTTACCTTGGTGTATGATGTGAGGTGCATTATGTAAATCTGGTTTCTGCCAGATTGCTTTCTTCATAGGGTTTTTTTTTAGTTTGGTTTTTTGTTTTTGCAAGGCAATGGGGTTAAGTAGTTTGCCCAAGGCCACACAGCTAGGTAATTATTAAGTGTCTGAGATTGGATTTCAACTCAGGTACTCCTGATTCCAGAGCTGGTGCTCTATCCACTTGCCATCTAGCTGCCCCTTCTTCATAGGTTTTGTGAAATAGTGAATACTTCCACCAGTAGCTGGGGTCTTTGAGTTTATTGAATATTTGGATACTTGTATTGCCTTTTTTCCATATGTTGTGTATATAATCTGTTTCAGTGATAGATCTCTTTTAAAAAGTTCAGAATAATAATTTAACTTCACATGGATTTAAATTCCACTTGAAACCTGAAATTCAAAGTCCATTTTATGAGATTCTTCTTATTGGTAGTGATAAATTCTGTAATATTCTGTCACTACCTGAGGAGTGACAGAGCTAGTGAGAGCTCAGGAGAAGAAAAATCTTTTGCTTATAGCTTCCAGCTTTGAGAAAGAAGACTCATAGTTTCAGATTCTCTTTAGGTCCTAATGGGAAAGAAAGACTTCAAGAAGTCAACATGTACAGGAGCTGGAAGACTGTTAGTATTCCTATCCCCTGTTAATCATATCAAAGATCTTAGAGAATTTCCTGTTGGATAGGATATGGAAGTCTCTTGGTTGAACTGAGGTATCTCACATTCCTTGAAAGAATTCATTTGCTAGTTATTCCTTGTTTCTTCTCATCTATGTTCCTGAAAACTGTTTTGTTTTTGCTATTAGATTGGATATAATTTGCTATTTGTCATGTGTATGTTAATTGTAGAACAAGCATTTGATGCAAAGGAGTCAAACTTTTGACAGATAACTTAGGTTACTTATTCATTAAATGATAACAGCCAGGATCTCAGGATCTTAGTTGACCCTATTACTTTTTGTTGGGTTTTTTTAGAACTAGGGCCATGATTTTAAGTGATGACCCAAGAAATTTGTACTGTGTCACTTGAGGTGAAATTCTTGGACCAGCACAAGAGAGACCAGAGTGAACTCACTTAATAAGAATGTTTTTGTTGACAAGAATTTCCATTCTTGTTGGAGTTGCAAAGATAAGATAACATCCATCATAGTTCTGACCAATAATGATCTTGAACAATTTTTTCATATGTCTTTAGATAGCTTTAATTTCTTCATCGGAGAATTGCTTTTCCATATTTTTAATATTTATCAATTGGAGAATGAAATGTTTTCTTATAAATTTGACTCACTTCTCTATTTTTAGAAATGAGACCTTTGTCAGACACACTAGTTGAAAAAATTGTCTCCCAGTTTAATGCATTGTTTTTAATCTTGGTTGCATTGATTTTGTTGGTGCAAAAACTTTTCGATATAATGTTATAAAAATTATCTATTTTGTCTTTTATGATGATCTCTTACTCCCCTTTCCATAAACTGCTCCCCTTTCCATAGATCCAACTGATATAGGATTCTTTGTTCTCCAAATGTACTTAAGATATCACCTTTTATGTTCCAATCCTGTTTCAATTTCAACTACTTTTTTATGGGCTATGAGATGTTGGTCTATGCCTACTTTCTGCCATACTATCTTCTAGTTTTCCCAGAAGTTTTTATTGAAGTGAATTTTCATTCCAAAAGTTAAAATCTTTGGGTTTATGAAACAGCAATTATTATAATCATTTACTACTGTTTCTTTTGCCCTAGTTTATTTCAATGATCTGCCACTCTATTTCTTAGTCAATACCAAATGGTTTGATGAATGATGTTTTATAATATAATTTTTGATGTAGTATGACTAGGACTCCTTGCTTTGCATTTTTTCCATTAATCCCCTTGATATTCTTGACTTTTATTCCTCCATATGAATTTAGTTACTAGTTTTTTTTTCTAGTTCAAAAAAGCATTTTTTTGGAAATTTGATTGGTATGGCATTGAATAAGTAATTTAATTTAGGTAGCATTGTCATTTTTATCATATTAGTTTGGCCTACCAATGAGAAATTGACATTTGCCCTGTTATTTATGTGTGAAGAGTATCTTATAATTGTTACTATAGAGTTTCTGAGTCTGCCTGTAGATAGACTCCCTTGTATTTTATATGATCTCCCATTACTTTGAATGTAATTTCTCTTTCTGTCTCTTGCTGAGCTATCTTGCTAGTAATATATATATATATATATATATATATATATATATATATATATATATATATATATATATATATAAATGCTGATTATTTTTGTGGTTTTATTTTATATCCTGCAACTTTGCTAAAGTTGTCAATTGTTTCAATTAGTTTTTTTTATGATTTTCTAATGTTTTCTGAGAATACCAGCCTGTTATCTGCAAAGATTGAGAGTTTTGGTTCATTACCTATTCTAATTCCTTCAGTTTCCTTTTCTTGTCTTACTACTAAGGCAAATATTTTTAATATAGTATTGAATAATACTGGTGATGGACATCCTTGTTTCACTGCTGATCATATTATTTTTCTAGCTTTTCCCCATTACATACAATTCTTGTTGATTTTAGATGGATATTGCTTATTACTTTAAGGAATATTCATTTATTCCTAGTGTTTTAATAGGAATGGGTGCTGTATTTTGTCAAAAGTTTTTTCAACATCTAATGAAATAATCACATGAGGGCGGCTAGGTGGCACAGTGGATAAGAGCACCGGCCCTGGAGTCAGGAGAACCTGAGCTCAAATCCAGCCTCAGACACTTAATAATTACCTAGCTGTGTGGCCTTGGGCAAGCCACTTAACCCCATTGCCTTGCAAAAAAAAAACAAACAAAAAAGAAATAATCACATGATTTCTGTTGGGTTTGTTATCAATATGTTCAATTATATTAACAACTTTCCTAATATTGAACCACCTCTATATTCCTGGTATAAATCCTGCTTGATTATAGTATATAATCACTTTGCTAACATTTTATTTAAAATTTTTACATCTATCTTCATTTGGGAAATTGACCTATAAATTCCTTTTTCTGTTTAGATTCTTACACCATATTGGTGACATAAAAGGAATTTGACAGAATTCATTCTTCCTCTATTTTTTTCAAATAGCTTATATAGAATGGGAGTTAAATGTTCCTTGAATGCTTGGTAGAATTCATTTCTAAATCCTGGCCTTGGATTTGTACTTAAGGAGTTCATTAAATAATTTCTTTTTCTGAGATAGGTTGAAGTATTTATTTTATTTTATTTCCTTTTATCCTGGGCAGCTTATATTTTTGTAAATATTCATCATTTCATTTAAATTATCACATTTATTGGCATACAATTAGGCAGAACAGCTCTAAATTATTACTTTACTTTCCTCATTTGTGGTGCATTCACCTTTTTTATTTTTGATATTGGCAATTTGGTTTTCTTCTTTCTTTGTTTTAATAAAATTAACCAAAGATTTATCTATTTTATTGGTTTTTTTCATAAAACCAACTTTGAGCTTTATTAGTTCAATAAATATCAATAAATATTAATATTTTCAATTTTAATAATTTTCCTTTGAGTTTCAGAATTTCTAATGTGATATTTAATTGGAGATTTTTAATTTGTCATTTCTCTAACTTTCTAATTACATAACTAATTCATTGAACTCTTATTTCTCTATTTTATTCATGTATGTATTTAGAGATATATTTCTCCAACTGTTTTGACTATATCCCACAAATGTTGATATACTATCACCTTGTTGTCACTTCAATGGATAGAGTTATTATTTTTATTTATTTTGTTTGATCCACTCATTCTTTACAATTAAATTATTTAGTTTCCAATTTATTTTAGGTCTAGCTTTTATTGCACATGATTTTTATTGCATTATGATCTGAAAAGAATGCATTTAATATTTTTGCCTTCCTTCATTTGGTTATGAGGTTTTTTTGCCCTAATACATGGTCAATATTTGTGTAGGTGCCATGTTTTGCAGAAAAAGGGTATATTCTTTTCTATCCCCATTTAATTTTCTCCAGATGTCTATCACACCTAACTTTTCTAATATACTATCCACTTCCTTAACTTCCTTCTTGTTTATTTTACGGTTAGAATTATTTAATTTTGAGAGAGGGAGGTTCCTTTAACTCATTTAGCTTCTTCTCTAAGAATTTATGCTATAGTGTTCAATGCATACATTGAGCTTTGCTAACATTTTATTTAAAATTTTTACATCTATCTTCATTAGGGAAATTGGTCTATAATTTCCTTTTTCTGTTTAGATTCTTATAACATATTGGTGTCATAAAAGGAATTTGGCAGAATTCCTTTCATTTTTTATGGTACCTTTTAGGAGGATGCAGTTTTCTTCCTTATTCCTTTTAATGAGATCTATTTTTGCAATTGTATTGTCTGAGATAAGGATGGCTATTCATGCTTTTTTTTTTCATTTAACTAAAGCATAATATATTCTGATTTCTAATCCACTCTGCTATCCACTTCTATACCATTCACATTCATAGTTATAATCACTAACTCTTTATTATGCTCCATGCTATCTCCCCTCCCTTTGTATTTTTTTCCTCCTCCCCTCATCTTAAACCTCATTACTAGTGTTTTGTTTCTGAATACAGCCCCCCTCAATCTATCTCCTCTTCTATCAGTTCCTCTCTCTTTTCTTCCCTTTTCCCTTTCTTCCCTCCCTTATATTAGTCCCTCTTTCCTGTTCCCTGCTTTCCACTCCTAATACTTGAAGGATAAGCTAAATTTTTAAACCCAACTGAGTGTATGTTATTCCTTTGTAAGTCAAATATGATGAGAGTAAGATTCAAGCAGTTCTTAGCCCTTCTCTTCTTTCTCTCTCTGTTGCAATAAAACCTCTGTGAAGTAATTTACCCCATTCTGCTTCCACTTCCTCCAGTCTCATTACAGGCCCCCTTTTAAATGTCTTAATTTTTTAACCCATTCCAGAAAAATTGATTTATGTCCATATCTTCAGCCTATGTATACAATCTCTAATAGGAGTTATGATTCTCAGTAGTTTTGAGAATTTTCCTCTCAGATAGGAATGTAACCAATTTAATCTTACTGAATAGCAGTCTTTTTGTTTTCTCCTGCTGATCTTTTCACATATCAATTGAGTCTCATGTCTGAAGATCACATTTTCTGTTCAGCTCTGTCTTTCCATCAGGAAAGTTTGAAATTGATCTATTTCATCTAATCTCCATCTTTTCTCTGAAAGGGTATGCTAAGTAATTGATTCTTGGTTGAAATTCAAGCTCCCTTGACTACCGGAATATCATATGCCAAGCCCTTTGATTCTTTAATGTCGATGCATCCAAGTCCTTGTTAATCCTGACTGTAGTTTCTCAGTATTGCTTCTTTCTTGCTACTTGCAGGATTTTCTCCTTGATCTGATAATTCTCAGTTTTTTTTACAATATTCCTTGGTATTTTCATTTTGCAATCCCTTTCAGGAGGAGACTGGTGGATTCTTTGGATGACTATTTTGCTCTCTGGTTCCAGGATGTCAGGGCAATTCTCCTGGATAATTTCCTGAACAATGGAGCCCAGGCTCTTTTTTTTTGTCCATGGCTTTCAAATAGTCCAATTATTCTTCAATTATCTCTCCTGGATCTATTTTCCAGGTCAATTGTTTTACTAATGAGATATATTTCATATTTTCTTCTATTTTTTTCCTCAAGAAATCATTTGCTTTCATTTCTCCTATTCTATTTCTCATCATTTGCAACTCCTTTTCCATTTGGTCAATTTTATTTTTAAATTAGTTGTTATCCTTTTCCAATTGCCCAACTATATTTTTAAAGGATTTGTTATCTACTGAGCTAGGAAAAATAGTAATAAAATTCATCTGGAGCAAAAAAGGGGCAAGAATAGCAAGGTAACTGATGAAAAAAATGTAAAGGAAGGTGGCCTAGCTTTACCAGATCTCAAACGATACTGTAAAGTAGCAGTCCTCTGGTTAAGAAATAGAGTCATAGATCAGTGGATTAGGATAGGTTGAAAAGAAGCTGCAGTGAATGACTACAGCAATCTACTATTTGACAAACGCAAAGACATCAGCCCCTGGGATAAGAATGCACTATTTCACAAAAATTGCTGGGAAAACCTGGAAAATAGTATGGCAAAAATAGGCATAGATTCACATCTCACACCCTATACCAAAATAAGGTACAAGTATATCAAAGGGTACAGGCATATCAAATAGGCATAGATCCACATCTCATACACTATACCAAAATAAGGTACAGGTATATCAAAATGGGTACAGGACTTAGGCATAAAGAGTGATCTATGGAAAAGGATAAATTTTTGACCAAATATGAACTAGAGCAAATTATAAAATGCAAAATGGATGATTTTGAGTATATTAAATTAAAAAGTTCTTCCACTATTAAAATCAATACTGCCAAAATTAGATGGAAAGCGGAAAGTTGGTAAATAATCTTCACAACCAGGAGTTCTGATAAAGGTCTCATTTCTGTCTTTCCTTATTTTCAAAAGATAAGAATATATATATTTTATATATATATATATATTATATATATATTATATATATATATAATATATATATATATATATATATATATATTATATAGAATTGGAATCAATTGTTCCTTAAATGTTTGGTAGAATTTACTTGTGAATCCATCAGGCCCTAGAGATTTTTTCTTAGTGAATTCAATGATGGCTTGTCGAATTTATTTCTCTGAGATAGGGTTGTTTAGGTATTTAATCTCTTCTTCATTTAACCTGGGCAACTTATTTTTTTTGTAAATATTTGTCAATTTCACTTAGATTGTCAAATTTATTGGCATAGAGCTGGGCAAAATAATTCTGAATTATTACTTTAATTTCCTCCTCATTGGTGATAAGTTCACAGTTTTCATTCATGATACTAGCAATTTGGTTTTCTTCTTTCTTTTTTGTAGTCAAATTGACCAGAGGTTTATCAATTTTATTAGTTTTTTTCATAAAACCAACTCTTGGTTTTATTTATTAATTCAATAGATTTTTGCTTTTGCTTTTATTAATTTATCCTTTAGTTTTTAGAAATTCTAATTTGTTATTTAATTGGGAGCTTTTAATTTTTTCTTTACTTTTTTTAGTTGCATATTTAGTTCATTGATTTTCTCTTTCTCTAATTTATTCATGTAAGCATTTAAAGATATAATATATCCCCTGACAACCACTTTGAGTGAATCTCATATGTTTTGGTATGTTCTTTCATTATTGTCATTGTCTAGGATAAAATAATTAATTCTTTCTTTAATTTGTTGCTTGATCTACTCATTCTTTAAAATGAGGTTATTCAGGAGCAGCTAGGTGGTGCAGTGGATAGAGCACCAGCCTTGGAGTCAGGAGTACCTGGCTTCAAATCAGACCTCAGATACTTAATAAGTACCTAGCTGGGTGGCCTTGGGCAAGCTGCTTAACCCCACTGCCTTGCAAAGAAATGAGGTTATTCAGTTTCCAATTAGTTCTGGGACTATATCTCCTTGGCCCAATATTGCATATGATTTTTATTGCATTATGATCTGAGAAAGATCTATTCACTATTTCTGCCTTTCTGCAATTGATTATTACATTTTTATGCCCTAGTACACATTCAATTTTTGTATTAAAGGTCTCATTTCTAAAATATATAGAGAAATGCATCAAATTTATAAGATCACAACTCATTCCCCAGTTGATAAATGGTCAAAGGATATGAACACTTTTCAAATGAAGAAATTAAAGCTATATATAATCCTATGAAAACTTGCTCCAAATCACCACTGATTAGAGAAATGCAAATTAAAACAGCAATGAGATATCATCTCACACCTATTAGCTTAGCCAAGGTGAGAAAAAGAGGATGATGATCAATGATAGAGAGGTTGTGGGAAGATTGGAATATTGATGCATTGTTAATGGAATTGTGAATGGAGCCAACTTTTTTGGAGAGCAATATGTAACTATGTTCGAAGAGCAATAAAACTGTTTATACCTTTGATCCAGCAATTCTAATTCTAGGTTCATATCCAGGAGAAGTTATAAAAAAATGGGAAAAATCCTTCATGTTCCATAATGTTCATAGCAGCTATTTTTTGTAGTGGCAAAGTATTGGAAATTGAGGGGATGCCCATCAATTGGGGAATGGTTAAATAAATTATGATACATAGGTCATATGGAATACTATTGTACTATAAGAAACATAAAGGGTTTTACTCAAGAGAAGCGTGGAATGACTTATGGGATCTGATACCAAGCGAAGGGAGTAGAATCAAGGGAACAATGCACACATCTACCACAACATTATGAGATAAACAACCTTGATGGAAGCAGCTCCTCTCAGTAGTCCAGAGAGTTAAGAAAGCTATATCTGACTGGTTATGGACTATATTATCCCCAACAAGAGGAAGAAACACAAAACAGACCCCCCAAAAAAACCCTTCTGAGCCTGATGAATACTTGATAAAAATTATCTCTTATTCATCTCTTTCCCTTAATCCTAATTCTTCATGCCAAAATTACTAATTTGTAAACATGTTTAATAAAATATGTATGTAAAATACTGACCTGATAGTTCCCTGCTGAGGGGAAGGGGTGTGGGAGTGGAAGGTGGATGATGAAGGGAAATTTTGTAACTTGAAAATATGCATGTACATATGGACAGATGACAATAAAATAAATATTTTAAAAATCCACCTGAGGTCTAATAGGAAAAAAAAAGAATTTGTTTTGGCAAGATGTTAACTTTATTTTGCATTTCTTTCCCTTAATTTTTCCATTAGATTTTAAAAATCCTTTCTTATCTCTTCTAAGAATTCTTTCTGGGCTAGAGACCAATTCATATTCTCCTCCAAAGTTTGACATTTAGCATCCCTTCTGCTTTCCTTTTTTGAGTTTGTATTTTGCCCATCCTTATCTCCAAGAAAGGCTTTGCTGAATCCTGGTTTTCTGTGGCATCTCTTCATTTTGAGTTTTATTACCTATCCCATGGTTCTTGTATTGGGGGAGGGTCTTGCTTGTAGAACTTTGGTGATGAGAGCCCTAGAGGTTTGCTAATGACCTTGGGCTATTGATGTTAGGAATTCCTAGGGGTTGCTCAGTGGACTGACTGGTAAGGAAAGCTTAAAGCTCTCTCTGTCTCTCTCTTACCCTCTGTCTCTTTGGGTCATCTGTGCCGGGCTTCTCTACTGCCCACTCCCTACAGTGGACACACCTGGGGCTATCTCTGAATTGTCCACAGGCAGTTCAATCTCTAGGCTGGGTAGACCAAGCTGGAAATGTCAAAGGCTCTCTCTATGAGGAAGTCAGATGCCCTCTCTGATTGGGGAAAGTGGGAACATTTGGGGCTATGTCTGAGCTCTTTCTGCAAGCCTGAAAGATAGAAACCCCTGGGATCTTCAAGCCAGGAATCCAACCCTCCTCCTCCCAGCTAGTAATGCCAAAGGCTCATTGTCAGGGTCAGCTATCTAGACCAGGCTGAATATGTGTATTGGGCTACCAGCAGTGGAAGTCCTAACTTCAAAGCCTCTGTTCCCATAGTCGAGGATCTCAGGTTAGTCCTTCACCTCACTGCCACCCCTGGCTGGGTCTCTGCTTTCTGCCCTGGGCACACCACTCTCCTCCCATGACAGACCTTCCTTAAGTTGTTTCAGGATCCAGACAGATCCAGACAGATCCAAAATCTGTTAAGAGGCTTGACTAATGTTGGTTCTGAGGAAACTAGGTAGTACTTAAAAGGAATTCAGGGTTTTCTCTGTTATTTTAAAGGTAAGACAACCCAATGACATTCTTTCTAATTTTATTTTATTTTTTTTAGCTTTTGCAAGGCAATGGGGTTAAGTGGCTTGCCCAAGGCCACACGGCTAGGTAATTATTAAGTGTCTGAGACCGGATTTGAACCCAGGTACTCCTGAATCCAGGCCTGGTGCTCTATTCACTGCACCACCTAGCCCCCTCATTCTCTTTAATTTTAAATCTCCCTCTAATCATTATTTCCTTTCCTGAAACCTTTAAACTACTAAGATTCTAAACTTTCACAGCCTTTCCAAATGGATCTATAGAAAGCCATCTATAATCATTAACATATACTTCCTCTCTTCTCATTCAATTTTTAACCCCTTACAATATTCCTTTAGACTTCATTACTCAACTGAAATTGCTTTCTCCAAGTTTGCCAATGGTCATTCAAAATTTTTTGTTCAACCTTAATTCTATTATTAAACATCATTAAGCATGAATGTTTCCTTACATAAAGAAATGTAGAAAAATAATTAGATATGAATTTATGACTCTTATGTATAGTAATTTTAAATTATTTCAAAATGGTATTGTTTGCATGAGTCTCTTCATACAAGTTTTTCTGTAGATGTCTAAAAGGTTAAAAAGATCCTCTCATGTCTTTTCTTCTTTTAATCCCTCTCTGTTTCTTTCTATCTCTGTCTCCCCTTCTTTCTCTGTCTCTCTGTCTCGCTCTCTCTCTCTCTCTCTCTCTCTCTCTCTCTCTCTTTCTCCCTTTCTTTTTTCTAAATCCTCTCCATCCAACTTTTTTGGGGGAAATCCTCTTATTAATAAATGAGAATAATCAAGTAAACTATATTTCTACATTGGAAATCTCTGGAAAATGATGTTGTATTCTGTACCTGTTCTTCATTAGTTCTTTGACAGGAGGTGGGAAGTATTGCCCGCAATAGCTCTGGTGTGGGTCTGGACATGAATTTCTGAGGGTCAGGTTGGGTAGACAAACATATCCAAACACAAAATGTTGGGAAATGAAAATCTCCCAACTTTATTTTTGGAAACTCAGACTTTTTACAGCAGAAACTTATCTCAGGAATGACTGGTTAAAAGAGACCCAGTTTTACCATTTCCTGGGTAAATCACAATATTTGTTCTTAGAAAAATGCATGCTTCTCTATCAAAGATAACTTTTACAACCCGACCATCCTGGAGCCACAGATTATCCCAGGTCAAGGTTCACTGGTGAGCCAATGGATCCATACAATGAGCAGTAATCTATACATACCTTTGATGAAGAAGATCACCCAGGATATGTGAATATCACTCCCTGGGGCTGGTACAGATTCCCCATTCTTAGGCATGCTGAAGCTTTAGGCAGTGTGTCAGGACATCTATGTTTTGTCCCAGTGACAAAAAGTGTTTAATTCAAAGGGGTATAATACACAATATCAATAATAATGCAAAGATAGCAGGAAGCATGCTCACTAACAGGTTCATAAAATGAAAAGGATGAAACATATTAACAAAGTTAAACAAATTATCAAAACCTGAGTCCATTTCCATTCTAGGTGCCAATGCAATATCATTAACAATTTTGTGCAATTGATTCATATCCATTGTTATAGAATCATTAAACCATATTCTATTCAAATAACCTTTATATTATCCCATGGAATAAGTGAAGTGTTATATTTTAAAAGAGTAATACAAATAGCAGAAAATCTATAACCACATTTCAATTGTCCCTTACAGAAGTGTGTAATGCATTAATCAAATGATAAAGATTTTCATTAATTCTCTCCTGATAATCTTCTGATAATTCTAGAATACATTTAGCTTCCAATTTTTTCTTTATTCCCTACTTGTACAGAAATAGTCACTGAAGTAGCTGCTAAAATGGCTGCTACAATACACAATGAAACTAACACATCTCTTCTGCCTAATTCTCTTTTAAGTTTTTTTCTAAGAACTCATCAGCAGGAGACATATACCAGCTTTGTACCTTGGTGGGTATTATAGCAAATTTTCTTTTTTTTTTAATCATGAAAACAACATCATTATCCTCCACTTCCTTGTTTATACATGCTTGAAGAGTGCAATTGTAACAGTTAACATTATATATCCCCCTTTTATCTCTGATAATATTGACATCTTTGAAAGATCCTATCATGAAGGCAATATGTGGTCCTGTGCATGCAGTCACAGACAATTTTTTTCTGCATAAGATATTTTGTCCAACACCTTGTTCCATTGTATATACTTTATCTCATCTATAGCTGCTGTAGCCTTCCATATCTCTTAATTAGCTAACCCTATTTCTGGGTATATAGATAGTTGGTTTAATATAGCCTGGACCCCATGGAACAACTCCATCAGGAGAATTCCACACTTGTAGCAAAATAGAATGATCATAAATTCTTCTGTTTGGGGTATGACAGGCAACCCAGGGCAGAAAACATTCATTTTGAAAATTCCAAGCATGTAAATTTAAACAAGGAGGTTCTGTAGGAAATATCTTTTTACCTTCAGTACTCTCTACAAATGGAATTTCTGATATTTCTAAAGTCCTAAATGTTCCCATGTTATAAATATTTGGATGAGTTTCATTTTACTTAATTTAACACATGGTTCAACAATACACATTTTACAAAAACATATAGGTGTCACAGTATTTAAAACAGAAAAATTATGCCTAAATTTTCTTCTCAGCTTCTTCTTTGATATCTCCCATAGGAACTTAGTTATATCCCAAATAATCTGCAGCTACCCCAATTAATGCAATTTCAGCCATACTCTCTCCCCATTGTAGAGTAGTGATCTATGGAGGGTTTTGAACTTAGGTCCGATATTCAACTCCTTTTACAATTCCCAAATTGTTCATGAGTCATAAATTGTCCCATAAGTCCATGATGTCTTCTCCTCTCATCTTTTCCATTTCAATTTCTTAAGTATAAATTATTCATTTTCTGTATTGCTTAATACATCTGATCTGCATGGTCTGATGTTTCCTTCTGGTACCCAGATAGTTTCACCATCTGTGGACAAAACAGAAACACACCTTCGACCCCAGGTTAATAATGGATCCAGTCATTTTCATTGTTGATGCCTTAGGATCCTTCCACGTGACTATGCCCTTCTCTTCATGATGCATATCCTAAAAAAATCTTTCTACAGGTGTTGTTTGTCATTCAATATTAAAAAATTTATGCTAAATAAGGCGAGATTTACTCTCCTTCCTTGTTTTCCCTTTATCCCTATATGTTTCCCCTTTGTCCCTATATATTCCCCCTTCTTTTGCACTTCCAGAAATCTCTTAAGATTTTTTTTAGGTGTTTTTTTTTGCAAGGCAAACGGGGTTAAGTGGCTTGCCCAAGGCCACACAGCTAGGTAATTAAGTGTCTGAGACTGGATTTGAACCCAGGTACTCCTGACTCCAAGGCCAGTGCTTTATCCACTATGCCACCTAGCTGCCCCATCTCTTAAGATCTTTATGTTTTCTTTATATTGAAGCATGACCAGTAGGGTTATAGGGAATACCTGTAATATATTGTATATTGTAATATAGGCAGAATTGTTTAAATGCCATAGAAATATATCCAGGACCATTATCTGTTTTTGTGGATTTTGGTATCTTTGCAATAGCAAAACAATGAAGTAAATGGTCAATCATACCTTGTGTGGCCTCTGAACTTTGTGCTGTTGCCATTGCACATGAACCAAATGTATCTACAGTAACATGAATGAATTTCATTTTTCCAAAAGATGTATAAATGAATCACATCCATCTGCCACAATTCATTAGAAACTTGGCCTCTAGAATTCTTAGAATAATTTGTAGGGGTAGGTAAATATGGAATTCATTGTTGACAAGATATTACTATGTTCTTTGCTTGCTCTCTGGTGATTTTAAATTCTTTTCTTAATAAAGAGGCATTCTAGTGCAATTTTTTTGTGACACCGCCTAGCTTGCTGTTCTACTAAGTTTATAAGAAGTGGAAGGGTTAATTGATCAGCCATATGATTGCCTTCATATATGGGCCCAGGCAATTCAGTGTGGTAATGTATATATTCAAAAAGGATTATATCTATCTCATACTTCTTGTAACTCTTTAATGACCTGATATAATTTTTCATCAGTGCCATGTTTAATAAAAGCTGTTTCTATATATCTGACCACATGATAACTATACTTCCTATCTGTAAAAAAATGTTAAGGGTTTGTAGCTGTTCTATTAATACCATTAATTAGGCATATAATTCATTCTTTTGTTTTGATTAAAAAATTATTTTTTTAAATTGCATTTATACTTGGACTTACAGGTCTAGAATAAGGTCCATCACATTGTTCAAAAATTTCAGGAAACCTAGAGTGTCATAACTTCAGATATTTTCCGTCATTACCTCTATAGAGCAATCAATCATTAACTCCTGGCTTTAACATCATTACAGTAAAATACCTTATATTGACAAAACTAGATCATATAACTTTCCAACATCTTGCTCATCAGTAAATTGCCTAACTATGGGTTACATAATTTTCAATCTCCCAATCATTTTTCAAAGCCTCTCACATTTATTTAGCATTATTGGAAATAATTGCAGTTAAGCTATAAATTCCCAATGTCTTATACAACTTTCTTCTAAAGTTACCATTTTTTCTTTTTTAAAATTAAACATTAAATTCTTAACCCACATGAAACATGTTTCCATGCTAACATCTCATTCTCTTAAAGTTTAACCTTATAACTAAATATCTGTTACATATAAATTTCTTTCACATTTTTGTTTTATAAGCTTATTTTCCTCTTGTTCAAATACACTCCTATTTTCAAAAAGAAAATAAAATTCTCTATGAATTTAGTTTTATATATAATTTCAAAAAATTCAATGTAAAATTTTTACCAATGCCTGGGTTATAGGATACATATATAATTTCCTCTTAAATAACAGATATTAAGTTACTTTGATCTTACATATAAATATTCCCTTTAAGAAATAGTAGGTGGAAGAGCACAGCTTTTCACAATCTCTGAGCCAAAAGACCTTGAGAAATATAGCCTTGTTGGAAAGGTATTCTCTAGTTTTCTTATAACAAATCTTTACAGAGGTGATGGATGATACTTCAATTCATCCATTGTTTGTTATTATAACACAATATTAAAATTTCAAAAAATTGTCTGAATCTGTTCTTATACAAAGTTTACTTATTATACATGCCACATTTCAATTTAATGTATATTCCCTTTACTCCCTAAAATTCTGTAATACATAAAAATTTCTTGAGACCAAATGTTTCTAAAATCCCTTTTTTATGTTTACAAGATTTTCTTTAAAGTTCTCTTAATTATCCTATTGCAAACTCATATTCAAAATTACCTTAAATTACTTTCCTTTTCAAAATATCAAAGTTTGCAAATTCTTCTTATCTGTATCAGTGGTATTCTAACTTCTCAATGCTCTAACTTAAAAGAACTTTCTATCTTCACTGACAAAATGATGTTCTGGGAATTGAAGATTCCTCACATTTTGAGATATCAAGGTGTAGTATGCACTAATTATTTACCTTTACTTTTTATCATTCCTTGCTCACACCAAAATTTATATATATATATATATATATATATATATATATATATATATATATATATATATATATATATATATCATAGTAATTAAGAGCAGTAATTTGCCAAATCAGTATCAGACCAGAAAAGAGATACTAGAAAATAAGAGAAAATAATAGAACCCCTTCTCCTCCAAAAACAACATGATTCTCAGGAAAATGTCTTTTGTTGGCTCCAATCATGAGTTTTAGAGAAAAAGAAGATCTAAAAAAGAGAATGGAAAGAAGATTGGCCAATCAGAATACAGAGAACAGCAGGCCTGAGAGACAATTGAGAGCTTCTCTCTGCCTGTATTTTAAAGCAAACACATATAGACACATAAATGGTGTCAGAGCATTTAGAACCAGAGAGGTCCCCAAAATCTGGGGAAACCCCACTCTGCTCTCACACTAGAGGGTCCCTTTAAACATTACACAAAGACAAAAAAAAAAAAAAACACAACAGAATAACACCACCAAAGGTGACAAATCTTCCAAGAAACCAGAGAAAAATGCAGAGAACCTTCCATTTTTCACAACACATTTTTCCATTCAAAGGTTTTGATATCTAACACTTCTTGATTTTTAACTATAAATAACTATAACTTTTTAGACAAAAATCCCTCAGCCTAATCGGAATTTCCCCTGTCCCCTATCAGCTTAGAGTAAAGGAAATAGCTTCAACAACCCCTAAATCTTTTCTGGGAGAGTAGTCTCTTTTTTTTTTAAATCCTCAATCATCCCATTATTTTTTGTAATAATCAAATTATGTATTTTAAAATGAACCTGATTATCTTATCTTTATGAAATCAAATAACATTTTTGTGATTGTTTATTTAACATATACCTTTCTCATATGCGAATACTCACTGTCACTTTTGTTTCTAAAACTTCAAATAAATACCTTTTTTTAAAACATTTTTAATATTTGATTTTATTTTATTAAGTCTTCATGAAACAATTCTCTCTCTCTTATCTACTGCTTTTTCTTAATTCCTCTCAGTTAACTTCAAGATCTAGATAAGCTAGCCATGAGCAAACAAGCTGTCTGATCTCTCACACCCATTGCCTCCTCTTTTTCAGGCAATTTTAGCCATGCCTGTTTATGTGCCTGTAAACTATACCCAATTTGATTATTTACTCCTGCCATGGACCAGTGCTAGAGAGCATTTCAAATGTTAGTCTTAACCCTGCTGCTTCATTTCTTTTAGCCTGACTAGTACAATTCTCAAAAAATTTAGGTTTCCATATTAAATAATCTGGTGTTAGAGTAGTTTTTGCTATCCTTGTCCAATTTTCTGGAGCTAACATTTGTCTACCTAATATTTCTATTTTATTCATAACATATAGACTGGTGTTATCATATGTGCTGGTTGCTGATTTTAATTCTCTAAATGTTTTAAAATCTAAATTATTGTATTCTCTCAAAACAATCCCTAGAATCCTTGGATAAGTTTTCTCAAGCATGGGAAAAGAGAACAATTACTCTTTCATGTCCCATGGAATCTTCTCTCCCTTATCTATTGTTTTTCGAGTGCTATTTGAACAATATTCATATGCCCCTTATCTTTGATAACATTTTCTTCTTTAGACCGTAAAGGAGCAGAAGGTGGGTTATTAAATAGGAGGAGGTGAAGCTGGCTGGAAAGCAACCACCTCCAGAAGCCCAGGAGCAGCAGCCACTGCTGCAGCCTGAGGGGGTGGAGCCTGGAGGATTCTCCTGGGAAGGTAGGGCCCTGCCACCTTGGCCTTCACACCCCTCCTTCCACCTGGAGGCATGCCAGGGTCGGTGTCTTTGGAGGTAAAATCCACCACTCTTTTTTACTCTTTTCTTCCTGCTGAATAGCTGGAACAGCAACATAAACTTTTAATATACTCTGAGACAAAGGAGCATCTCCAGGTGGAGTCAAGCAGATTTTTAAAATATTCCCCAATGTTAAGACTCCTATAGGAAATGCCTCCTGACCTTCCTGTTTAAAATGTTCACTCATCAGTTTCCCCACAGTTTCCCATTTTTCAATACTTAATACTCCTTCTGCTGGAAACCAAGGACAACATTTTTGTACACATTCACTAAATTCTTCCAATTGTTTTGTTATTAACAAGCCTCTTGGTTTAACTGTCTGCTTTAGCACTTTCAAATAATGTTCTCTATCCTTAGACTTTCTTTCCGGTCCCATTTTAATGCTCTCTGCTTTAGACCTGATGACAAAATTATTTACCTTAATTGCCTGCTATCCCTTTATGAGTGCTCTTTTGACCCGCCAGTGTCCAGACTTTATCTTTCCTTTCAAGATTGATTCCCCTCTAGGTCTGACTGTCCATCCGTCCATCTGTCAGTCTGTCCATCTGTCAGTCCCTCTGTCAGTCCCTGTTCAGGCGCCAGCTATCACCCTCAGTAGCTCTGGTGTGGGTCTGGACATGAATTTCTGAGAGTCAGGTCAGGTAGATAAACATCGAAACACAAAAGGTTGGGAAATGAAAATCTACCAACTTTATTTTTGGAAACTCAGACTTTTTATAACAGAAACTTATGTCAGGAATGACCAGTTAAAAGAGACCCAGTTTTACAATTTCCTGGGTAAATTTACAATATTTGTTCTTAGAAAAATGCATGCTTCTTTATCAAAGATACCTTTTACAACCCAACCATTCTGGAGCCACAGAATATCCTAGGTCAGGGTTCACTGGTGAGCCAATGGATCCATACAATGAACAGTAAACCATACATACCTTTGATGAAGAAGATCACCAAGGATATGTGAATATCACTGCCTGGGGCTGGCCCTCTACAGGGAAGTATGTGTCATGGTCAGGCTTCTAAAATTTGTGATTTATTGATCGGATTCATGTATCAGATTTCTTAATTTTTTAGTTGTTTTTTCTTTGTAATAATTTCACCATAAAATTATTCTTTTGAATCTGCTTGTTATATTCTACATTAATTTGTACAACTATTCTCATTTTTAATTAATCCATTCCTTTTGTTATTTCTTATAGTACAATAACATTCCATTCCATTCACATGTTATAATTTATTCAGTCCTTATCCATTGATCCCCTTAGTTTGACACCTTTTTTTGGTTTATTTTTTCCAATTTAATTGTTATAAGCAAAAACTCAGAAGTTTTAATTTCTAACTTCTCTTGTTATTAATGATAGAACACATCTCTATTGATATTTTGGATTTATTCCTTTGAGAATTAATTTTTTCCTTGGCTTTTGATGATATTTTTTTTCTATTGGAATGTAATGCTTCTTGTTCTACTGTATTTTTGAATAGTTTCTTACATATCTTATTAGACATTTAAGAGGGAAATTTGTTACAAAGATTACCCTGCCCCCAGTTGAATTTTTCCCTTTTAATTTTAACTGCATAAAGTATAAGCCTTTCAATTTTAAGTAATCAATGGATCATTTTATCTTCACCAATTGTATCTATTCCTTGTTTAGTCATCAACTCTTCCCCCCATTCACAGTTTTTGTGATTTGTCTGTAATATGATTTAAAAAATATTTAGAACATGTTTGAGTTTGAACCCTATTGTGACATATAGTAAAATCTTGGTCTAAATCTAATTTCTGTCAGACTGCTTTCTATTCTGTGCTCCCCAATTTCTGTGGAATAATGGATTATTTTGGTAATTGTACTTATCAAAGACAATGGCACTCTGTTAATTGGTATTTGTTTAATATAATACTTATCTATTCTATTGATCAGTTTTGTTCTAGTTTTTAACCAATATTAAGTAGTTTTCATTATTACTTGTTTGCTAAGTGGTTGACTAAGTAAATTCATCCTGAAAGTATTATTATTTTAATTATATTAGCATGGTCCAAGCACCAGCAATTAATTCTCTCCATTTAGTTATTCTGGAGAATATTTAGTAAGAATATTTACTTTGGTTTTGGTGAGCAAACTCTCGAATATGTCATACATTCTGTACATTTTTGTATATAATTTTTTTTCTAACTGGTCATACTGTATTTGTCCAGAAAATCTAATGAATTTGTAAGTTCATTGTATTTTCTCCTACTTTCTGTAAGTTGTTTCAATGACTTTTTAGTTGAATCTCCAACATTCCCTAACTAGACCCTCATACCTGCAAAATGGATCATTTTTTTCTACTTTATCTATGATTATTCACTCAATTTCTTTATCTTGTATTGCTGAAGCTAGAATTTCTGAAATTAAAACAAATGATAGTAATAATGGACATTCTTGTTTTATATTTGATTTTATTGGAAAGACTGTTTGCATTTTTCCAATAAATATATCATTGCCTTTGGTTTTAGGTAAATAATATGTACTATATTTACAAATTTTTCCATTTATTCTTTAACTTTTAATATTTTAATGTAGAAATGGATTGTGTATTTTGGCAAAATCATTTTCTGCATTTATTGCACTAATCTTGTTCTTTTTATTGCTTTTTTATTGATATGATATTTATAGTTTTCCTAATATGAACCAACTCTTCAATCCCTTTCTTAATAAAACCTGGTCATTATTATTATAAATGACTTGAGAATACTTAGTCCAGAGTTATTAAAATGTTTTTTATTAAGATATCTTAACAAAATGGCACAATTCTCATAGTAGCTGCTGGCTACTTGAGTTCAGTTCTGCCTATGAGAAATCATTATTCAGACTTGGAAAAAATGTGGAAATAAAACAAAAAAAAATATTTTAAGAAGTTACAGCACATAGGAAGGGATAGGTAGAGAGAGAGGGAGATAGAACATCCAAGCAGTGTTGACTGGAGAACTCTGCAGCCTTGAGTGGGAATCCAACCCAGGTTTTTAATATCTTGCCTCTCATCCAGAGGACAAAAGGTGAACTCCTTTCTCCTTAGTGGACCTGGAATTATGTAGAGGTCAAAGCCCAAGGAGATCAGGATATAAATTTTACATTAAACAATGAATCAATGGTAATGGGGATCTCCACCCAATTTGAGCAGATTACAAATTGTTTCTGTCATAATCATAATTCTCTACTTCTAGTCAATTTACATCTCAAGAGTAGGTAGGTGGTAGTCAATTTAGATGTCCACCCAATTTCTACATTCCCAATTCTCTTCATCTTTCTCCAGCATCACTGGTGGGAGAGGAGCAAGAAATTCCAGAAATGGGAGGTCTTTTATGTAGTTTGAAAGGCTTTGTTCCTGCCCCCTCATGCCAGTCATAGGCTAGGGTTACAAATCTAAATGATACATTGGTTTCTATATGTTTCCCCCTCCCTTCTCATTATACTAATGAGCAAGAACTGCTAGATCTCCTTGAGCATGCTCAAAGGAGAAAGTCAAGACTAGGTTAACTTAAACAGGTGGAGGCAATCTCATTAGTTTTGATCAAATGGAGGCTAAATCTTTTATCTTAAGTTAGTAGCTGCCCATAGGCAGTAATATATGCAGACCATAGTCTTTGCAATGTAACTATTTATCCTCCCTTCACATTCTTGTTAAACCCAAATATCCAGTTTCCTCACAATGATGTAGTCCTCCTTTTGTCCAAGATTGCTTCTATTATGGTGCTAGGCAGATTTCACCTCATATGGGATTTCCTTAACTAGAATGTTGCATTTTATGTCCCCTTTGGGATTTCACTAGTCAAGGCATTGGGATTCATGGATCTTCCTGATCAGGGTTCTGTTTGGTATTTCATTCTCTTCTGGAATTTAGTTTATAGTGAGCACAGGGGATAATGAGATCAGTTGAAGACAAACTTTGTAAATCTTTTGTCTGCATTGTTAAGGGAATCTTCTTACTTATTTTATCATCTGATTTAGGCCACACCTGAGAGCCTAAACTTCAACCTGATTTAGATTGCATTGTCTTCTGGTGGGGGGACCAGGAACCACAGGCACTGGAAACATCCAAGATCACCCAAAAAGATAAAATCTCCAGTGTGGTACTTGGGTCACCCCCAGGTCACCACCACCTCCCATGGATTCTGAGGGAGAATTTAAGGAGATTCCAGACTCCTGCTGAAAACTCTGGTCAGCTAGCCTGACCAGTTCAATCAGCAACCCATGTGGTCTGCTCTTTAATTTCTTCTTAACTTTTCTATCCTCTTTCTCAATGTGTTGCAACTTCTTTTAATAAATCTCTGTCTTCTTTCCAAAACCTGCATCCCCAAGTTTGAATCACAATTCATAGTGGGGCAGTTACTGAACTCAAGAAGCAACCAGCAGCAACAGAGTAACTGTTGCCTCCATCACTTTATTACTATTGCTTCCTCTATTGGGGGTTCTAGGTGATTTCTCTATTTCCTCATGTTCTTTTTGTGTGCAATTGCTTCAAGTTTCTATTGTGTTAAACAAGCTTTTCTACTGTTTCTTTGACCGGACTATTTTTCCCCCCATTATCCATTGTCTGTCTGTCTGTCTGTCTGTCTGTCTGTCTCTCTCTCTCTCTCTTATGGCTCAGTCTTGGATGGAATAAATAATCTTAATGAGGTTTTCCATTGCTTTTCTTAAACATTGTTTATTCTACTGTTGTTTTTTTGTTATTGCTGGAGAAAATATGGGAAGTTGAACATCTGTATCAGCTACCAGTTGGCACTCTAAATGTATGCTCAATGATCATTTCAATGCTCAAACTGCTAACCTCATCTCAGTCCTCATCCTTCTTAACATCACTTCCGTATTTGACATTGTTGACCACTTCCTTTTAGAAATTCTTATTTCCCTGAGGTTTTCTTCTCTTCACATTAATAATATGAAGAAAAGGGGCAGCTAGGTGGCTCAGTGGATAAAGCACCGGCCCTGGAGTCAGGAGTACCTGGGTTCAAATCCGGCCTCAGACATTAATAATTACCTAGCTGTGTGGCCTTGGGCAAGCCACTTCACTCCATTTACCTTGCAAAAAAATCTAAAAAAAAAAATAATATGAAGAATTTCTCAATCTCTTTTCCTATATTTTTCTAGCCCATTTTATATGAGGAATACTTTTTTTAACTACTTTTTTAAAGGTTTTTTTGCAAGGCAAATGGGGTGAAGTGGCTTGCCCAAGGCCACACATAGGTAATTATTAAGTGTCTGAGGCCGGATTTGAACCCAGGTACTCCTGACTCCAGGGCCGGTGCTTTATCCACTACGCCACCTAGCCGCCCCAACTAATTTTCTTAATATGCTATCTTTTAAAATATTTTTTGATTTGAATTCATTGTGTTCTCTAGTTGAATAATAAAGCTGAATATATTGGTGGAAGCTAGAGAATTATGGTTTTGACTGAATGCAAACCCAGAGAGTTCCTAAAACTTAATATAGTCTTGGGACTTATGAGTTAGAGGATCACCTCCAGGTGCTACACCAGTGACCTTATCCTCAGTCAAAAACAAAATACAATACTTTGAAACCCAGCCCTATCTCAATGTATTTCACTTCATTAATCTGGTAAAAGACACAATTAGTTCAAAAGAAAAGCATTTAATGAGATGGAATAGAAAGAAAAGTCATAATAAAATATTGCTCCCTTTAATGTCTTATATACTATTCAGGAGATGGACTTTGTAGGCTGTATTGTCACATGTACATGCTATATATATGTTATTTCAGGAATCTAAGTTAAATTTTTCCTCAAATATTTGTCTTAGAAGGAAGAAAAAAAATTGGAGAATCAAAAGGCTTGAAAATACTTGCTCATATGTCCAAATGTCTTATTAGATGAAACAATTCATGTGAATAAATATCACTAATAACTTTTTACTACTGAACTCAGGGAACAAATATATTTTAATTTACAAAAGGCTTTTTTCCCCCTTTATATGTTTGCAGATAAAAAAAGACCTTTTTTAGGCGGGGGAGTTACTAACAAAGTTCCCCTGTGGCCCTTGTTTAGCTTCACTCTTTGGGCATATGATCAGTAATTTGTCTCTTACAGGTCTGTAAAATATAGTGCTAAAATATAGTGGGTCTCAAATGAAAGGAGGAGGAATTTTTTTTCTAGTAGCAAGAAAATTCATAGAATGTAGCTCAGGTAAAACCAATTTTGTTAGCAAATGGTTGAAAGTAATAATTTCTGATTTTTTATTTCAGGGCCACCTCCATACTTTGTCTTGAAGATATGTTTTATTTTGAGGCTTTGGCTATTATTTTCCAAAATTTTAAGTCAAAAGTCCATTATGATAACTTACATAGGGCCAATTTCTGAGTTCAGTTGGGATATTGAAACATTTTGGGTTTTATGTTTTATAACAAGGATCATCAGGCAAAAATAATTTAACACTTGACTGAACTAATTTACCGACAAAGCCATCATGCCCCAGGAAGCTCATTATTTATATGACTTAATCATCCTGCAGGATTTCATCAGTCTTGGTAGTCCAGCTTCCTATGACTAGATAGTCAACCTCCAGTTGAGAAAGCTGAAGATTGTTTTTCTTTGTTCATATCTGTATCCTTATGCTAAGCATAGAGTCTGGTACATAAAAGGGAATTATTAAATGCATACTGACTATTCAGTAGCGTCCTGGAAAATTCTTTGATCATAAGTGTCATATATTTGGTTCCAAATAAATGTTCATTGAATGTCACAGAAATGAAATGATGAGAAAGGTGATTGAAAGAAAATGAAATCCTTAGAAAGGACAAACAAAGTAGAGAGGAGAAAGCCTCAATTAGTGATGATTTCTGCATAGAAGAGAAAAGGAGATCTGAAATTTGGGTCTGTAAACAAGGGCACATTAGGGAGAGAAGAAAATTGGATCAGAGGACCCAGAGCAAAGACATTTTAAAAAAAAAAACTAATTTTATACCTCAATATTGATTTCCTTTTACAATTTTGAAATCAATATAATCTTTATGAATGTATCCCTAAAAGCTTGTATCACTTGCTTATTCCTCAGAGTATAAATAAAGGGATTCATTACTGGTGCCACTGAGGTTGCAAGTAAAGAGACCACCTTATTTAAAGCTGCCCCTTCTTTTGAAGAAGGTTTGATATAGATGAAGATACAGGTTCCATAAGTCATAGAGACGACAATCATATGAGAGGAACAAGTGGAAAAGGCTTTTTTCCTTTGTTCAGCTGAAGGGAATCTCAGAATAGTCCTCACAATAGAAGCATAAGACAGAAACACTAAGACTAAAGTGATGATAAGTGTCAACACAGCAGAGGCTAAAATCAGTTTTTCTATGAACTCTGTTTCAGAACATGTAATCTCCAGTAATGGCAATGCATCACAGACAAAATGGTCAATGACATTAGAGTCACAGAATTCCAGCTCAAGACCCACACCAAGTGGTGGTAGGATGATCATTAACCCAGACAGCCAACAACCCAGGAGGAGCTGGTTGCAGATTCTGTTGTTTATGATGGTTGCATAGTGCAGGGGTTTGCAGATGGCTACATAGCGGTCATAAGACATGGCAGCCAAGAGGAAAAATTCAGAAGCCCCAACAAGAATACCAAAAAATAGTTGAGTTAAACATGCATTATAGGAAACAGTATAGTCTCCAGTTGACATATTGTACAGGAATTTGGGAATACAGATAGTTGTGAATGACAATTCTAAGAAGGAAAAGTTCCTAAGGAAAAAAATACATGGGAGTTTTAAGGTGGGGATCCACCAAAGTGAGGGTGATGATGGTCAAGTTCCCAGTTACACTCATCATGTAGGTCAGAAACAGAAAGATAAAAAGCAGCACCTGCAACTGTGGGTCATCTTTCAATCCCCGAAGTATAAAAAAAGTTATCCCAGTATGGTTTCTCATTTCTGACCTGAGGTTTTAAATCCACCTGAGAGAGAGAGAGAGAGAGAGAGAGAGAGAGAGAGAGAGAGAGAGTCAGAGACACAAAGAGAAAAATATTGAAGCTGACAAGAGCCATCACAAAATATCGGCAATGCAGTCTAGATATAAATGCAAAGAATTGTAACTCAGCCCTTTTTTTGTTTCACTGACTAAATAAAAAATCATGCCAACATTATGTTGTCCTCAATGACTTCAACCTGTGGATCAGCTATTGAGCATTTTATTTATTTATTTATTTTCAAGGCAATGGGGTTAAGTGTGGCCCAAGGCCACACAGGTAATTATTAAGTGTCTGAGGTCGGATTTGAACCCAGGTAGAGCATTTTATTTTTATAAACACTTTTGTCCCCAGTCTTTCTTTCTTTTCTCCCTGAGTGTCATGCTTCCACCCCTTTCTTTCAAAATCAGCTTTAACTTTGTATTATCTAAAAATCTTGTGATTCCTTTTGTTTTTCCACCCTGATCATTTTCTGATATATTTCCTTCAGTTAATCTTTTTGTGACCTAGAAATAAAAGTCAAGCAGGATCATGCCAAAATATTATCAAGTATATGACATATATACTTATATTCACATAGCACAAAGTTTTTAGCCATTCCCCATCTACCATAGACTCACTTCATATCCTTTTGTTGTTACCACAAAATTACTGCTGCTCTTTTGATATATGTGTGTTCCCTCTTTCAGTCTTTAACATCCTTTAGATATTTATTCAGTAGTGAGATGACTGGCTCAAAGACTATGAATAGTTTCTTCAATGATTATTTGAAAAATTTCAACTTATTTTTGAAAACTTTTGAGTAATCCTTACTTAAAGCAATAGGGCATTATTAGTATGCTTGTTTTTCCAGATCATACAAATTGTGTAGTTTCTTCTATTTTTAACTTTTACCATTATATGAGCTGTTGGAGGTAAAACTTTAGAGTTTCAAGGAGTTGCTTTAATCTGAATTTCTTTTATTTAATTTTTATATTATTTTAGATAGTTGAAACTAATTTTCAATTCTTTTAAACTGCTAGTTAATTGGGGTAAATGGTTCTTGGCATTATATATTTGTGTAGTGTACACTCTTTGAACTTAACTGGTTCCATGGGAAATTCTGTGCATCCATGCATCTCTTCTATAAGCCCAATTTCTTCTCTTCATTTTCGTACTACTTCTGGTCTCATAACTTTATCATAAAGGCAGCTTTTTTATAAAATAGCCAACACATCCTCTTTGTGTTTTTCTGACTTCTCATTTAGCAGGTTCTAGTTCCTTAAGATGAGATCTCAGAGAGCAGCACAGACATATTATTTGTCCATGATTAAGCTATTTTACTCAAGGCAATAATGAGATTGTTTGCTAGAGAGGAGGTGATAGGAGAAATCAAGGCTGTAACCTTAGAACAATAATAAGTGTGGGATTTGAAACATTTGTGGAAAGAATTATTATCCACCAGACCCAGTCACCACTCTCACCATGTCTAATAATCCTTTCTGGACATGTAGCTAAAGAAATTAAAACCATTAGGAATGTCTTCCTGAAACACCCCCACTTGACTGAGTCTACCATGTACTATACTATGTTGCATATATTCTCAAGACTGCCATAACTATCCCCTAGGAGTATTCATCTCCTATTTCCATTATATTTTTCCTGATCATGTTTTATTTTCTTTTTAAAAGAAAGGTTTTATTTATTTTGAGTTTTACAATTTTCCTGCCATTCTTGCTCCCCTCCCCCCACCCCCCACAGTAAGCATTCTGTTAGTGTTTACATTGGTTGCAAATTTCTTATAGAAAAGGGTGGTAGTGGTAGAGCAGAGGACATAGATGGTTATATGAAAGAAGGGGGATCTTTTCCTTTAGGAAATCATCACCCTGGGGTGAATTAGATGGGTTAATGTTAGGGAGAGAAAGAAATCTTAGGAGGGGAGGACAATGTTAAAAAGACCTAGGATCATGGTTGAGTGGGGGAGGCAGTTGGGCAGTATGCTGCCCTAGGAACATAAGGTAATGTGTTGGGACAGTAACTGTGTGGAAAAGAAGCACCATATCCTAGAGAGCTGCCACCCACAGTGAGGGAGGAAGCATATCTATTCATCCTATACCCAACTCAGATGAGGATATGCAAGGAGACAAGTCCATTTGACCTAAGTCTATTCATTCTAAGAAAGCCTTTGTGGGTGGCTGGGTGGCACAGTGGATAGAACACTGGCCCTGGATTCAGGAGTACCTGAGTTAAAATCTGGCCTCAGACACTTAATAAGTACCTAGCTGTGTGGCCTTGGGCAAGCTACTTAACCCCATTGCCTTGCAAAAAAAACCCTAAAAATAAAAGCCTTTGCTTAGAGAATAACCCTACACTCACAATTAGATTCACAAGGTCTCCCCAACCACACTTACTATATTTTGTTTCAACTTGTATTGAGAGTGAAGAAAATTACTCTCTCCTGGACAACTGTAAAGGCATTTTATTTTTACTCACATATGCAAACCTTCAGTCATAACACTCTTGTTCCTTTGCTTCATTTCTGGTTCCTTATTATTTTGATTATGAACCAAATTTTCTGCATGCTTCTCTCTTACCTTAAAGTTAGCTGGTGGCACAGTGGATGAAAGGGATGGGCCTGAAGTTGGGAAGAGAGGAGTTCTAATCCAGGCTTTCTAGCTGTGTGACCCCAGACAAGTCATTTAGCTTCTGTTGCTTGATAAAAAGATCCACAAGGGAAAGAAATGGCCATTCATTCCACTTTTCTCTTCCATGAGAACACCATTGGTGGTAGGGTCCATTGGGTAATGAAGAGTCAGACAGGACTGAAAAACAACTCTGTTATCTTAGTTCATCAATTGCATATTTCTGTCCTTGAATTTCCCCTGCTCTTTTTGTTTGTGACACCTTTCAAAGAACAGAAGGGAAGATTTAGGTTTGGAATATTTCCAATTATTGAAAACTGCCATTAGAATTTGGAGGGCCATCTCTTCAATCTCCAAAATGACTCTTAATGCTTTCCCCTGCCTTTTTATATTTACTGTCCTTTCCCCTACCTAGGATTTCTACTGCATTGCACTGAATTTCCTTTTTAATTCTTTCTACAATAGACTAACAGAAAATCTAATAAAGGAATTCAAACTAAGTAATTATTGATGGCCCTTTCCAAAGAATAGTTTAAATATTAGAAAGTGATTTATTATCATTATTGTTAATAATAATGATAATATTTAAAGGTGACATTGGAAATTTGGGTAGTGGAGGCACTGAATGTATAATTATACCATGAAGATAGCTAAATACATTGATTCTGCAGAAGTTTGACCCAAATGGGGAATAATGACCAACTGATATTTCTCCTGTGTTGTCCCTTTTCCTATCTCTTAAGGAAACAGTATGTTAAACTGTTTATATCTACAATTATAGTTGTTACATTCAGTGACAAGAATATCAATAGAGTTGGCAGCTTATGTTTTGTGGCAAGGTTCCTAATGACGTTCCCTCCATATTTCAGGATCTTTGATCTGATTGTTGTATATTCTAGCTGCATTTCAGATGGGAAAAGGTCATTTGTTCCATCACAAGGTAACCATAATCCAGCATCATCTTTTGCCAATGACTCTTTGTAGATGCCATCTTGCTTTGAGCAGGATCTGGGCACAATTATTTCTCCATAATTCTATTCAATAGATAAACAAATGTTTCCCATTTGTATTCAATTTTCTCTTATGTTTCCCTAGATTAGGCTTCTTCAGGAGTTTTCAATTAATTGTAGAATTCATTTTTTGTTTAGTTGCTGGTTCCCCTATATGGAATTTCTCTTGGGTTTTGAGAAGTGAGAATTCTGTATCCCAGAAGGACCCATTCACACAATGTAGAATCCAAAGTTGCAGACACCATCTTAAGAATGGAACAATGTTATTGGTTCCCTAAATACATGACTATTGGAGAAGCAATTTCTCTTTTCTTTGGGTTTTCCAGAAAACATCCCACATAGAGTGTCTTCTTGCTGCAGAATTGTGACCTCACAGAAATTTGTTTCTGAGTTTTGCTTCCAGACAAACTCTCTCCTCTGACTTAGGGCCTGCTATGCCACATTAAACACTCTTTTTTCCCCTATGGGAAACATTATCCTTCCTTCTTCCTCCACCAGTAGGACCCTTCCTCTCAGTATATTATATTTCCACATTTGAAAAATTGTCCCTTTATATGTCACCTCTTATGTTTGTTTTCATTTTCAGTTAGGAAGCTTTTATTCAAAGGCAGCAACAAATACACTATTTACTGTTCAAGATATGTGCAGCAAATGGTGGTAAAAGAGAAATCTTCCTGTATTCCTGAGATCCTATGTATGAAGTGCTAATCCTGACCCCATTTCTATCAAAGAGAAGAAGTCAAAGTCGGTAATTGCAAAGAATATCTCAGTTCCAGATGCTGAACTTCATTTTGGATTTTTAAAATAGATTTTTTTTTGTCTGAACAAAGCACAGGATTAACTTTTATTGTTGTTGGAATTGGAGCCTGGACTTTGTAAGGATACAATAATGAGGAATCTGGAAGGGCGTCCTATTCTTGTGGTTTGAGTCACTCTATCTAATAATGGTTTTTCTCTACTCTGTTCTCCAGCTATGTGAGTTCAATAATAATTGAGCAAAATTTTGTCACAGAGATAGATATCATATTTCAGTGATGATTTTGTTTTTTTCTTGATGTTTTCTCTCTTTAGTCTATCTGTACCTGTTAGTCTTAGACTGGAGGAAAAAGAATTTCCCTCTGTTTACAACAGGACCTCATTACAATTGTTTATCTTTTTCTTGTGAGTATAAGTTTCTCTTCCTTGTAAAGTGACTTGCTCAAGATACATAGCTAATAAAGGTTTGAGATTATATTTAAACACAGGTCCTTCTGACTGCAGAGGCACTGTGCCACCTGCCTGCCCCACAATGTTTTTTCAATAATTTGTAATAAATGATATTCAGCAACTAAACAAATATTTCCTATCAGTATTTCAGTTAATTTTTTTTCCATTCTGCATTTAAATTGTCTTCCTCAAGAGATCCCAATTAGTTTAGGGATAGATTTTGCTTAACTGTCGCAAAATATTATCCACTAAGAACCCTGCTGGGGTTTTCCTTTTCAGCTTAGAGAAAAGGAACTTCACTATGGTAATTTAGAATATCTTAGCCAATTCTGGCTAAGCACCAATTTCAAAGATTGCAGGATCCAATGTTAAAATCACATTAAAGTTGAACGAAGTCATGATTAGATGAAAGATGAAATATTCCCTCCATCATTAGTGCTAAAAAGAGAAGAAAGCACCAGTGCCAAACTGAAACCTCAAGGGTTATATCTAGACCTACCCTAGCCTCCTTTCATTAAGCCCCATCTTTAGCAGTTTAGTCACATCACACTGCCCACTGTGGTCTTTTCCCCATTTCCCACCACCCAGGCTAGTGAATACCCCACTTCCTTATTTTTCCTTTAAATTATTTTTATATTTACATTGAAAAGCAAGCATTTCTCATATGTTACATAATCAAGAAAATTGGCATAATACCTTCAAATATGAAAGATACAGAAGATTTTCCATTGCAAATAATGTTTGCTCTTGGTTTTAATTCAGTGCTTCCATGAATATTAATTTTTTTTCCTTTGGGCATGTCTTATTCTTTTATTTATTTATTTTTTTAGTTGAATGCCCCACTTTGAAAGTTACTTTTCCCTCCTATCTATCTCCCTTCCCTCTTTCTCTCTGAGCTCTGTTCCAAACTAAATATTGGCTAAAATGATCTTTTAGTTAATTCATTCTATTGTGTAGTTGACAAATTATTTCATGTTTTATTCCTTTCAAGGATGCTTATTTATTTGGAGAGGAAGTTTGCTCAATCTAACAAAATATCCAATTGTGAAATTTTAGGAAGTGTGTAGCCCAAGATATCAATGAAAGCTTTTGGTTGAAGGCTATCATGGAACTCTCACATTGCAAAGAACTATATGCAGATATAAAGATGACTGGTTCTGTGATAAAGAAGAAATGTTACATCTCAGAAATGACTATTCGTTTTCTCTCTGACACATATATAGAGGTTAATGAAAATCATTTTTTGATACAGGTCTGTTTTCTGTGTTTCTGTATAGGGAAACAATCACATCCATTCTTTCCCTATAGCTTAAAAATATGTAAAAGTAGTGATATGACAAATCATTATCTTACTTTCCTGCCCATACTTCAGGTTCCACCAAGCAATTTTAGGCCAAAGTGTCTAGAATGATTCAAAACTGAGCAGCAATGAATTAGTATAAAATTTTATATAAAATATATATATATATATATATATATATATATATATATATATAGCCACAATATCTCATAACCCCATGACCTAATAAATGGAATGGAGTCTCCTAGGTTCTCATCTTCTAGAATATATTAATCCTTGCTTTCTCTCTCTTTTTCAATTTAAAATGATGCATATCACAGCTCTTCTTTTTTAAATGTAGGAATATTTTGATTTGCTGTATGTTACTGAAAGAAAGCCAAAAGCATTGGAAAAAGTATTAACTCTCAGGTCCCACCTTTCTTTGCATCCCCAGATCTCACCTGTCTGGGCAGGGAGAAAGGTTTCCCTCCAAATTGTACACTAACATCAGAGGATATTTGTTTCATCTCTCTGACATGCTGCAGGTGCTTGGGGACCAGCTGAGTTCACAAACAAAAGTGCCTGTGGGGACCTAAATTCAAAAGTCACTAATGAATCTCTTCTGTTAATAACTTTGACAAAAGATTTAAAACAGGTAGCTATGGGACCAATGCCCATAGGAATAGGAATAGTCACAATAGCATCAGACACAGATTTGATACACAGCATTCAGCCAGATGATAAAGAGTGAGATCTCATTGTTTCTCCTCATGTTGTCTAAAATGATAATCTCTAATATTATTTAAACTTTGATAAAAATGAATATATGCATGTCATATACATACACATATATTTATATATTAGTCAATATGCTACTTTATGTATTAGTAGTCAATTGATCTACTAGAATTTAGTAAATATTTAATCTATTTCAGCACTAGGTTGAGTGTTAGAATAGCAAAAATGAAAACACATCTCTGCCTTAAAAGACCTCATATTTTAATGGAGAATATAATATGTAAATAGCCCTATAGATAACATGTGCATAATTTTTCTTACTTATTTGTTTCAGTTTCTGACTCTCCATAATCCCACTCAAGATTTTCTTACCAAAGACACTGGAGTAGTTTAACATTTCCATCTCTAGTTCATTTGATAAATGAGGAAATTGAAACAAACAAGATTAAATGACTTGTCTTGGATCAGATAATTAATAATTATCTGAGCCAAATTTGAAATCTGTAAGATGAGTTTTCCTGACTCCAGACTCAGCACTCTATTCACTACTCCACTTAGCTTCCCCATAAATGGGATAATTACATAATACATTGGAGATAATATCAAAAGGAATAAACTTAGCATGAACTGGAAGAGGGAATGAGTTCTTATAAAAGGTGAGATTTTAGTTAGAACTTCAGGCAGCCAAGAAATGAAGTTGAGAAGGGAGAAAATTCCACACATAATGGACCTAGAGTAGGGAGACGGATAAACAGAAGATAGGGACCTGATCAATCTTCAACTCTTCTACATATTGACTTCCTCTTAGTCTTTCTCTCATTAGGGACTTTAAAAGAATCTAAATTTGTATCTTCTTTCGCAAAGTTGGAAGCCAAAAGAACAAGATTTCTTTCGTCCCAAGCTCTCAACAACTCTGCCCCTCAGGTAGGGACAGAACATCAAGAAATCAATCTCAACAAATATGAAGAATCTCATACAAATGAACTTTGAGCTTTTACGTTTCAGATAGAATGATTTGATGTCCATATGAAGTTAAATAACTATTCAGAGCTTGACATCAGGGAAGTGAGGCCATGACATGCATGTGAATTGGATTTGAATGAAGGGATGCTGTGCAAAGTCACTAGTCTTATTTTCTCCTCCTGATCTAGATCCAGTGGCCAGATATGAATCAGGATGTCTGGAGACCGGTCTGTATGAGAGGCAAACAGTTAGGTGATTTATCAAACCCCTTCCTTTCCCCTCCTATTTGATAAATGAGAATAATGAAGTAATACACACACACACACACACACACACACACACACACACACACACATATATATTCATTCATTAGGATTCAGGAAAGTGATATTCTGTTCTGTACTTCATCAGCTTTCTGACAGGAGGTGGGAAGTATATTTCATGATTAGAGTTCTGAAATTACTAGTTTATTGAACCAAGGTATTATTGATCAGAGTTCTTATGACTTTCAAAGTTGCAACATTTTAGTCATAAAATTGTTCTTTTAAATATGCTTGTTGCATTCTGCATTAATTTGTACAACTTTTCTCATTTTAATTAATCCTTCCTTTCATTATTTCTTATAGTATGACAACATTCCATTCACATGCCACAATTATTAACTGATCTCCTTAATTTTCTATTATTTGCTACAATATAAGGATAATTCTATAATTGGAAAGATTGTTGGGTCAAAGTTTAGGGACATTTTAGGTACAGTTTCAATTTTTTAGAATGACTTATTAATAGCAATCTAAAAATAACATCAGTTTACTCCTACAACAATTTCTTAATTTCCACCAATAATTGTAATTTTTTCCTTTTTTGATTATTATTTCCAATTTAAGAAGTAAAAAAATTCAGAACTTTTCATTTTCAACTTCTCTTGTTATTAGTGACATAGAACATATTTAACATGGCTATTGGACCTTAGATTTGTTCCTTTTTCATATCCTTTGTTGATTTTTTAATGTGGTTAGGTACTTCTTATCTTACTGAATTTGAACTAGTTTCTTAAATAACTTAGTTATCAAACATTTATCAGAGAAATTTGCTATAGAAATTGCCCCTCCACTAGTAGATTGTTTCCTTTTTCATTTTAACTGCATGATGCATAAGCCTTCCAATTTTAAATAATCAATGGATCATTTTATGTTCTTTGATTGTACCTATTCCTTGTTTGGTCATGAACTTTTCCCCTATTCACAGTTTTTGTGATTTTCTATAATGTGATTTTTAAAATTATTTAGATGATGTTTTTATTTAGACCTTATTGTGATATATGGAGTGAAATCTTGGTCCAAATCTAATTTCTGTCAGATTGCTTCCTATTCAGTGCTCCCCATACCTAGTAGTTTCTGTGAAATAAGGAATGATTCAGGTAATTGTACTGATAGTAAAGATTTGCCAACCTGCTGATTTTCATTTGCATATTATATAAAACTATTCTAATGATCAGTTTTGTTCTGGTTTTAGCCAGTATCAAGTGGTTTTGATAGTTTGAGATCTATATAGCTACGTCTTTCCCATTTTTTTTCATTATTTCCTTTGAGATTTTGACTTTTTGTTTTGCCAGATCAATTTTATTATTTTTAAAAGATTTATAAAGTAATCTTTTGGGTGACTTGATTGCTATGCAAATGAATAAGTAAATTTATTTTGGAAATACTATCATTTTAATTATATTAGCATGACTCACTCATCAGCAATTAATATCTCTCCAATTCTTTGGATCTATGTTTTATTTGAAGAAAATTTTGTAGGAGTATTCACATAGTTTCTTTGATTTTTGGTGTCATATATTTTGAATAGAATTTTCTTTCTATCTCATACTGTTAGTGTGTAGAAAATGTCATGTAATTGTGAGTTAATTGTATTTTCTTCTACTTTGTGGAGGTTGTTTTAATGATTTTTTTAATTGAGTCTCTAACATTCCCTAAGTAGATAGTCATATTTGTAAAATGTGTCATTATTTATGATTTTTCACTCAAATTCTTTTTCTTATATTGTTGAAACTAGTTTCTAAAACTAAATCAAATGCCAATAATGATAATGAAAATCATTCTTTAAAACTGATCTTATCGGAATGACTTCTAGCATTTCTCCTTCATATATAATATTGCCTTTTGGTTGTTCTATATTAATAATTTTTCCAGTTATCCCATTAACTGGGATCTGT